>NC_081759.1:4273185-4618185 GCF_963082965.1 Carassius carassius
GAGAGAGAGAGCGCTGCGCGCGAGAGAGAGAGAGCTGCGCGAGAGAGAGAGAGAGAGAGAGCGAGCGCTGCGCGAGAGAGAGAGAGAGAGAGAGAGAGAGAGAGAGAGAGAGAGAGAGAGAGAGAGAGAGAGAGAGCTGCGCTGCGCGAGAGAGAGAGTGCAAGAGAGAAAAGAGAGAAAGAGCGAGCGAACCCCGGCCGCACGCTCACCGTCTTCAAACAACACAAGTGTTGTCTTGCTCTTTCTCCCTCGCGCATATTAATCAATTGACACGATGGTATCGATGTTTAAAATAATTTAAAATGAGAATGTAAGTGTGCTCACCCAATTTTTGTTTGCAAGAAAAAATTTGATTAGATTTCATATCGCAATATATATTGCAGAAAAAGAAAATATCGCAATGTCATTTTTTCCCAATATCGTGCAGCACTATTGCACACTGTAAACACAATCAAAGCTTCAAAAAAGTACGAAAAACGGGACCTTTAACTCAGAGGGAGTGTCAGCCACATTAAAAAAGTTAACAGCTTAAGTCATTTGTGGATTAATGCGTATTGGAGACGCGAACCGTTTCAAACGATTTCGATTTGGTGAACTGGTTCAAGAAGATCCAGTTACATTGAGTGATTCGTTTGCGAACCGGATATGACAAACTGCTTTGTTTTGAACTCTCACAACAGACACGGAAGAGAAGACAATGCTGAATAAAGTCGTAGTTTTTGTTATTTTTGGACCAAAATGTATTTTCGATGCTTCAGATAATTCTAACTGACCCTCTGATGTCACATGGACTACTTTGATGATGTTTTTCTTACCTTTCTGGACATGGACAGTATACCGTACACACAGTTTCAATGGAGGGACTGAGAGCTCTCAGACTAAATCTTAAATATCTTAAACTTTGTTTCGAAGATGAACGGAGGTCTTACGTGTTTGGAACGACATGAGGGTGAATCATTAATGACATAATTTTCCTTTTTTTGGTGAACTATCCTTTTAATGTTTCAAAAACTCGGACAACAGAACGGAACGGAAATCCAAGAATATCAGAATAAGAAATTTTTGCCACTTGGCATATAAATGTGTATTGGAAAGGGGAAGTATTTTATAAAGTAAATGTAAGAATAATTTAATATTTTAAGATGAACACTAACTGGACTGAACCAACTTAGGTTTACATGATTATCCATACATCAATTTTTGGAAAAAATCATGTTAAAATGTGAGTACCAATTATGATCCTCAGACTTTTGAGGAATATTAATTTATATCTAAGCTTACACTAACTTTACATTGTGCATTGAACTCTTTTATTTTAAAAGATATTGCGGTTTCTTTAAGTACATTTGAATCTTTTTTTTATTTAATGCCACTCATCCAGAAATGTATTTTCTCTAAGTTGCCTCTCCTAACAGTGTTTGTCTTCTTCTGTTTGGAAAACCTTAGGAGCGGAAATGAGGAAAAGTTGATGGCACTTTTGACCCCACTTAACGTCAACTGTCACGCCAGCGATGGGCGCAAGGTAACACAGATCAGAATTACTGTTCTATAACGTTGCCTTTAACATTAGACACATCTGTAAATGCCAAGTATGTCTGATGTTGTTTCTAAACTCCAGCTCTACTCAAACACAAGATGTGATTTCATGTAGTTCATTGGTTGAATAAATAATGTAGGTCAAGACAATCCCAAATCCTCGTTTGAGTGTTTTCTTTAAGTAATACTGTGTTTAGAGTAAACCGCGCCGCTGATCTAGTTTTACCCGTGATGAGTTTTAAGTTTGCACATATGGTTGATGTCGTTTTATAATGTTTGTTTCGAGGTTACACTGCCACTTTGTTCAGTCTGGTCTGCTTTTGTGTGTCAGTCATTTTTATAATGGATTTCAGTTGATCTAGGATGCATATTGGATGCACGTCTGACCTTCATGAAGTTTTAGGCCAAAGCTTTTTTTGATCCATTTCTTTCTCTAGTCACAACATAATAACAGGACCTTGATTTCCCCTAAAATCCTCTGTCATCCCTGATCATCTCAGGTCACTCCCTCCATCCAGACCTCTGTGTCTTTATATCAGAAGGGCTTTTTTTGGATAGAGTTCACTGTGGGATTGTCTCCTGTTTGTCTTGTAATGGATTTGGAGTTATGTTCTGTAACTTCTAGTGATGTTGGCTATTATTATTATTTTTAAGAGGCTAAGTATTGTTGCTACTTGAATTTTTGTACCCTCTGTTACTCATGTTGATGCTGGTGTTTTGTATAATGATGTTATTTGGAGAGCAACGTAAGCGTTTTAAGTGGAGTACAGCGCACACTAGTTTGATAAATTGCTTTGCTTTGGATAAAATCGTTCGCTAAATGTGTAAATGTAAATAGTTGATCACTGGGCATAATGCATGCTTAAATGGACTTTACATAGAAGTGAGTGTTGGACATTGTAAACGTAGCCATATCTCTGATTTGCTGAAGTCATTATTTTTCACCAGCCTTTATTTGCAAATAAACTTGTATATATGCTGTGTGGTATTGTACATGAGAATAGAAAATGTTTATAGGCCTAAGGGATGTACCGATATGATAAACGTATTAGGGCTTGGTAAAGAATTTCTATCTCTATCAATCGATTCTCTTTTTTCCGTAACGATGTCGAATCTTAAATCCCAAAGTGGTTAGTCTACCCTGTTTTCAGTTAATGGACAGATCACTGAAGGGCACTTTCCATCCAATAAATCGCAATAAGTATTGTGCTTTGGTGCTTTTAATATAAAAAAAGTCTCAGGTTTCAATTTATGGCCATTGTGTTGCAGTATTCAAACAATAAATGCCGTTTTGGTGCTGTTTAATCTGGAGTGACAGATCGCTGTTGCGCTTCAGTTCAACAGCTCCTGAATATGGAAACTTTAACCTTCAATATTATAGTTATCTAGTACCAAATGACTTTTTTCTCTCTTTTTTTTCCTTGAGAAAATTGGGCAAGTACTGTAACGTTACCTGATATATATATATATATATATATATATATATATATATATATATATCCAAAATAATCAATATCGAATCAGTAATTTAATCGAATCGAAAGCTTGTGAATGAGAATCGAATCAAGTCGTGAAATTTGTGTCAAAACCCAGCCCTAAAACGTATATGCTGTCATTTGTTTTGTATAGAATATTGAGGAATATTGTATAAAATGATGTTGAAAATGAAATTGTGTGTATATGTACCATTCAAAGGTTTGGGATTTTAAAGAAATTAATACTTTTATTCAACGAAAATGTGTTAAATTGATCAAAAGTGACAGTAAAGATATTTATAATTTTACAAAAGATTTATATTTCAAATAAATCTGGTTCTTTGCAACTTTATATTCATCAAATTCATACAAAAATATTAAGCAGCACAACTTTCTCATTGTTGATAATAATAAAAAAGGTTTCTTGAGCAGCAAATACTAGAATCACAGTAATAAATAACATTTAGAAATATATTAAATACAAAATAGTTACTTTAAGTTTAATATATATATATATATATTATTATTTATTTATTTTTACTGCATTTTTGATCAAATACTTGCAGCCTTGGCGAGTGTAAAACACATTCAAAATATCTCACAGACTTTTGAAAGGTAATTTATTAGTGTTATATTGGCCATTTAAAATGTCAAATCGGCTGTAGCATTTATCATCCTGTGTAAACTGATTCCTAAAAATAATATATATTCTTTCACAGACATAAACATTTTTTTTTTTTTTTGTAATTTAAGATAGGATGCTGTAGCTGTTGAATTATTAGGTTTTAAGCACCACAGTCGGCTTTGATGGATAATATGTTAGTTAATAGCTAATTTTTTGTTTTGTTTTGTTGTTTGTTCTGGCGACATTCAGTCAACATCTCAAAAAATGCTGGTAAGTTTATTTTGTGAAACAGAAATTAGTTTTATTTGGTCTTCTGTGATTTTATTTATTTTTCCTTTCAATTTTTGGTCCCTAAAAATCCATCCATACGCTGGTTCACACTTAAAACGCACAGAAACCTGCCTTATTTTCTGCTGGTCACAATCCATCAATCAACCAATAGCTCGGCTAACGTTTCGTTGACTCCTGCAGGTTCTGAAAACAAGGCTTTCATTTACCTCTTTCTTTAAAGTCTTTATTTAACTTCTTTTTTTTTTTTACAATAGTTCTCTAAATTGTCTGCCTTTGCAAGAACTCCACCATGTTTCCACCCCTAAACCCCCCCTCCACATCCACGCATCGCCTCACGTTCTTCAATCCCGTTTTGTTTGAGTTGTTGTGATCAGCACGCATGCTCTCCACGAACGTGGTGTTTAACTCCTGATTTCTCTTTGACATCCTGTCCTGTTTAGATCCATTGTGTGCATGCTAGAAACATTGCACTGTTGCCCCATTGCCAGTGCTGTTCTGCTTCAGACCTCATAATAGTGACATGAACATTGCCTTTCCATCCCACACTGAATAATATCATTCTCTCAGACAATGCATCATTCTTTTGAGGCAGATCTTCATTACTAAATGGCTGCGTTGAGATTGGTTGTCATGCTGAGTGTTTTGCTGTGGTTGTGCTTACTGTCATAAAGGCATGTCACCATTATTTCTTCATTTTCACTGCATGAAATGGGAACAAATATGTAACTTTTTTGTGCTTAGGCTAAAGGGACCGAGCTAAAGCCAGATTCATCAGTTGTTCAGAGAGATCGCAGATATAAAGGCCTACTTGCACCAAGAGGCAATAGTTGACAACAGCGACCGTTTTTAGTGTTAATAGAAAGCTTCCCATTTTCTCCAAATTAATTTCAATGAATGTTTCAATAAAGAATTTGAAGCAGTAAACCAAACCAACCACTCTTACAGGAGCATTACAAACTTTCTGATCTGTGCACTTGAAGCAATGCAAATCATGTAATTGAATTAAAAATGATGGTACAGCATTGTGTAAAACCAATAGGCTACATTTTTAATGCAAAATATCATTGTAAACAGACTTTTGTCATTTTCAATGCTTTGTGGGAGTTTGTGGTTGGCGCTGAGCTCTTTTGCATCTATTTCGGTTTCCTTGTACCATTGATTTTCTATGATTGGTGGGTCTGTCTTAAGGATTATGGGTAGAGACACAGACCTTTTCACCTTTTTAAGGCATGTGACACAAATGTTGAGAAGCTATAAAAGGACCTAAAGAAAAGTGGCAATAAAATCTTAAAAAATGAGAAGGAAAGCAACTAACTAAACAAGTATGACGTACGGAATATCATTTATACAACACTTCAGAACAAGTAGGCTAAAAGTCTTGTTTAATCGTATAATAAATTCAATACCGGTACATGTGGAAAAAGTCAAACACACCATTCTTCTGTAATTGGTTCCATTTTTGCTTGGTAATTGGTGTGAGTAGGCCTTTACATGTTATTTACAATGTTTATTTAAGTTCATATATTTATTATTATTGTGGATGCTAGAACAGGTACCACGTCTTCATTTCATTTGTATCTCAAAAGCCTCAAGAGCGTGTTTTTAAAAGCAAAATACATCACACAGAACAGCTCACTGCATAAAAAGTTAGCCATTGTAGTGATTAAACTAATGATGGGATGGGTTACAACTAGCCGGTTTACGTAATTATATTTGAGGTTGGGTTTTTGCAACAAGCACTTGTATTATTGATGATCACTTATTTAGCTTGATTGTATTGAGACAGGTTATTAATATTTCTCTGGTTCTTTTGCAGTCCACTCCTCTTCACCTGGCCGCGGGGTATAATCGAGTGCGTATAGTGCAGCTGCTGCTGCAGTACGGTGCTGATGTCCATGCCAAAGACAAAGGGTGAGATACTTCTACGATTACTGTCTCTCTTTAACATTAAGTGTCCAGAATGTAAGTCAGCATGGAATGCAACCTATTTTTACTTCAATAATATGATACAAGTCAAAAATGATATTCTAAGAAGTAAATGATAGGCTGGTACCCAGTAGGATATATAGTAACTTTTTTTTTTTGTATAGCATGCATATATTGTTATATGTAACTTTTGTTTAAGTGTTTTTATTAATTGTTTTATTCTATATATATAATATTATATATACACTACTGTTAAAACAGATCATTAAGACATTTATTTTTCTTTTGATCAGCAATAATAATTAGGAATAATTGCTGTTTTTTATGTTGGTTTAAATGCTTTAAACCATGATCTTTTTGAATAATTCTGAAATGTTGTTTTGCTCTCTCTCTATCAGTGGTCTAGTTCCTCTGCATAATGCCTGCTCTTATGGTCACTATGAGGTCACAGAGCTCCTGCTGAAGGTAAAGAAAACAATCCAGCCAATACTTACTGATCATAATGTATTAGCTCCCCCAGCACTGCTATATCCACAGGTGCTTTATAGTTTTGATTATTAGTTACAAGAATACATATGATTGATGCTTTCCTGTTTGTCTCGCTCGCAGCATGGGGCGTGCGTCAACGCCATGGACCTGTGGCAGTTCACGCCGCTGCACGAGGCGGCCAGTAAGAATCGAGTGGAGGTGTGTTCACTGCTGCTGAGTCACGGTGCTGATCCCACACTGCTCAACTGCCACGGCAAGAGCGCGGTGGATGTGGCGCCCACACCTGAACTTAAAGAGAGACTCACCTGTAAGTGACATTCATGCTACTTTCTTTTCAGTATCGCCGGCCTGCAGTGTATTTGATGAATATCCAGTACTCACTGCTTACTAATTTTGGGGAAGTCACACTTTGTCAAACTGATGATGCTACAAAATAATGCTTTTTATAGCATTTTTTCAAACCAGTTGTAAGGTGAAGACGACTTGTACCATCTCTTAATAAGCAGAAAAACTGCAACAAAGAAATGTCTCCTATGAACCATTTGTTCAATTCTCAACTGATATTCACATGATTGAGATTATTTTATGCTTTATGCTGATTTCAAGTTTAGAATTATGGATAGTGTCAAAAGCAAATGTAAATACAAGCTAATTTTGCTAAGTTTTTGAACTAAAATGTATTTTTTTGTCATGCCTTCGCAGACTAAGTAAAATTATAAATCTTTTTACATTTGACTGCTTTTATGTGTGTTACATTTTGATAAGTACATTATAGCGCATATGTAATAATAAAAAAAAATCATTATTAAAAAAAAAAATTGATGGAAAACTTTGTCACATTGGGTAATATTGGCCTTTTTTTGCTAATTGTTTCAAGATGCAGGACTATTAGTTAATAACCGTTTGACTTTTGTGATTTCCTTCATCCAGATGAGTTCAAAGGACACACGCTATTGCAAGCGGCCCGTGAGGCGGACATGGCAAAGGTCAAGAAAACTGCTCAAGAGATCATCAGCTTCAAACACCCTCATTCGCACGACTCTGCTCTGGTGAGTACTTTACATGGTCCTCTCTCAACCCTCAGGGTTTTAATGACGTGTTTATTAAAATGTCTTTATGATATTCACAGCACTGCGCCGTAGCCTCTCCTCATCCCAAACGCAAACAGGTCACAGAGCTGCTGCTGCGGAAAGGTGCCAACATTCACGAGAAGAACAAGGAGTGAGTGTTCGACTTCAGATGCGAAAAAAATGGTGTACAATTAATTTGAAACCATTTTCACTCTGAAATTGCTAGTCAATTTCACAAATAAATGGTAAGTAATACATTCTCACATTATCCGGTATTCTTTCTCCTTCTAGTTTTATGACTCCGTTCCACGTCGCTTCTGAACGAGGTCATAATGACGTGCTTGAAGTCCTTCAGAAACATGGAGCAAAGGTACAAGCTTCCTCACACTGCATGGAATTACCGTATTTTTCGGACTATAAGTCGCACCTGAGTATAAGTCACATCAGTCCAAAAATACAACATGACGAGGAAAAAAACATATATAAGTTACACTGGACTATAAGTCGCATTTATTTAGAACAAAGAACCAAGAGAAAACATTACCGTCTCCAGCCGCAAGAGGGCGCTCTATGTTTTCAGGGGTAGGCTACAGGAGCACTGAGCAGCATAGAGCGCCCTCTCGCGGCTGGAGACGGTAATGTTTTCTCTTGGTTCATTTCTTTTGGTTCATGTTAAATTAATTTTGATAAATAAGTCGCACCTGACTATAAGTCGCAGGACCAGCCAAACTATGAAAAAAAAGTGCGACTTATAGTCCGGAAAATATGGTAATTCATTATGAGCTCTGTTTTAGGAGATAACGAGCCAGTTTGCTACAGTATGTGTCATCTACTTAGGCAGCTACCTTCATCTTTGTCTATATTTAAAGCCTGTTATGTATCTCTTGGACTCTACATTGAATAGTAATAATAGTATAGTACAGTGGTTTTCAACCCTAGTGGGTCGCGATGGTTTTGCAGGTGGGCCGCCAATTACTATTAAAATAAATAATAATATTGTTCATATATGTACAGATGTCTAAGTCATAACATAATAACATAATTTCATAGGGCTGGACGATTATGGCCTAAAATCAAAACCTCGATTAATTTAACATTTTACCTCGATTACGATTAATGAACGATTATTTTGTTTCTGTTTTGTTTTTTTGCCCTCATAGTTCACTGACAAGGTTTGTACTGTAAATATGATTGACTATCAGCTGTTATTTTATCTATGTTCGTAACATTTCTTACTAGGGTTGGGTATTGTTTGAATTTTATCGATTCTGTTTCTTATCGATTCCTAGTTTCGATAAAAAATCCAATATAAAAAAAATTAAGTCAAATATTTAGATGTCAAACATTTTTACAAAGCATTCTGTTGCAGCTGAATAAGATGAGCAAAAATCTGCAGCCTACAAAACACTGCAAGAGGAATTTTGCCTGTGATTAAAAAAATACCATAGCAAAAACAACTAGATTAATATAAATTTCAAATATTAAAGTGTTAAAGACAAGTAAACAGTCAGTAATAAGATATGAACAAACAAATCAATTAGCAATATCATAAATAAATACAACTAAACAAAATTTCAGGTACAGAAACTGAAATTAAATGTTTAAAAATACTGCATAGTTTTCTTTTTATAAATAAAGATTAATCAAGTTTAGTTATTAAATATATTCAGTCAAGATCAGTGAATGATTATCTTATGTTCTTTGATTAACATTAATGACAGGCAGCGCGTTTATTAGGCTGTTGTCTCTTTAAGCAAAAATACTGCACATGTGTGTTTTCTTTCTCATCTGTTTATGTTCACGTAAGAAAAAAACGGCTGTGTTTATGATGATATACTGATGTAGTTTTCTGTATAGTATCTTCGACTCGGAACAACCTTTTCTACAGTTAAAATACACAGAACAGTCCGAGAACAGACACAAACCGGGAACCCGCTACTGTGCACGCGCTTGTGCTTCATGTGCGCTGCACACAAACATGCTATAATAAGTTTTGAGATTCTAAGCTACTTTAGTAATAAATCACAGGACAGTGCTGACAACTAGTTTCTGTGTTCCTCTGTGTGCGCGATCTTCACATCTACGGTTTATATGAGTGTTCGTGCCACAATGCAGTTTCGCGAACGTGGTAGCTCCATATAATAATACACATCCGATCATCTAATCGCTTGAATGTCCAAACCATAAAACAAATACAACTGACAAAGTTTAGTGAAGACGCAAGGCTCACCGCTCAAGCGCCATCACTATGTGTTGAACCTTATGGAGCCAAAAGAGTCTCAATAAAGATAAATGCACACACTACATTCACATATGCACACATAGGATTCATACATGCACACACATAATTCATAAATACACACACAGGATACACAAATGCGCACAAAATTCACAAATGCACACACAAAATTTAAAAAGCACAGAAGATTCACAAATGCATACAAAATTCAGAAGTGCACACAAAATTCAGAAATACACACACAATTCAGAAATGCAAACAACATTTACAAATGCGCTCAAGATTCACAAATGCACAGGACAAGATTCAGAAATGTATTTCTGATGCACACACACATATATCTTGATTTACAAACTGCTTGCGGTCTGTGAACCTCACTGCATTTGTGTGTGAATTTTGAGACTCCCCTGACTTGGCTCAACACACAAATGCCTTTTTTTAAACAGGGAATGATCTGCAACCAATCAGATATCTCCCTTGTTTTAGCCAATCACAAGAATGCACCCCATGTGGGGGATTGTTTACTTATAAGCCAATCAGCGAACGACTCACTTTCCTCAGCGAACAACTCACTTTCCTCACACAGCGAATGACTCACTTTCCTCAGCGAACGATTCACTTTCCTCACGCAGCGAGCGACTCACTTTCCTCAGCGAACGACTCACTTACCTCAGCGAACGACTCACTTACCTCACGCAGCCGGCGACCCACTTTGCGCAGCCGGACACCCACTTTGCGCAGCAGAAGACTCACTTTCCGCAGCCGGAGAGTCACTTTCCTCTCGCAGCGAAATTTTGTGTGTGCATTTGTCTTTTGGCTCCATAGAACCTCCGTGTTTTGCTTTTATGCCACTGACTGGAGAGCAGAGTCATGTGGCCACACATGCGGTAGAATGCGTTTAAGCGGGAAGTGTTAACAGGATAAAAAAAACGAAATAACCGACATGGGAAAATTACGTCGGTTAGAGGTTATGAATTTCGGTTTTGATTACTTTTCGATTAATCATCCAGCCCTATCATTTCATTCATATATATATATATATATATATATATATATATATATATATATATATATATATATATATATATATATATAAAATAAATTAAATAACAGAAAATAAATATTAAACCGTAACTATGCTTCCACTATTCGAGCTCGCTGATTGGTTTAAGAATAAACCCCCAGTTTATCTTAGATATTTTTAACAGCAGTTGTGCCAGGCGGTGCCAGCTCGAGTTATTGTCTGTTCATTGCCAGTTGATTCAATAAAGACAGTTAACAATCTAGCTTCTGAGTATTAAGTTATTAACCCAACAATAGTGGGGTCAGTTAATTCTTTTGCAGTGGGCCGCGCAAACATATGTGTTTGGTTGTGTGGGCCGCGAGTTGAAAAAGGTTGGGAACCACTGGTATAGTAGAATAGTGCATAGTTTTAAAAACGACTCGTTTTAATGATTCAGAGTCGATTTTTTCTTTTGAGAGACAATAACTTTATACACGTGCACTGTGTTACACACTGCATGTAAGGTCATTTTTAAAAATCCATATTAGGGGCACTTTAAAATAAAAATAAAACAAAAAAAAGTTAGTGGCAGGCACCTCACAACAGACTCCAGTGTGTATCTTTCTATTATGGTGATTTGCTGCTTGAGAAACATTTCTTATAATTATCAGTGTTGAAAACTGTTGTGCTGCTTCATATTCTTGATTATACTAAACCCAAAGTTCCCTTTATAATAAACCTTTGTGCGTGTGTCTAGGTGAATGCTGTGGACACACTGGGACAGACAGCCCTGCACAGGGCGGCCCTCGCCGGTCACATCCAGACTTGCAGACAATTGCTGAGTTACGGAGCCGACCCGTCAATCGTTTCACTGCAGGGCTTCACTGCGTCACAGATGGGCAATGAAGCCGTACAGCAAATCCTCAATGGTGCTTATTACAGTATGATTGATTAATTAACTGTCCATTTGTCCTAACAGCACAATGTCCTGGATTTATGATTTTTCTGCATTTATTGCTCCAGAGAACATTCCTACTCGTAATTCGGATGTGGATTACCGCTTCCTCGAGGCTGCTAAAGCCGGAGACCTAGATACAGTGAAGGTAAATAATGGTTTCAGAGTTTACCAAGTTTAAAGTCAGCATGGTCAAAACCTATTTCACTTTTGCAGAGTGACATAAAATAGGACATTTAATGATGATAAGGGACTTAATCTGTTCTAAAGATTTCAAATCAATCAGAACATTGAGAAACATTTATTCATTTGATGCCAATTTGTTTGTGTGTGTTTTATAGCAACTGTGCTCCCCTCAAAACGTGAACTGTCGTGACCTGGAGGGCCGCCACTCCACCCCGCTGCATTTTGCTGCAGGCTACAACCGTGTGGCTGTGGTGGAATACCTGTTGCATCATGGGGCCGACGTGCACGCTAAAGATAAAGGGTATGATCATCTTCATCTGAATTAGCGTGAGTCTGAATAGTCTGATTTTAACTTCTTCTCTTTCTTTATCAGTGGCCTGGTTCCTTTGCACAATGCATGTTCGTACGGTCACTACGAGGTGGCAGAGTTACTGGTTAGACATGGAGCGTCTGTGAACGTGGCGGACCTTTGGAAGTTCACCCCACTACATGAAGCTGCAGCCAAGGGCAAATATGAGATATGCAAACTACTGCTCAAGGTTTGATACATCAGATAGAGAAATCATGCACAAGTTGGCATAATTCTGAATGTCATGATTTGTTTCGTCGTTGATAATTTCGTATAATATTAATGATGTTTGGTGTTATCACAAGTTATAATAATGCAGTGATCATTTATGAATGCACCAAAATTTAGATTAAACAAAAGTAAAATGTGAAACTTTTTGAAATGTATAAATTCTATAAATATTGTCCTTTTTGTAATGTATTATAAATTAAATATATGTAAACATTAATATATATATATATATATATATATATATATATATATATATATATAATCTGATCCAATCAGAATGCAGCGTGCCTAAATGGAGCGCGAGAACAGAACAGACTGGGCATATGCCTACGTAACTCCAGGTTCACACACTCCATCTGTGGTGTGTATTTTATTCCGAGCCCATGTTAATGGATCAGAGCGTTCACACTGCATATGCACACATAGCACATGAGCATAGAGAGAGTACACAGGGCACAGTTTGAGCGAGAGGAAACACGTTTTAAGTGCGCGCACTCTCTCCGGACGAGAGCAGCGTGTATCTGAGCATGCGTGTCTGGTTTTGTGAAAAGCAAAGGAAATCTGCGTGTGAGTGGAGAGATTCACAATCGTGATTAAAATCAAAATTGCAAATTTGATCAAAGAAATCTTGATAGTTTTTGTCCATATTGCACAGCCCTAATATATATATATATATATATATATATATATATATATATATATATATATATATATATATATATATTCTTATTATTTTTATTATTGTCAATAATGTTCAAATAAAACAGTGACATAATATTTTTAGGATTATTTAAATATCTAAAAAATATTATTCAATTTAAATGTATTGTTATTATTAATATCAAAGTCAACTGGGTAAAAAAAAAAAACAATTGAGATTTTTTCAGCTGCCAAATTTTAGCCCAAAACATTTTTTCCTAAATCTTATTTTCACAGCCTTAGGCTACATTTACACGACTACGGTGTAGTTAAAAATGGGAAAAATTTTTAAAAAGTTTTGCGTATACATGACAACGTTTTCAAAAAGATTTGTGTTTATACATATCAGCGAAAATGGCCAAAAACGCTGTATTACCAGTAGTTGGCGATTTACTGAAGAATCGTTATCAAACTCTTGAGCAGCAACAACAATACCATGTACTCCACCATTGTTGTGTATGTTTGTTCACACTTGCCTTTAAAATCAACACTTACTACGCATGTCTACATACCTAACAAGTACTATGCACGCGCATGACATCACCGTTTTGAAAGATTCTCGTATTGGTTGTTTACTCAAAAACGATAGGAGTGCCCTTTTCAAGAACTTCCACTTTGGAACCCGTTTTTAGTCCCCAAAACCCCCGATCATGTAAACGAACAGTCAAAACGTTTTTGGCTGAAAGCGTTGTCGTGTAAATGGCCCCTTAAATGCAATTAATGTAGGATTAATAATTATTATTAAGAGTCTAACATCTCTACTCTCTCTTTAGCATGGCGCAGACCCGTCTAAGAAGAACCGTGATGGTAATACGGCTCTGGACATGGTGAAGGACGGAGACACAGACATCCAGGACCTTCTGCGCGGAGACGCCGCCCTGCTGGATGCCGCTAAGAAGGGCTGTTTGGCACGTGTGCAGAAACTCTGCAGCCCTGAGAATATCAACTGCAGAGACACACAGGGCAGGAACTCCACACCGCTGCACCTTGCAGGTAAATTTCCATAAGCCATATTCTCACATTCATCATTCAACATGCATTTATCTAATCTCTCTGGTGGTTTAATGATGAATCTATTCATTTTTGATCAGCTGGTTACAATAACCTGGAGGTGGCCGAGTATCTCCTGGAGCACGGAGCAGATGTGAACGCTCAGGATAAAGGGGGACTGATCCCTCTGCATAACGCTGCTTCATATGGGGTGAGAAAACAGAGGTCTTAGTATGGATAAATGACTTTATCTTTGAAGGATGGGTTTTGTATTACTGTTGTACCAAACCTGCATTTATTTGATCAAATACAATTTAAAATAACTGTTTACTATTAGAATATATTTTAAAATGTAACTCATTCTTGTGAAATAACAGATGAAGCAAATGCACATATTCTCAAAACGGCTAAATACTGGGTGATTGAACTGGCTAGCAATAGTGCATGAACTTGTACTCTGTAATAAACCACAATATTGTAGCATAATGTGTAACTGCCTTCTCTGTTCTGTCCAGCATGTGGACATCGCCGCCCTCCTGATCAAGTACAACACGTGCGTGAACGCGACCGATAAGTGGGCGTTCACACCGCTGCATGAAGCTGCGCAGAAGGGCCGCACACAGCTGTGTGCACTGCTGCTGGCTCACGGCGCTGACCCCACCATGAAGAACCAGGAAGGACAGACGGCTCTGGACCTGGCCACGGTAAACACCACTACAGCAGCTGATTATACTGTAGTTGAGAAAGCCTGACATATGAGATAATAGTCCAAAAACTGGAAAACTTTTAATTGAACTGAAAATCAAATTGGACATTATGGTGACTGTAGTATGAAATTCATTGCTATTCATCTGCTATTTGTGTCTGTCAGGCTGATGATATCCGTGCGCTGCTGATGGACGCCATGCCCCCTGATGCCCTGCCCAGCTGTTTCAAACCACAGGCCACCGTGCTCAGCGCCGCTCTCATATCACCCGCCTCCACACCCTCCTGCCTCTCCGCTGCCTCCAGCATTGATAACCTGGCCGGGCCCCTCTGCGACGGGGCCAGTGGAGGGGCTACAGGACCCGCTGATGGGGCCTCCGGAACTGAGCGCAAGGAAGGAGATGGTGAGAAACAGAGGCCTTTGTTTATGAATCAGTCTACATTGTTTTTGGTGTACAGGTTTGATTCGTTTAAAAGAACTGGTTCATAAGAATCATTTAAATACAAGAATACAACTGATTCTGGTGTATGGCTTTGATTCACTTTAAAAGAACATTCTGATGAGAGGAATTTGATTGGCAGTCAGATCAGACTATACTGATTGAGGTGCATGATTTTGATTCAGAACTGCCTGAAAAGAGTCATTTGTTCAGGAGTCAGGCTACATGGATTGATTCACTAAAGAACGGTCTAATAGGAGTCATTTGTTTGGGAATCAGACTACACTGATCATGCTGTATGATTTTGATTCCCTAAAAAGAGCTGTGTCATAAAAGTATTTATTTTGGGAATCAGACTACACTAAATGTGCTATATGAATTAGTTTCACTAAAAAAGGACTATCTCATAAGAGTCATTTGTTTGGGAATCAGACTGATTTTTACAGCTATTTAACATGATGTTCTTTTCAGTTGTTATCATGTCCAGCACATTTGTGATTCTTAATTTGCTTAAAATGTTTTTTTTGTTGCCCCATAGCGGTCCTTGATATGAACATCTCACAATTCCTGAAGAGTCTGGGGCTTGAACATTTGAGGGACATCCTCGAGAGAGAACAGGTGAGAAAAACAGACACAACTTTATCAGAGATGGGATGTTTCGAGATCTCCTCATGTTTTTAATGCCGTGTCCATTAGATCACTCTGGACGTGTTGGCTGATATGGGTCATGAGGAACTCAAGGAGATCGGCATCAATGCTTACGGACACCGTCATAAACTCATCAAAGGCATCGAGAGGCTGCTGGGAGGACAGCAGGGTGAGTCTCGTTAAACTGCTCCTGCTTGAATTGTGTGTTTTATTACATTTAAATCATGTTATCTGTACACACAGGTGCCAACCCTTACCTAACGTTCCACTGCACCAATCAGGGCACAGTTTTGATCGACCTGGCTGTGGATGATAAAGAGTTTCAGTCTGTTGAGGAAGAGGTACAAACATGAACACTTGGAGCTCAGGGCTGTATCATGCACCCGTCTGCTTCAGCTGTGTGATGAGTGTTTGTGTTTTTGATCACAGATGCAAAGCACAATTCGGGAGCACAGGGACGGAGGAAATGCAGGAGGCGTTTTCAGTCGATACAATGTCATCAAGGTAAAACACACAAAATGCCTTCCACATTTGTGATTATTTAACTCCTCTAAAATAGGTATTGATGTCCAAAAAGGTTTACATAAAGATACTGTATGATCACGTTGTTTTGATAGATGTGGATAAATGTATATTTGATATCGTAAATATCTGTTCTACTCTTGAGCCAAATCTAACAGAAATTGTCCCGTAGATCCAGAAGGTGGTGAATAAGAAACTGAGAGAGCGATACACACACCGGCAGAAAGAGATCGCAGATGAGAATCACAACCACCACAATGAACGAATGCTGTTTCATGGTAAGAAATCTGATGCTCCTCTTTTTATAATGTTCACTTGAAAAGAAACTAAGAATCTTTTTTTGTCTATTTTATGATTTAATTGTTTGCCACAAGGTAATTTTTCATCTTCGCTTTTCTTTGTATTTTTTGAAAGTTTTAATGAATAAATAAATATAAATTCTGAAAGGATGCACTAAATCAAAAGTGGCATTAAAGACATTTATACAATATTTGTTTCAACAAAATACTGTTCCTTTGAACTTTATTTCTAAAAAGAATCCTAAAAAAAGTTTTGCGGTTTCTATAAAAATATTAAGCAGCACAACTCTTTTTAACATTGATCATAATAAGAAATGTTTTTTAAAAAAGGAAATGATTTCTGAAGGATCATGTGACACTGAAGACTGGAGTAAAATTCAGCTTTGCATCACAGGAATAAATTACATTTGAAAATATATTCACATAGAAAACTGTTGCTTTTAAATTGTAAAAATATTTCACATTATTACAGTTTTTATTGTATTTTTGAACAAATAAATGCAATCATGGTAAACATACAAGAAATACAGGAATGTTTAAAATGCAAATTTTTCATAATTTAGCTTTAGGAAGCTGTTAGTTTTCCCAAAACCCACAAACTGTAGCATCTGCCTACACAAATTAATTAGATTCATGATTAATACCAAATGACCTTCAAAGTTTAAGTTCAAAGTTTTATTATTGAAATGCACAACAACACCATACATTGCTGTACTTTTTGGTCAATTGTGTTATAAATGTGCAATTGTTACTGTATTTAGCTCTGAATTGCATTTTGTTTTGTTCATACTGTAGTTCTTTTAATAGTTTTCATCATAAATTATTTTGCAATTGTTATTTTTTTCAGGATCTCCATTCATAAATGCCATCATCCATAAAGGATTTGATGAGCGCCATGCGTATATCGGTGGCATGTTTGGAGCTGGCATATATTTTGCAGAGAACTCCTCTAAGAGTAACCAGTACGTCTATGGCATCGGTGGCGGCACAGGCTGCCCCACTCACAAAGACCGGTCCTGTTATGTGTGCCACAGGTACATGAACACACCTGACACAATAAGAGATCCAACAGAAATACATTATCACACTAGACGGTTTTCATATTTTCCTCTGTGTTGATTTCCCACAGGCAAATGTTGTTCTGCCGTGTGACTTTGGGAAAGTCCTTCCTGCAGTTCAGTGCCATGAAGATGGCCCACGCTCCCCCTGGACATCATTCTGTGATCGGCCGTCCCAGTGTCAATGGCCTGGCCTACGCAGAGTACGTGATCTACCGCGGAGAACAGGTACGGCGGTGAAAGAAAAGTTGCTCCTTAAAATACAGCAATAATCAAGTCACCTTTATTTAATATAGTGCTTTATACAATACAGATAATATAAGATAAATTCTTATCCAAGGGAAGGTTTACACGACAACATTTTCAGGCAAAAACGGGAAACTTTTGATGTGTTTTGACTGTTCGTTTACACAACAATGGCGTTTTGGGGCCTGAAAACAGGTGTCAAAGTGCAAGTTTTTGAAAATGTTTATCATTTCTGTGCGAGCACCCAAAATGGGAATCTTTGAAAACAATGACATCACGCGCATGCATAGTCCTTATTACGTATGTACGTAGACATGCACAGTAAGTGTTGATTTTAAAGGCAAGTGCGAACAAACATACACAACAATGGCGAAGTACATGATACTGTTGTTGCTGCTCAAGAGTTTGCTAACGATTCTTCAGTAAAGTGTGGATTTACTTCACCAATATTACAAACAACAGCAGAGACGCATCATTCATATCATATAATCGTCACTTTCCTACAGGTACTGTTTATTAACAAGGTGACAGCGCCAACTACAGGTCTGGCATACATAATACAGAGTTTTTGCCCATTTTCGCGGATATGAGTAAATGCAAATCATTTTGAAAACATCATGTATACTTGAAAAATACTCTTTAAAAACGCGAGGGAAAAACTTTTCCGTTTGTGACTACACTGTTGTCATGTAAACGTAGTCAGTTGAACAAATGTAACAATTTCATTGACATTCTACGTTTTACAGTAAATTCCATTTTTTGACTGGATTATGTCTGCGTTTTCTACACTACGGAAAACATAGGGACCTATGCTTAGGTCTGTTTAGTGTTGATTCAGATTTGCTTCGATAAATGTGTGAAGTTCATCAATTATTAAACAAGTTAAATTGAGGTGTAAGCAGCTCTACAAAGACAACAGTGTCATCATTCAACTTGCGTCAGTTCAATGTTGATTCAATTCAGTTCAGTAACAGTGTTGATGGTACAAAATGTGTCACTTAGGGACAAATTTGATTCAGCTAGGAAGAAGCAGCTCTGCAGAAGATAGTAGTGTCATTATTCAGCTCAATTCTGTTTTGTTCTCATCCAATAGTGCACAGCAAGAGAGGGCAGGCTGTGATGTATAAGGGTGACTGCTATGTTAATGTGTGGTGGTGTTGTTTTCCAGGCCTACCCAGAGTATCTCATCACTTATCAAATAGAAAAGCCGGACAGCACGCCTCAGTCCTCAACAGGAGCAGAGCAGAAATCATAGTCAGACACTGCGTTTCTACACTCACTCACTCATCACTCGCTCGCTCACTCACTCATTCTTTCTCACTCTCGTTGCACAATGGAAATGTGAACTTTCCCATGTACCCACATCTTGGAATTCCCATGTATGAATTATGAATTTGCACTTTTAAAAACAAGTTACTTAAGTTATTTGAAAATAGTTGCAATTGTGAAGTCTAATGTACAGGTAGTATAAAGAAAACATGTAAAACTGACTGTGTTTAACGATGCTATTTGAGTTGTATTTTAATGGAAGATTTTTTTTTTTGTCTGTTCATTTCTTTTAAATAAATCTCATCAGAACAAGACTCATTCATTAGACTTGCTTTTGATTGTTTATTCATATGAAATGCTATTGCCTTTATAATCCCTGCATTTTAAGGTGGAATTGCAAAATAATAGTTGATGCATAGAGTACACTACCATTCAAATGTTTTACATTTAAAAAAAAAAACAAATAGAGAAGTTTCTTATTTACACCAAGGCTAAAATTATTTGATCAAAAATACAGTAAAAAGTATTGTGATTTTTTTTTTTTTTTTTTTTATAAATATGAAATTATAATAATCTTAGACATATTATTAAAAGATTACCAATATAAAATATCAACTTAAATTCAGATTCTCCTGTTTAGTGTCATTGTGTTTAGTACATTAATAACCATGAAAACTAAACTAATTTTATGCATTTAATTGGCAAATTAAATTCAAAATACAAATATCCCAATAATATATATCGGTTGATTTTATTTAGTCTTTTGTTGTGAACATTTTTGGTTGGAAAAGCTGCTTGCATTACATTGAGACATGTATTGCACTACACACATTACATCATCATAATGATATTAAAACACTTCAGAAAACCAATAAACAGCTTTTAATTATAAGGTATGCCGAGTTTTTAGCGGTATTGTGTTTAATACTGAGACATATTTGCAGTTTCAGGTGAAATTATTAAAACGGCATTGCTGATTGGAAAATGTGAGTTTTTATTTTCGCATAAACTGCATTTGACCTCATATTATTCCTGGGATTAATTAAATCTTGGGCATTCAACTTGATATTTGAAATTTTGGAAAATTGTTACATTTTATGAAGAAAATACATGTGGTTTCTGATTATTGGTTTCTGCAGTGCTGCTAGTGTTGCTTACCACCATGCATCAAAACCTGTAAAGAAAATAATAAAAAAAATTAAAAAATGTACATTTTATGAAGGAAATATGTGTGGTGCCGGTATACTGGCATTCTGAAATTTGTTTTTTGGGTGTTGCATACTATCAGAAGTCAAAAGAGCTT
The DNA here is from genome assembly GCF_963082965.1 of Carassius carassius. Classification (NCBI taxonomy): domain Eukaryota; kingdom Metazoa; phylum Chordata; class Actinopteri; order Cypriniformes; family Cyprinidae; genus Carassius; species Carassius carassius. Next base: position 4,293,740 of record NC_081759.1, read on the forward strand.
CAACAATATATTGTTTTTACTAACTTAAGGGGTTGCAAGACCTTATGACACATTCTTATGAATGTCAACAAACTTCCCATCGCTGAACCAACAACAAAACCATCAGGTCTTCTCCACATGTCCAGATGTACATCCTCAATCCACTACCCACCGTCGGCTCTCCACATTCTCCTGCAGACCCCAAACTTGAAGAATCAGTGTGAGTAAAAACAGAGGGTTAACTAACTGTACATACTTGGAGGATTGTGCTGCTTTTCATTTTCATTGCACCTTTAAACCAGTAGGTCGCGACATTCAGCTGTTAAACTGCAGTCGCCAGTCAATGACGTCACTGCGCCAACTTTTCTGAAGAGCGCGGATGGAAGTTGGGGTAAAATGTGTTTTAATGACACCGACTACGGTTTCTGGGACGCGAAACTTTAGATAATATATCTGCGAGGTTGTTAAATGAAACTGTAAGTCATGTACAGGGAACGTGAGTGTTTGTAAGTGACGTCAGCAGCATGTATAGATGTAAATACAGTTCAATAACATGGACAGCATTTCTCTCAGTCCTGCTGATAAAACAGCAGCAGTCTGTTATAGCTTCATCTGGGGAGGTTCGAGTGAATGTTGACAAGCCACTAAGAAACCTGAAGCACTTTTGGAGAAGCACTGGATTCTGGTTAGTAAAATAAAATAACAGTACAGCGAGTACCAAATTATATTACTGCAAAAAGCACCATAGTAACGTTACAACTATTCTTCATGTGGATTTCATTACTATACGTTAGTAGTATTACGTTCTGATATAATCACTGTGTCATTGTCCTGCCACACTGTTTTAAGGAAAACCATTACATTGCATTTACATATTCATATTTTGCAATCTTTACAAGAATACAACAGTACAGTACATGTATAAATGCTATACACTATACTGCATGTACAGGATATATACTTTACATCTATTACTTTACTTTTCTAATGCTTTACATTCTATCATACTACAGCACACGTTAAAATACTCAAAATAGTGCTACTATAATAATGTGTACATACCTTATTTAAAAAATTCATAAAAAATATAAATGTGGTAATATCGTAATACTTTTTGCACTATATCTACAAGCATTTCCAGGAAAACTCTGCCTCTGCCTGTGTAATTGTTTAGTGGGCAAACATCATAAAGTATGCAATTGACACTTGTGTTTGCAGCCCTCCACAGCCGCACAGTGATGCACACCTGTATGATCTCAGTCCAGACCAGCAGATGAATCTGGCTTTGATCGGCTCTGTGCCACACAGAGGAATCCAGCAGGTGCGAATACACTGGATGCTGGAGCTGGTTTCTGCACGGTCAGTTACATCACAGTACCAGAATCACACTTCCTCTTCTTCTGTTTGAATGAATTTGAACTATTAAAATATAATTTACTTTGCATATGTTAATAGGATTGATCGACATTAATGTGCATATGCTTCTATCTCGGCTTTTTCTTTGATTGTGATTTGACCTCGGTTTCCCATTTGAATATATTTTAAAATGTAATGTATTCCTGTGATGCAAAGCTGAATTTTCAGCATCATTAGTGTCAGGTGAGTGGTTAGAAATCATTCTAATATGCTGATATTGATATTTATATGCATATGCATACAGTATATCTGTTTAAAAATCTATGATTTTTGCGTGACCTTGCAAGTAAGCAGTGTTGTTATCATAAGATTGTTTTTCTTAGTAACCTTGATGCTTCTTAATATCATACCTAGACCATCACTTTTACACTTTCATTACAATGTAAACTATAGTTTATGCATAAAATGCAAAAAACATAATGCATAAAATCTTTTTTTTTGTGCATTAACAAATAATCTTTAATTAAAGGCTTTATATATAATGTGTCTCTCAAACTAGATTTAGTGTACTGTAGTACTACGATTTTCTCTCTGAATTTCATTTCACAGAGTTTACAGTGGAGAATATCACTACAACTTCACTCACTTAGACCAGCTGATTGACCTTCTCTGGCAGAATGGACTGCAGCCAGGTGATTTTTTAAATATTACAGTGAAATCCACATTTAAACACTTGTGTACTGTAGAATTAGGGTTAATTTAAAGCAACTTTGCATTATATTAAAGAGGTTTGCTTCTTTTTAAAGGGTTTGAACTGATGGGCAGTGTGTCCAATAGCTTCAGCAACTTTGAGGACAAGAGTCAAGTTACTGAATGGAAGAATTTGGTCTATTTGATCGCCAAAAGATGCATATGTGAGTATGAGACTGGAGTCGTAATGTTTTAGATGGTGATAGACCATAAATGAGCTCTTGTGGGGTTTGGATGTTTACTAGGCCAGATCTTTACCACAAAGCTCCAGAAGTTCTGACTGTATTTCTTTCTGTGGTCTTATATGTGTGCAGGGAAATACGGACTCGGCTCTGTCTCTCAGTGGAACTTTGAGACATGGAATGAGCCGAACAACCATGATTTTGACAACATCACTGTATCAACCCAAGGTACAGTCTAGAATCATTTGTTGTCTGAGCCAAAACCCTGTCAATCTTAAGTCTTAATCAATTGGAATTTATTTCATTGGTGGTTTTAAACCATCTAGCACCACCAACATTTCAAACTTGATCTTGCAGTTTCTAACTATAAGCTTTTATCCAAAATTGACTAGAAACTACATTTTCCTAGATGCTTTGGATCATGCTGAATTAATTGCACCAATATTTTCTGACAATTTTTATTTTGTCTAAACATACGGTTTCAAAATTCTAAAACCATCCTTTACAAATTGCGTCTGTTCCTGTTTTGTAAGACGCTTTGGATTAAAGCATCTGCTAAATGCATAAATAAACATGTAAAACTGACTAGCCAACTATATATATGTTTTCCCTAATTTTTATCTTAGTTCAGATATTTTAAGCAGTGTTTCCTTTTATTAGTGTTCTCACAAGCATGCGTTTTGTATCGCATTGCATTGTTGTTTTTTGAACATCCTTCCATGAGTGCTGCATATTTAAGATGCCTTCTCGAGTTTATAATAGTCTGAGATTTCCAAATGTTGAAAACATGTCTTGAGATCTTATGGGACCCTGACATGTGGGTACCATAACCTCTGGCCCTGTAATTACAGCTATCATTTTTATCTACATATGATAAATAAAAGTCAGCAATTTTATTGTGCCATATTGAGGGGAGATGGTAAATTAGGCATATGTAATTTATTTGCACTAAACTGAACCAGAGTCCATGGTTATGTCTGAATGTTGGGCAGACATGTACAGTATCTTACATTTTGTTTAAGTGCTAAATATAAAGTTTGGATTTATTTGATAAAAAAAACTTAAACTGTGAAATATTATTGCAATTAAAAACAAATTTTTTATTTGAATATATTTAAAAATGTGATTTATTCCTCTGATGGAAAAGCTGAATTTTCAGCATCATTACTCCAGTCCTCAGTGTCACATTATCCTTCAGAAATCGTTTTGTGGAAACTATATTATTTCTATAAGTTGTTTGTAACATTCTATTTCTGTCCAGTATAGCATTCTAAAACATGTCTTTACTATTTCTTTTGATCAGACATCATTCCTGAATAAAAGTTTAATTGTTTGAGTAACTGCTTGTCCTTCTGTGCCATTCTGTTGCTGGCAGATGCCGTGTTTTGTGTTGTATTTCTGCACATGGTGTTCTCAAACACGCCTTCCATGGTTTGGACAAAACAAGAAAGTGCCTGACAAGTTTTAATGTACTGCTACCACATGAAAGAATGAGTTCTGCCGAGGGCAATCCACCAGCCTCAATGTCCTGAACATGAATCTTTCTGTCTCCACTCCTCCAGGGTTTCTGAATTATTATGATGCCTGCTCTGAGGGACTTCGTGCGGCGAGTCCTCTCTTGAAGTTCGGGGGTCCGGGAGACTCCTGCCATTCTCCGCCTCACTCACCATACTGCTGGGAAATGCTACAGCATTGTTACAACGGCACAAACTACTTCACCGGAGAGACGGGCGTACGGCTAGACTACATCGCCCTACATAAGAAGGTGCATAAGGGATGTAGTGATGCTATATGTTTTGTGTAATTGAGTCCTGACCTAGATGGAATAAAAAAATTAGAAAAAAGTAATTGTGCCTTTTCCCCCAATTTACAAATGTATATTTGTAATTCTGTTTTTTGTCTCACAGTTGTAGCGTTTTTCTCTGAATTCTGAATTAATATTTCTCAATTCTAAGTTTATATCTTGCAATTGAGTTAATAGCTAACTTTTTTTCCAACATTCTAAGTTTGTAAATTGTAATTGTTTATTTCTCAATTTTCTGACTTTTTTCTCATAATTCTGAGTTTAAATCTCATACTTCAGAGAATCTCTTCATTCAAATTTACATCTTGCAGTTCTGACTTTTCTCATAACTCTGAAATTGATTTCGATCTTGCAATTCTGTTTATACCTCACTAAAAAAGAGAAATATAAACTAAAAATTGCAAAGGTAAAAACTTTGAAATGTAAAATCATACTTTTTTTAATATGTAGCAGACACAAGCTTCCAATTGTTTCACACAGAAATAAGAGAAAAGTTCTTTTTGATTATTGTAGTATGTGTTGACTTGTTTTTCAGGGAGGTGGCAGCTCATTACCCATCCTGCAGCAGGAAGTGGCCACTGTGCGGGAGATCCAGCAGCGCTTTCCTCAGTTTCGCTCCGTGCCGATCTACAATGACGAGGCAGATCCGCTGGTTGGCTGGAACAAACCACTCCCCTGGAGGGCAGATGTCACCTATGCAGCCATGGTGGTTAAGGTAGACCGTTGTATGTTTCTTTGTTCACATTTTATCAGCTGTGATTTTTGTGATTAGTAGGACATAGCGAAATATCTCAACTTTTTTTTTGGTCCTGGAGCAGAATTGCAGTAAATCATATTGTCCTGAACCCATTCCTTAATATCAAAAATATTGCCAAATATATTTTTCTTTCCTCAACTGATGTATTTCCTGTGAAAACAGAAAGTTGAAGCGAGACAAATAAAAAGGATTGGCTTTTTTTTTTTTATGTATCCAGTAACTCAAAATATGGCTGCATGATTAATCAAAATAAAACCAATATCACAATGTTATTTTGTGCAATTGTCGAATCACAAAAGATTATATACAAAAAAAATATATTTAAAAAATAAGTAAAAATGTACACAAATATTACTATAGTTATTTTACAGTTGAATATTATTGTTTAATACTATTATATAAATATTAAAATATAATAGTATTATCTTTTTCTGAAATACTCCTTTTTTATTTTACAGTGAAATATTACAATAGTAGTATTTCTTATTTTGTTTAATATTTTTATTTAGTAATATTAATAATTATTATTTTATATTTATATTGACATTGATTTAGAATTGTAATTAATTCATTTTTTTACCCACCTCAAAGCTATCAGACATGGACTAAAAGCCATAGAACCCATATTTAGACTTGTAATGGGATCTTTAATTATTTTCATATTTTCTTCTTAATTGCACCCCTTAATTGCTAATTAATTGCACTCCTTATTAATTAATTAAGGCTTGTTAATGTAGTGAACCAGATATATTTGGCACAATATTTCCGTCTCCTTTCATGTCTCTGGTGTGTTGTAGGTCATCTCACAGCATCAGAACCTGCTCATCGCTGACCAGAACAGTACCGTCAACTACACACTGCTTAGCAACGACAATGCTTTCCTTAGTTACCACCCGCACCCGTTTACCCAGCGCACGCTCAGCGCCCGATTCCAGATCAACAACACAAACCCGCCGCACGTGCAGTTCATACGGAAACCAGTCCTGACTGTGATGGGCCTGTTGGCATTGTTAGGTAATGACAGTTAGTGGGCAATGTAAGAAATAAGAAGAAATGACTATTAAATGTAAGATCTTTTCTTTTTTGTTATACAAGAAAAATGCATACATTGATCAAGACAACAGTACAAGAACATGGTTAAAAAATTGATACTCAACATTAATCTTAGATACAAAATTCCATATTTTTTAACAATGTTTTATGTTTCCCATGGCAATTGTATTCAGTATAACCCAGGGAGATTATAACTCTTCAAAATAAATATTTAATAGCAGATGGGGTTGATGTATTCAGAAATATAAAGTCAAATAGGTTGAAAATTTGAATTACTTTTCCAAAAAAAACTATTCAATACTATCTGTGATCAGATTAAATAAATGTATATAATTAATAAATAATTTAAATAGTTTATTTACATAAAATGCTTTATTTTGTTATGTTTTATTTGAATGTTATTTTAGTTATTTCATTAAATTAAACTTGGCTTACATTTTGAATTACTTTTCAATAAACATGTATATTGTGAGATATTAACCAAATTATATTTTATACAATTCAACATTATATTTAATAAAAGCAAATAAAATGTTTATATAAAATAATTTGTCATTACATCTTTGTTATTGTAATGTTATTTTAGTTTTAGAAGTCAAATGAGCTGAATTTTTGAATGACTTCATTTTCCATGTATGCTGACCAAAATATATATATATTTTTTATTATATTCTGTTATTTGTATTGATGAATTTTCCATAAAATGTGTATATTGTGATATATAGACCAAAATCTTAATATTTAAAATAATATTATATTTATTCAAATGTAGGTCCTTATATATGTATAATTGTTAGGTGTTGTTTGATCAGGTGAGACTCAGGTGCAGGCCGAGGTGTTGACAGACGGCTCTGAAGTGAATTCATCAGTGGGTGCGCTGGCCACCGTTCACGTGCCTCGGGTGCCGTACACAGCCGATAGCTGGCAGACCACCGTCCTGCTGTATAACAGCAGAGATAACCAGAGCTCCTCCACTGCTGACAGCATCACCCTGCGCCTCACTGGAATACCTCAGCGAAAGGGTCAGTAACTACAAACCAGCACCAAAAAACACCACACTTGTTTTTAAAAATGGAATTAAAGAACGGCAAGGGATGATGCATATGTTTTCACTATTTTTGCTTAAAGGGTTAGTTCACCCAAAAATGAAAATTATGTCATTAATGACTCACCCTCATGTCGTTCCAAACCCGTCAGACCTCTGTTCATCTTCGGAACACAGTTTAAGATATTTTAGATTTAGTCCGAGAGCTCTCAGTCCCTCCATTGAAGCTGTGTGTACGGTCTACTGTCCATGTCCAGAAAGGTGAGCGTGACTGCTGTGACTGTTGACACATGACGCTACTGACGTGTTTTCTGGTGTGCCCAGTAACAAAGAAAACACGTCAGTAGCATCGTATGTCAACAGTCACGGAAGAGAAGACAATGCTGAATAAAGTCGTAGTTTTTGGACCAAAATGTTTTTTCGATGCTTCTACAAATTCTAACTGACACTCTGATGTCACATGGACTACTTTGATGATGTTTTTCTTACCTTTCTGGACATGGACAGTATACCGTACACACAGCTTCAATGGAGGGACCGAGAGCTCTCGGACTAAATCTAAAATATCTTAAACTGTGTTCCGAAGATAAACGGAGGTCTTACGGGTTTGGAACGACATGAGGGTGAGTTATTAATGACATAATTTTCATTTTTTGGTGAACTAACCCTTTAAGAATGTAGAACAGAATATGCTTGTATTCACAGTTCTGTGGTGTCTGTTTGTAGGTCTGATGTATGTGACACACTACATGGATAATAATGTGACAAACCCATTTAAACTGTGGGAGACCATGGGCAGCCCTAATTATCCCACTGCACAACAGTTCACACAGCTACGGAACCAAGAGGTTCAACACAAACACACGTTCATACTTTTTCATAAGAAAGATAATGAGCATTTCATTTTTTTCTTCATGTTAATTTTTTTGAATGTTACTTAAGTTGTCTTGCACCCAAAACCAAAAAGTTTAAAATGGGATTTTCTTTTGCATCTGTATGTCTCTCATATAGGTATCCGTATGTTTAAGGAGCACATGAGTTGTTGTTTTTATTCATCTTAGATTGAATAAATATCTACAAAATACTTCTTTTTGTGTTATTAGTCTTTAATGTGTATGCTGTAGGATCCACAGACTGATGGACCTCTGCCGGTGCCATCCGATGGCTCTCTGACGCTGAAGGCAGTGCTTCCTGTGCCCGCAGTGCTGCTTGTACATGTTTGTGCTCAGTCTAAAGTGCCCAACCAGGTTAGTGATAATATGACATAACAGCGGTCTCGTTTTAGATCCATGTGGCATCAAAAGGTCACACTACCAATCAGAGGTTTGGACACGGGACTTTGTTTCTCATGATCTTAAAAACCTCTAAAAGAAGGATGTTGAAAAACATATAGTTCAACCAAAAATGAAAATTCGCTGCACATTTACTCAGGCCATCCAAGGTGTAGATGTTAGTTTCTTTGGAGAAAGTCAGCATTCCATCACTTGCTCACTAATGGATCCTCTGCTGTGAATGGGTGCCGTCAGGATGAAAGTCCAGACAGCTGATAAAAACGCCACGTTCAGACTGCTGCTTTCTTCTAAAATCTGAGTCCTTTTTTTAATTATGAACTCGTATTTTGGCCAGGAGCGAAAGTTTGAAGTTAAAACACCTTAAAGATAGATTTTATTCTTACTGTACAAACACGCAGCTTTTCACTTCACATTAATTTAATTGATGGCCTGGAGTGGTGTGGATTATTGTGATGTTTTTATCAGCTGTTTGCAGACTCATTCTGACGGCACCCATTCACTGCAGAGGATCCATCTACATCTCTGATGACCTGAGGAAGAGTAAATTTTCAGCAATTTCTGTTTATTTTTTGGTGAACTTTATTTTAGACCAACTGTAATAATGTTTGAATTTTCAAGTGTCCAGCATATATATATTAAAAGCATACCAGCATGAAGCTCATAAAGCCTTGTAAGGCACTGTTTTTCAGGATTTGGGTATAAACATTGAGTTCAGTATCATTCATCATGATGTGGAGTGATTTCATAGCATCTGCTGTTTCTCTACACCCAAGCAATTTATTTGTCTGTTCATGAAATTCATTTGAAAGTGCGATTGCAAAACTTGTGCAAGTTGGTCTTTGCAGAGATTGAGAAACCATGTGGTTTGGTTTTAATATCCCAGGTAAACGGGGTGCGTTTCATCACCATCACCAAAGGACAGGTTCTGATCAGTTGGAAGGATCACTGCATCGGCACAAAGTAAGATCTGCTTAAATACAGCTTTTAAACAAACTAGTTCTTCATTCAGGAGTTCTATATGTAACTAATGTCATTTTTAGGTGTATAAAAACTTACGAAGTGGAATTTTCCAAAGATGAGATGACTTTCCAGAGGATTAACCACAGAGACACTATTTTCACATACTACACTTATTCTCCAGGTATTATTTTGGCTGGATTCAGAATATTTAACTTCAAGCTCTGATCCATATTGACCGACCTGCTTGTGTTTTTCTCTCCACAGAGAGTCTGGAGGTGAGCGGTTATTATAGAGTCAGAGCTGTGGATTACTGGGGAAGAAATGGAGAATATTCTGTCACTGAGAAATATTCGGAGAACTGGTAGTCTTGATTAGACCAACTTTTGACTGTCCACATACAATATGGTTCACTTTGTATCATAATTTGATCAAAAACACTTACCAGAACAGGATGAGACTATTCTGACCAACATGTCAAGTGTCCAGAAAAGTTCATTTTGTTTTTGAATGTAGGGGTGTTTATCTGATAATGCAGTAATTAACATTGAAAGCACAATTATTTTTTAACCAGCAAGTGTGTGTCTGTGCAGCCTCTGCTTATCATATCTGTATTCAATATATGCATACAAGACAATCTAAGGGTATATTTTATCTGAGATAAAAAAAAAATTGATTGGACGGACTGTGATGATTTTTGAAAAAAAAAAAAAAATTATAAATTTTAATATGAAATGGTGCGGTGTCAGTCTTTGAATTGCCTGGACAATGAAATTATATTTAAATATCAAAATTACAAACGAAATAGGGATTAACAGTTTATTAATAAATATTGGTGTGGATATTTCCCAAAGTGGACCTCTGATTTGGTGTATGTTTAACATTACATTGCTTGTTTTAAATCTGCATCACATTATTATCAGACGTTCTTCAGTGAAAATAGACAGTGTCCAATCAGAGGATGTATGTGTATATATATCTGCATGTATTCAGTTATTTCAAAAATGAGGCATTAATCTAACATGATCTATAAGAAAACAGTGAAAGGTTTGAAAAGGACACTGTAAAACCAAAGTGGCAGAATAAAGGCATCATTCTTTATCCAGACAGGTAACAAGATCTTTACAATATTAGCAATACAGGCATAACTTTGGGCAGCTCACTTCAAGATTGTGTCCTCATTAGCTGTAGGGGAAAAATATTTAGAGTCAGTACAACCAACTGCTCAATCTGCAGAAGAATCAGACCATTTAAATATCAAGAGAAACCCTTACCTTCTGCAAGCTGTTTAGCAATGCGTTCCTTCTCCTCTCGTACCTTCTTCTCCTCCTCTTCAATTCTCCTCTCCTCCTCTGCAATTGGTTTCAGATGATCTGGAGGATAATGAAAAAGCTTTTAACCAAAATGCATGGCCTTTACTAAATGTGTAAATATTTTAGCAACAGATGCAGTGGCATTTGTAAATGGAAAGTTGCTTCAACTACAGAATACAAAAAAATTATAATAATTTATATTCAAATGATATTAAAATCAATATAAAAAATAATTTGCAACTTAATTCCACAATTTTGACTTTCCTTCACAATTCTGCCTTTTTCTCGCTTTTGTTTTCCACCACGAAATAAAATAACTTGTTTTTAATCTCACATTTGTAATTTTTTCCTAGCGACTACATGTTTATAATAGCAATTCTGAAAAACAGCAGAATTTTATATATAAACTACGAATTACAAGAAAGGAGATAAAATAACAAAAAATAGTTCCTTTTTTTTTTTTTTTTTACTTTAACCAGTGGTAAATACAATATCATATACCTGCCACTAGTTTTCTTTAATGTTTTCCCCACAATTAAAAAAAATAAATACACACACCAATTACTGTAAAAGTTCTGTCCTACAGAAACATACTTAACTGAAGAATTGAAAGGTCTAAATGTGTTAATGATCCCGTAAAACATAAATCAATGTGACCTCCATAAGTCACCTGCAAATATTATATATGTGTGTGTGTGTGTATTAAGATGTTTTATTAACATGTCCACAGAATGTCGTTTGAAAACCAGTTTCAAATCAACTTGCAGGTTCTTACCATATCTACGCTTTCCGTAGATAATGCCAATGAGCAATGCAGACCACCTGGCTGTCTAAAAAACAAAAATCTCATTAATATCCATAATTATCTTTTAATAGCAGAGAATTAAGGACATATCATGATTTTCAGGATGCAGGCCATGTCAACACAACTCAGTCCGCTCTGACTTCAGAGACAAACACGACAGGAAGGCGGGAAAGACAGTCCTGAAGACCCTTTTCTTAGTTTAAAACAAGTCATAAACATCCAGAATCATTTATTTGTGAATTCAAACCTTAATCAGCGGCGACACTTGCACTGGAGGAGCCATTTCACTGGAGTTCAGGACCGCACTCCGTCCCACAGAGGTCAGAGAAACGAGAAGCACAAGCGCAACGCGAAGAAGTGACGCTTATGAGTGCAGTGACGTCACGCCCCCTACAGGCCTGGAGTGCAACTGCGCGATCACCGAGAAAGAGGTTCATCAAGCATTTAAATTGTTTATTAATTTGCTTATCTATATAAAAAATGTAATAGTGTAACTATACGTGTTCCTAAAAAGTAACGTGAGAGAAGTTGTTTCTCCCAGCCAAGGTTTCTTCCTCGTTTATGGCAAGTTTTTTTTGTGGATATTTTGCAGCTCCCTCAGAAAAAGATTTGTTGTGTAGATTTGACCTAACGTTAACTGAATCAAAAGGCTTGTATGGCCTCAAAGAACAAAAACATTGGGACTGCTGAGAACAAATAAGGTATTGCCCGGTCTTTGGAGGCTAAATACAGGGTTAATTAAGTTGATTGGACACGTCATGGGAACCCTGCAAATTAGATTAATCTTCTATTTTGGTTGTCAGGTCAAGTTCAAAAGGCCAGGTTAGGTAAAACATCAAAACAGTGGAGATAAGACAGGTTATGTGATTCTGTTGCAAGACAAAATGTTGAAAATAAAAGATGTCCAAACATTAGAATGTAGGCTACTTTAATCCTGTAGTACAACAAAGATTTGTTCATGCAATGAAACTAAACTTTTAATAATGCAGGAACGGGAGATGAGGAATTTTAATGTGTCCTTGTTACAGTGTAACTAATGGTAAGTCCATGTGTAACAAGGAAACCTTAAAATAAAGTGTTATTGATGATTTAAGTTACTGTTACTTATTACTTGTATTTTAAAATGTACTTTGGCACTTTTCGATAAGAGGATTTTTAGAAAATGTTCTCATTCAGGCAAGATTCAGTACATCGTAACAATGCTAACAATCGATTTCACCAGTGTCTACGATACATTAATGTTGTTAGTTTCAGTCCAGCCGCACTCTTTGAGTTTCTTCTTGGCTCTCAGGATGAAGTTAACCTTTCCCCTGTTCTTCATGTTGGAGCTGTATTCATGAGACTTCAGTTTGGCGTAGTAATCTGAGAACTTATTGAAGAGGATGGAAATTGGAAGGCCATTCAGAATGATCCCAAAGGAAATGCAGCCAAATGCAAATATCCGCCCCAAAAGAGTCTCCGGATACATGTCACCATAGCCTACAGTAGAGATGCTAACCTGGAACGAGAAATTAATGGTAATCTGATCAATTTTTTTAATTCTGTCATCATTTACCCTACTTCATGTGTCTTTCCCAAACCCCTATGAGTTTCTTTCTTACAAAGAAAACCAAAAGAGAGGTTTAGCAGATGAAAGTGTATGGAGACTAATATGTCACTATTTACTTTCATTGTTATGGTAAAGAGCAGCTTGGACATTGTGCTATAGAGTGCAACAGTTCCCATTTACTCTTTTTAGTGGTCTTGAAAGTTTTTTTATTTATTTTTTTATTCTTCCCATAGGGATTTTTAAAAGTCTCTGTTAAGGAGATATAAACCATGCTCCGAACCAACCAGCTAAGACGTGAAACAGAACATTGCAAACTTTAATTTGAAACAGAAGAATTTGAAAATTGAACCAAAACACAAAAGTACAATACTGTACTTCTGCTTTAATGAGGGAAAGAAATAAAATCCCTGGAAGCATTGCGAATTATATAATCAAACAATTGAATGTAAAAATCCTAAAGCATACTGGAAAAAAAATCATGTGATACTTAGTATATATTTAAACAATGTATTTTATATTTATTGCAAAATATGCATATTATACATACAAATTTATTGCATCAGTTGCAATCCTTCATGCAAGTGGGCAGTTCTTTTGATTGCTAGAGATTTCTCTGCAGAATTATGGGTAATTATGGGTTGTTTTTATCCAGGAATTCTGCAAGAACTGATTATTTAAGAAAAACAAAATAATAATAATTGGTCTAATGTGGACTAATGGCTTCAGAAAAAGCATATACCATCCATTAACAGCTCACAGAGAGTCTGTCAAAAATCAATTTCCCCATCTTATTTTTCCCGTAAGAGCAGGTTTGACCATTTGTATAATTTATGGGTCTGATTTCCGGCCTCACCTGTGTCCAGCAATTTTTAGCTGTACAAAACAGCTTGCTTTCCTGCTTGATATTGCAAATTGGTGTTTTTTACCATTATTTTAATGTATTGTCTTAATTATGAACACATGCAAACAGTTTTACAATGTGATTTCCCTATAGAGGCTAATGAACTGGAAGTCTTGCCCATAGGCTTATTTCTGTGTTGAAGAATAAGGTGGATAGAGAAAATGAATGGAATTTTACTTGCACAACCTGACTGTTGCATTCTATAAATATCTCCTTTTGTGTTTTCTGCAGAGAAAAGATTTGAGGGTGAGTAATTTAACTATATTCAACATCAAGTATATCATATATGCCTGATTAATAGAAATTATGTTTACTTACAGATGCCCACCACCAAGAATGTGGAATACTGGTGAACTTGGTTTGAGGGAAGTCGTGTTCAACAGTATAAACCATGGCGGAGAATATTAAGATCCCCATGGCGATAAAGAGGAAGAGACATCCCACCTGGTGATAGCACTGCCTTAACGTGAAGCCAAACGCTCTGAGCCCCGTCGAATGACGTGCCAGTTTGAGAACACGGAAAATACGCATGAGTCGCATGATTCGTAACACTTGGCCCACCTTGCTCACCTGACCAACAGTCTCCATGTCAGTGGTTTGTGTCCCAGAATGGAAGGTCTCAAAGCTTTCGAGCACGAACTGGAGAAGCTGCGGTAGGATGGCCATGAGGTCAACAGCGTTCAGCATGCTTTTAACAAAACAACCGATGTCTGGGGTAGAAACTAGACGCAGCAGGTACTCAGCGGTGAAGAAGGTTATGCACAGTGTCTCTATGTACTCTCCAAATGTCTTTCCGCTAAACTCATTAGATGCCATGTTCTCCATTTCTTCTACCGTAGTCAAAGTCATTGTAACCAGCGACACCAGCACAAACATACTCGAGGCGAACGCCATTAGTTTCGCAGGTACTGAAGAGAACGGTTTCTCCATGAAGCTCCAGAGCGAGCGTCTCGTCTCGCCGAGGAACATTTCATTGAACGCCTCCTCATTTTCTTTGACATCCACCTCTGCTTCCAGTTCCTTCTGAACCTTGAGCTGTTCGCACAACTCGTCGTGTTTCTCCTCAAGAAGGATCCTACAGCACCGCTGCGAGTATTTGATCCGAACGCCCCAATAATTTATCTCCTCTAAGAAGTTCCTTGGACAAAGCTCGTCCTTGATCCACAGCACGCCGGTTCTGTAAAAGTTGAAGATGCTGTTGAAGACGTCTGGATCTCGGTCGAAGAAATACTCATTGTCCTTCACCACATAGTCGTCGCAGAGGTTCAGCTTCATGTTGAGGTCCGTGTAGGTGGCTAAACGGCCGATTCTGCTCTGTGGGTATCTTGCTGCCATTTTATAGGTGATGCGGTAGGACTTTCCACCAACGTTGAGGTTGAGCGTGCAATTCCTGCTGGGTGAGGCGCTTGTAAACCACATTGTTGGTTCCGAATGCTTCTCAGCCTCCTCATCTTCACCAAAGATGTCATAGATATCTGTCTGTATTTCGCCTAAAGAGCTCCACTGTTTCAGCAAACACTGTTTACCGAATGGAACCGCATTATCTGTTGACTCTGAGGTTGCTAGTTTGCAGTTGGGAAAAAGGCTCTGTCTCCTGTTTCTCTGAAAGCTGAACATCCTTTCAGTCCTCAGCTATCCTCCTCGAGGAGGATAGCTAGTGTACCATACGTCTGTAAATCTCAGTCCTTTACCGAGGTTAAATCTACCCTATTTAAGTATAAAGAGGCAAGCAGGAAGCAGCACCAGAGCTCTAATGCTCTCTATAAGGAGCTAAGAGTTCAACTTAAATGCCATTATCCTTTAAGCTTTTTCTTGATAGTGACGTCCACTTTGCGTTCTTTGAAATGGCACGCTTGCCATGTGTCAATGAATGAATGCTCTTACCAAGTTACGGATGAGTTTAAGACCCCCTTCAACACCCAGATACTTATTCGTAAACTCATCCTAAACTAGAGGTTCTTTAGCTACAGTAGTTAGAGATGGGGCGTCGTATTTACCAGAGGATAACGATAGTAACATTTAAACAAGAAGAAGAGGAGATGCAGGAAACTTAGAAACTAGGTATTTTCTACATGTACATGGTTTGGAAAAATTAAGATGAAAAATACAGTTAAAAAGTAATATGCTGAAATATTATCACGATAAATTCAAATAACTGTTTTCTGTTTAAATACATTAAATAAATAATATATTGAATTGTTAGCAACATTACTCCAGTCTTCAGTGCCACACAATCCTTTAGAAATCAATTACATGCATTATTAATAATTTAGCACCACTTATAATGGACACCAAATCATGAATATATATATATATATATAAATATATATATTTCTTTGAATAATGTATGCAGTGTGTTTATCTGCCTTCTAAATCAAAACTATTTCAAATGGACATGAATCAAGCTTTGTAAACAATGGAAAGAGCAGGACAGATAATGCCAGACAAAGTCACTTAAGGTTACCTTAAGGATCACTAAGACCTTTAAGTTAAAGCCTGATCTTATGAGAAAACTTACCTATTTTACCATGTGGAGATTTGGTTTTAATTTTATCGAATTATATCTCTCTATATCGCAAAACTGTTTTTTTCCCCACATAAAAGCAGCACAGGATGCAAGATAGAATCGATGCACAAAATTATCATATAACAAATGCATCTAACACATCCACGTCTCGAGATCTTAAGGGCATCTGAGAAAAAATAAATCAAACTGAACATGTTAGCTAGTTTTACAACATCACATTCATAAGCAGTGCTTAACAAATCATGCTTTCAGATGTAACATTAATATACTTATGCTCAGTGGTTTATAGACTCTTAAAGGCTAAAACTCACAGTAGATCAGATTAACCAATAATTTAGGGAGAGACAATGGGCAAGTTTTTAATCTTAGCCGGGCAGATGCTGCACCATCTGTCACTGTGGTCAGGACAAGACCCCCAAAATGGCCCCATTTGGCAGTTTTCAGGTCACGTAATAACTGATTTATTTATTTATTTTTCACCAAATATTATTTGCAATGCATGTTATTTTATATAAAACGAAAGATCAAATATATAATACAAATCTAGGACAGAATGATTTAGTGTAATGGGCTAGTTGAGCTTCTGTTTATTACTGCTGTTATAAAAATATTATGTAATGGAATTTAAATTTGGAGTAATTTACACAATTATATAATTAACAATAATACATTTTAAATGAATAATAAATGATTATAATAAAAAGAAATAATAAAAATGTAGGTTTTAAACTAGATGCTTGACTCAGATATAAGTCTTGTGACAACTTTCTTCATGTTTTTGTTTCTTTAGGACTACACATATACATTTTGCCTTACATTAACTATTTTATAAAAAAAAAAATATATATATATATAATATACTGTATATTTTAAATATATAAAGTGTTATATTTTTATATTATTTATAGTCTAATATTTTTCTTTCTTTCTGTAATTCAATATAATAGATCGAGAACCCCCGAACACTGATGTAAATGAAGGACTTTTAAATAAAGTTTTCTACCAGTGAAACATGGCTGCCACACAAGTTGGATGTGAGCACTACGTTCGCAGCTGTTTGTTAAAAGTGAGCGTCTTTTAATGAAATGTAAACTCTGTGTTTCGCACGGCATGATTATTTTGGTAAATGCTTGCTTGGTCGCACGGAAACGTTTGATTGAAGCAATTCTAATTAGCATACCAGCTAACTGTAGGGAATTCACATCACTGAAGGCCTATTGACAGATTTTTATGTTTAACATACGATTATTTTATGAACTAAAATCTAATTACGGTTGCCCTAAAGACAACAAATTCGATATGTTAGTTTAGACTCGTTGCTCTGCTCGTTAGGGGCTACGAAACAGCCAGTTTAGGGGTTTGTTCTGGTTCTGTTGATGTTAGTGATGTTCCTGCTGTAAGCTCTTACAGTGGAGCTAACTGGAATTATTCATGTGCAGTTGTGCGTTGAGCTGCAGTGAAATGTGTTGTTGTGGTCTGTCTCTCTCTGTAGGCGCCCTGCTGTGGGAAGTTTTATGTCTGCAGACTCTGTCATGATGGTGAAGAGGACCATCAGATGGACCGATTCAAGGTCCGAGAGGTCAAATGTGCTGCATGCAACACTATACAAGAGGTAAAGTCATATTTAAGTTCTAAAAAGTATATATATACCTGTATATACTTTGCTTGGATGAATCTCGCACAACCTGTAATGTCTGGGTAATATTTTTGGGTGTTAAGAAGCCACAAAAACAAATACATTGTGATATGTATTTCCAAGAAAAATTACCTAAAGCTTTTACAGTAACATAATAATAATAAATCATGGGTCATTAAAGTGTCAAATTGCAACAAATTGTAACAGTCATAAATACAGGCCTTTTCTTAATGTGGAATATAATTTTTTTTCTGTACTTTTCAGCTCTGGAAACATTTAAAGCTCTTGTGCATTCTGTGTTCTTCAGTCTCAACAGATATGTAAAGAGTGTGAAGTGAAGTTTGGGGAGTATTACTGTGGCGTTTGCCATCTCTTTGATAAAGACAAGAAGCAGTACCACTGCCAGCCCTGCGGGATATGCAGGTGTGCATGACATTTACCTTTATTCTTTCAGCACACGCTTTCATGCAAAACAACGTACACATTTGAAGGGTCTTCAGTTTTGAACCCGAAGCTATACAGTTGTATTTTTTTTTTGTAAGATTCTCATTGACCTCCTCTGTTACTCTTAGAATTGGCCCAAGAGAGAAATACTTCCATTGTACAAAGTGCAATCTGTGTTTAGTGACTGATCTTAAAGACAATCACAAGGTATGAAAAGTGTTCTCCTGATTTTTGAAAGATACTTGCTAATTAGTAGTGAAATATTAATCAGTGCCTGCTGTTTCAGTGTGTTGAGAATGTCTCTAGGCAGAACTGCCCTGTATGTATGGAGGACATCCACACGTCCAGAATAGGGGCTCATGTGCTCCCCTGCGGTCATCTGCTACACAAGTGAGTGTCTGATTGTGCTAGAAATAACATGCTAGGTGTATCCACTATTAGTTAAACTCTTCAACACATTTGACTAAACTTATTTGACTATCATTATATGACAATTTTAAAGTTTTTGTGGGTCTTAAAAGTCTCAATTCACTCTTCCACAAATTAAATAGTTCATCCAAAAATGAAAATGAGCCCCTGTTTTACTCCCCCCTCAAGGCATCCTAGGTGTACATGACTTTCTATTTCAGACGAATCTAGTCGGAGTTATATTATAAATGATCCTTGCTCTTCCAAGCCCTATAATGGCGGTGGATGGGTGTTTTTTTCAACGATCCAAAAGTAGCCAAATAAAGTGCATCCATCCATAATAAAATGTGCCGTGCACAGCTATGAGGGGTAAAATAAAGGCCTCCTGTAGCTTGTAAGAAAAATATCCATATTCAAAACATAATAAACACTTTTCTCTCACTTCCGCTAACTGTTGTACACAGCAGCCATTTCATCCCTGATGCATGTGTTATCAAATGCATTTGATTCAATATAAAAACACTTTCTTTTTTGCTTGCAGAACATGCTTCGAGGACATGTTCAGAACTGGGTAAGGAGTGATGTTTTTTTTGTGTGACTACTGCATTCTTTTCTAATGACTTGTTGCTAATTGTGCATAGATTCATACTAGGGCTGGACGATTAATCGACTGACGTAATTTTCCCATGTCGGATATTTTGTTTCTTTTAACTTTATTAATGCTTTCCCCTTTGAAAACATACTACCGCTTTTGTAGTAGGCGCTATACAGACGTGTATGATCGTACCGTGACTGGCAGGCTTAAAGAATTTAAACTCGCTGTGCCGCTTATCAATGTCAGTTTCAAAACAGCGGACCAATCAGAAGACCCTGGAGGCGGGGCTAACATTGCAAGCTTTTGTTTACAGTAGCAGGTTAGCATGGCAACTTTTGTATTTGACGGCAAATTGCTTTTTACAATAAAACTGGAATGTGAC
The DNA here is from genome assembly GCF_963082965.1 of Carassius carassius. Taxonomy (NCBI): domain Eukaryota; kingdom Metazoa; phylum Chordata; class Actinopteri; order Cypriniformes; family Cyprinidae; genus Carassius; species Carassius carassius. The sequence continues at coordinate 4,313,475 of NC_081759.1, forward strand.
TTTTTTTCATAAGACGTCTTCAAATCAAGCAAGCTTTGATTTTATTTGTTAGAAATATTTAAAAAATAACCATAAATAGTTTGGAAAAAAGTGAACTCTTTCATTAGAAAAACATATCCCACGTTTAATATTTGAGTATGTTTACAGTACAATGGACTGTGAGGGCTAAAAAAAATATATAAATAAAATTATTGTTCAATAAACATAATCGAGGTAAAGTGTTCAGTCAGGTTTTGAGTTTAGGCCATATCGCCCAGCCCTAATTCATACTGACATTTCTGTGAAGTTAGGAAGTGTCAGACTTCCTTGTCTGATATACAGCATCAGCTCCTCTGACCTGTGTCTACAGGTTTTGATTCTCACAGCACTCTCTGAACCTGACTTATATGATAATGTTGTAATGTTGAGAGATGAGTTTATGTGTCTGTCCCGCAGAGCTTACTGCTGTCCTCTGTGTATGCATTCAGCCTTCAACATGAAGGAGTTCTGGGAAGAGAGAGACAAGGAGATTGCCCAGACTCCCATGCCCACAGAGTACCAGGACACTACAGTCAAAGTAAGAGAGCCATCATTTACATGTTCATTTAGCAGACGTTTTATCTGAATGAGCATACAAATGAGGAGCATTGCAAACACAAGCAGAAGTGAATGTTCCTTTATGAGTCTGTAAGATGTGGATATGACAATATCTACTTTGGTCATTTTACTGTGAAGCTCAGAATTAATATTTTAGCTTACAGTATGTGGTTTGGGTAGTTTTTTTTTGGCCATGTATAAGGTGAATCTCCTGCTGTGTTATTTTAGAATTATGTATATGCTATAATTTGTATTCTTATTTTGAATTATCTTTTTTATTTTGTATTTTCAGTTTTCATTTTTTTTTTTTTTTCAAATTTGAATTCTTTTGACATTTTTAATTAGATTTTGTTTTTTTATTTCTGTTTGACTTTTTTATTTTCAGTTTATTATTGTTTTCTTCAGTTTTAGTAATTTTAGTTCTTTGAACCTTTCCCATTTTGTTGCCATGAAAACATTTATATTTTTAATTTGAATTTCTTGTCAAAATTTGTTTTTATTAATGTTTTATTTCAGCTTTATTTCAATGAAGAAAAATAAATATTTATAATACTTTAAGTTGATAATAACAACTCTGGATAATCTCTTAAAACTTTTTAAGAACTTTTACATCTCATTTTCTTTTATTAATTATTTATTTAATGCCATTTATTGATTAATGCTGGACATGAAACAAATACTGTAAATTATAAAATAAAAAATAAACGTATGCATTTAGCAGACGCTTTTATTCAGCGTGACAGTGTGACTTTATTCAGGCTAAAATTTTTTACCTAACGTGTTCCCTGGGAATTGAACCCACAACCTTGCACTGCTAAACACTGTATAGCACAAATAAAATAAAATGATCCCTTGCATGTGTTTTATTTGTATAGTTCTATATTTAAAAAAAAAATTTCAGGTTATTATTTTCTTAACGTTTCTCTCTTTCTTCAAGGAAGGATCTCATCCTCTGTAATTGTCTTTTTTTTTTAATAATTTAGTTTTTACTATTTTTACCTCATGATAGAATTTGCCTTTAAATTTATCCAGATTTTATATAAAAAAAAAATATAGTACTTTTTACTGTTTTTCAAAAATTAGAATTAGAACTGAAAATATCGGGAATTAAAAAAAGTGTGGGTGGGACATGATATATAAATACCCATAAAGCTAGCTTTATTTATTCAGTTGGTTTCATTTTATTAAAAAAAATTTTTTTTTATTTGAATTAATTTCATTTCTTTTTTTTCATTTGATACAGTGAAGTACACTTTGTGTATGTATGTGTTTTTATGTTCACAGATCATATGCAATGACTGCCAGGCGCGCTGCACTGTCTCTTTCCACGTGTTGGGCATGAAGTGCAGCTCCTGTGGCTCTTACAACACTGCGCAGGACGGCGGGCTGATCACGGCCCCTCCTGTAGACGCACAACAGTCTGCAGAACAGACACTTGAAGAACAGCCCAACACAGAGCACCACGAGTGACGTTTATGATCAGAAATCATCTCTCAATTAAACTTTTATAGAACTGATATATAGAATACAAGCTGTCCTCTCTTACTGCTCCTCTCTCAAGTCTGTAGAACTGCTCTTATTTTTCTTGCTTGATTAAAAAGGATAAGAACATACTTGAGGGCTCTTTAATTGCATTTTGTCATAAACAATGTTTGTACCCTTCCAACCACACATGAACATGTTTGGTTGGAAAAGTGTTGTTAATATAATGCATCAACATGGGCTCTGATATTCATTCAGGGACAGTGGATATCATTTACAAACAGTTTTAAGTTTAAGAATTATTTAATGCTATTTATTGATTAATGCTGGACAACAAACAAATGTATTACAGAAATAAAATAATCACATTGCTTCATTCTTATTTTCTCAATGTTTCTCTCAGCTTATTCCCGAGACTGACCTTAAGGCATTATTGAGAATAAAATTACTTTGTGTTTTTTTTTTCTTCAAAGTGTACTTCTGTTGCACCTTGCTTTGAAATACAATGGTGGTAAAACTTTACTGCCATTCAGACCAGACACAATTCAGTCACCAGCCCTGATCATGAACCGATAGATTGCACCACCCTGATATCGTACACCTATAATAACATCTGCAGTTACTCGCTTATGGTCATTTGTGACCTCTGCGTGTTTAGCCGACAGCAGTAAATGATGAGCTCACCATCACTGAAAGGGCTGTGAAATACAAGCTCATGCAGACACTGCTTTTTTCAACCTATATTGTAGATAATAAACATCATTTGATCCATTGATTTAAGAGTATGATGATCTTTTTCACACAACCTATATTATATATATAACATTTCAGTGGAGATCTTGAGTCATAAAATCAACTTTTAAAAATGCATCTCATATTCCACTTTTCCCCAATTTTCAAAACAAATGCGTTCTGGGTAAATGTTTTCCAGCTTCGTGTTTAAGGACGTGTTCACAGAAAGCATTTTTACAATGCTGCGTAATATCGCATTGCACTGAGTTATTGTTTTTGTAAAAATGACCGCTGCGATTGTGCCTCGATCGCACATGGAGCGTCACGTTTTGTCCTCAAAACAGTTACATGTGGCCAACTTCAGCCACAGGAATGAGCCTACATCAGTAACATGTAACTTGACAACAACTTCAAATATAAACATAAATAAACTGAATTAAAATTAAAAAGTGGGACGTTTATTTCAGCTACATTTCTCATTTTTGCTTAAAATAAAACGATTAAAATTAACTAAATCTAATAAAAAGGAGAGAAGCAACAAAAAAACGTAAAATTCAAATAGAAAAATAAAATGAATTTGCAATGTAAAAAAAAATACAATGGTATATTAATGATTCTAAAATAACACTGATTTGTACTGAACCTATTACAATCCTTTAACATAATGGTCATTGTGAAAATGTGGTGGCAAACCCCATATAAAAGACATGATTCTGTGTTTTATTAATGTGAAATGAATTGACTATTACTTTGCATGATTTTATTACTTTTTGAAGTCCCTGAAAAACTTATTGTCTAACAAGCAAAATGCTTAATTATTTGCTTTATAAAGCCATTTCATGTTTCTTAAGAAATACTGTTTCATCTAATAACAAAAATGAAAAATGTAAATAAAAAGACAGCTTTTTGACAAATGCAATAGCTCGAAATGTTCTACTGTATTTCTGAATAGAGTTAAAATCAACTGGAAAAGGCTACTGAAAGACAGTGAAGATGATACAAGGTTGGCCAACCTCTTACGAAGGTAACCATCACGTTTTTGAGAACAGACAAGTCTAGTAAATATTCAGCATGCTGGGTAATTATATGTTATCTCCTCTGGCAGGTTTTGGCTCAGGACTGGTGAGCTGGACCGGGTGACCTCGTTCTGGAGTGGTGACATCTAGAGCCACAACTCTTTCAGCTTCTGAAACTGGCCCAACTGGATCAAGAGGAACAAAGGTTATATTCAAGTCAAACTCCACAACCTCTTGTCCTGTGAGGGAAGGGTCCAGTGTGGTCTGTGGAAGGCCTGGTTGTGCGGTAGGGTTGTTGGTTTGGTGCAGGCTGTCTTGTCCCAGGGTGTTCAGCTCAATGGGTCGGAATGTTGGATTCGGTTCAGTGGCCTCCTCTGAAGAGCTCGACTCATTTGATTCAGAGGATTCAGAACTGGATGCTGTAAACTTTTGATACAGAATAACCTGTCGGAGGGTTATATATAAATAATCAATAGGTTCCAAATGCAAATCAAAATGCATTTGTAGAGCAGCAAAGTACTGTACAGTCATGCAAAATATCATACAAAAAAGAAAAAAATTAATAAATACAAAATAAAAGTAGCAAAGCCTTTATTAAATACATCTTTAGATGGGTTTTAAACAGGATTAAAGTGTTAGATGATCATATAACCACTACTAAGACATGCAACTATTTTCGTACCATACATTTCATTCAAGGTGCTAACTCAAAGTGTTTTACATTGACACAATAAATAGAATAAAGTTTGGGTTAACAAATATAATTAATAATAACCTATAATCTAGTTCAATTACCTAAGCATGCATAATTTGTGAATGCATAGTCTGACTGTAAATATTAAAATATATAATCATCTTACCGGTTTGGAAACCGTGAATGACACTAAACAAATTCCAAACAGTGCTAGTCCCAAACCATCCATCTTGTATTAAATGTCTCTCCCTGTTAGAGAATGAAAATCGTTCATCTTAATAATAAAAAACAATCAATAATAGACAATAAGACATTGCTTAAAATCATATGTGCCCTGGGTATGGAAGTATAAACTGGTAAAATATTACCCTGCTTGTTCAAACTCCACAGAAAAATGCAAGAATATTCCAAGTTCGTCAGTCTTGCACTGAACGCGGAACAGAGCCATGCATATTTATATAACTTAATTATAAAATTTACATTTGGTGTCAAATCTTTGATAGGTTTATGTTCCTTTTCTCTGTAATTTCACTGATGGTTTGAAGACGGAAGTCAGACCTACACTGAAGAGATCATATGGTTAGCAAAAATGTACTTGTTAATTCCAGTAAACATGTTTTGTTTCAGAAATAGAACCACGAGGTGGTTGGCTGAGCTTAATTGAAAGCACACCCAGGGGCTCAACCTATCGTTTGTTTTGAATCTAGTCATTGTGAACTCTTATGGGGAAGATGAATTCATCGAAAACCCTCAAATGTTTTTATAAGAAAACACATTAATCATGCCTGTGGTGAAAACATGATCAGACCAGCCACAGTATGACAGAAACATCCACAGTCAGAGGACAAAAACACAGCAGGAAAGTGGTCAAATCTTTATTTTTACATCATCACAAAGCACACAAACTGGAAATAAAACCACAAACAGAAAACCGGAGTTACTTTAAAAAGGTATAGCCAGGGCCGTCCTTTGAGCGGTGCATCTGGTTCGGTCCCTAACTCCATAACTATGTGCTTTAGAAATACTACTAAAGAGCCAATATGCTAGTATTATGCATTCTAATAAGTAACTAAAGTTTTACTATTAACTTCAACATTACTTCAACTACATTTAAATGTAATTCAATTTTTTAAACTTATTTAATATTAAGTTACATAAAAATAATGTTAAATATGCATTTAATCTAAATTTTAAATAATTTACATTTTATCTATCATGAAAACTCACTTTATTTAAAGGTAAACCCACTGTAAAGCCAAGGGTGATGCTTGAAAGGCTGGCAAAAATTATTTTTATTTTAACCCCATTTTAGAAAACTGATTTTAATGGACAAATATGTAAAAAAAAAAAGATGCATTAAACCTCTTTGTTGCATTATTGATGTCATATGGTCGATGGGGCCAAGTTTTCTTCCCAAATTTTTGTGGTCCAGGGCATAATTTCACAACAGGTTTCTTAAAACTTGACTTTAATCCTTCATCTTGACAGGTTTACAATGTGGTGCTGTGGCCAAATCAGTTTCTGGAGTACTTGTGACAAACTAAGATATCAAGTTGGGAAGTTTCATATTATTTTGCCTTTAGACTAATTGAACAGAATGACAGTTCTGAAACAGTTTGTCTACAGAGGGTACAGAAGGTAATTGCACAAACTACACTGAATTTGACTTTTCAAAATGCAACATCACTTTATTTCAAAGAAACCAAGATGCTACAGCCGCGATGTTGAAGCTAATCCATAGACGTTGCCACATCTTCCTAAAGACAGGAAGAAAAAAAAATATGAAAAAATTCCACCATCTTTGCTAATGGGCACTTTTTAGTTCACCCAAAAATAAACATGAAAACTAAAAAATTCACAAATGTAGCATTACATTACATTACATTCATACCTCTGAGAATTCAGTGTCTCTTCCATTAGATTTAGCTGAAGATGACTCTCGTCTTCTCTGTAATTCCTTCATGACTGTTTCCTGCACATCCACAGCCTGTGCTGCTTGCCTAAATACAAAAAGATTTTAACCATCACAAGTAAATGAAACTCAGCAGATTACGGTGTACCTCCGGTTTGTGGCTTTTTTCCTCTGAATGATGCCGACGATGACCCCCAGGACAACCACAGCAGCACACAATCCAACTATTCCATACAGAAGCGGTCCCGGTGTGTCCCCGCTCGAACGCTCCTGACAGCGCTCTCCACTGTATCCCGCCTCACAGACACACTCAGTCACTCCGTTCCGGGTCGAGCATTTACCGTTGCTGTTACACAGCATAACACCACATGCATCAGACTCCATGTCCTCTGGTTTGACCTTATCACTCAAACCTGGACGAAACGCTTTAGGATCGAGCCGGACATTTTTATTTTGTGTATCTAGAATACCTGAGAAGTAAAAGAGAAGAACACGCTGCTTATATAGATCCTGTTTAATCTTGTTGAATGAATATTTTTTTTAACAATTATGTGCTATAATTAGATATAAAATAAAAATCATTGTGTGTTATTGAATACGGTCATTTAAATAAATTCAAGAATAAATATTTGCATTGTGCAAAATTGTATTTTCAATTTTTCTGTACGTTTTGAGTGTTTATGGGTGTTTAATTACACCGTTATATTTTTGTGTTGTTTTACAGGAACAAGACTAAGCAAAATAAATAAATAAATATATATTTTATTTTGGGACAATTTAGGGAATTGTTTCTTTATGATATATATATATATATATAATTATCATAAAGAAACAATTCCCTAAATTGTCCCAAAATAAAATTAAGCCTATTTTTGGGACCATTAGGAATTTTTGCATTATCCACAATGAGATTTTCCCGTTTTATTATTTGATTCTGGAGTAAAAATAGACCTGCGCATGTTCTTCACAGTGCACGTATACACCCACAAAAGAATAATCCAAGTTATTAGTAAAGCTAACTTACTCCTCACCAAAACATTTAATTTAAAACCAGAAGGTTAGGATTTGACGATTCCTCACAGTTCTCATCAGAATGACCTGGACAGTCGGCGACGCCGTTGCAGAACTTCTCCAGAGGTAGACAGATGTTTCCACTCAGGCAAGGTTTGCTGTCTCCTGGGCAGCGGGGGTCCAGACTGCAGTCTCTGCCGTTGACCAGGCGGTGGTCATGGCCACAGCGGCATGTCACTCCTCCAGGGAACGCAAGACAGAGGTGACCGCAGCCTCCATTCCCATTAGAGCAGAGATTAGAGCCTGAAATATGAAATGGACTAATTAATGCTTTATAATTTACAGAAATGTAATATGTCCTTACGTAATTATTTCCTCACCTTTTTGTCTTGACTTTGCGAATGCTTTTAGACTGATGATGTCGGCGTCCACTTCAAACCACAGCTTCCCTGTATGCTCATCGTCGCTAAACCAACACTTGGTGGAGTCTAAATAACAATGGATGGATTATTAGGTAAAAATCACCTTAAGATGGTATGACCTGGTTTTTCCCCACAGAAGAGCACAAAACTTCCCCTTACAAAAGTACCTTTTTTAGTAATCCAAACAAGAACTCGGTTTACCAAAGCGAATGCCATCAAGCCTTCCTCTGTCTTTATTTCCTTGTATCCAGAACCATCTATGGCAACTGAACCAATTACTGCAAGACCTAGAGAAAAGATCAATATACAAATATATGCATGTATGTTTCTTATAATTTTACAGAATATCTTGTTTACTGTATTTTTCATCAAATAAATGCAGTTTTGGTGTGCATATGAGAGTATATGAAACATACCAGTGTCAGCCCAGTACAGTTTATTCCCTTCATCTGTCAAGATCAGTGAAGTTGGCCGGACTGAATTAATCCACACCACTGTCCTGTTCTGTCCATTCATATAGGCACACTCCAACTGGGTCACGTGACCTTCCTGGACTTTGTTTGAGAAGCAGAGGCGTCCGCTAGGTGGGTCTAAAGCAATGGATTCAATAGCTCCGACACCGTCCTTTATCATCACACTGGTGTGTGCACCATCCGGTGAGGTGACCTGCAGGCCAGGCAGCTTCTCGCTGCTCCAGTAAACGTTCAGGGTGATCCAGTCCACTGAGAATGTGCGCAGCGAGTCCTTATGTAGCTGGAGCAGTTTCCCACGAGGCACCAGCGCAGTGTCCTTCATCTTGAAGAGCCCCACGACGGGCTGCCCACCATTGGACACGTAGAGGGTGAGGTCACGCAGCACTAAATCTAACATGATTGGCTTGTTCATGCTGGGAAGGTCAAAACACTGATGTTCAGGCCAGTTCTTTAGGTCCTTGTCGGTGTGTCTGTTCTGTAAATAAATCTGAGAGAGATGAAATGTGTTAGTACTAATGTGGAGCGTAAGTGTATTAGACTGTCAAACGATTAATCACAGTCATCTTTTTTTAATTACTATATGCTATTGTGTGTGTGTACATAAAAAAATACTAAATCAGTAATTCATACAGCTATAATTATTTTTGCTGAAAAAATGTGGCATTTAGTGCAAAACATGTTTGCAGTTACCAGCTAGACAATGTGTGTTGTGACATACATCTGAGCTTAATATATATTTTTTTATTTATGGGTAGAGAAGCAATACAGAAGCAATACTATTATGCATCCATGCACATGTTGAGTTAGTGGTTTATTTTTTTAGAAAAGTGACACCTGTGTGACTGCAGTTGGAGAAAGAAACAGTAGGAAGGACGCGTCTTTAAATTTGGAGCAGGTCAGTCCATCTTCATCGAGCAGCAACTGAGGAGGACACTTGCACATGGCTTTCAACCCCAGGGATAAAACACACAGGTGAGAGCAGTGCTGGTTAGCACACGGGTTAGAGACGCCCACTTGGACAAGTGCATGAATGACCTGCAGATGCACACAAGCAGCTGTTACCTGATTACACATGCAAGTTTCGAAGAAAGCAAATACAGCCTGTACTTTACAAATGTCTGTAACGTTTAATTTGATTGTAATGATCACAGTGTTCAGGAATACTTGCCTTCAAACTGAACGGCTGTCTGGGATGTTTGAGCAGGACTTTGTGCTGTTTGCCTGTAATTTTGTGAGCTCTCTGGATGGTGCTTCTTTTGGTATCAGACCAGTAGACCTCATCATTGAATACAGACACTGAGAATGGACTGGGGGTCTCCATCATCTGCAAGAGCTGCGAAATTATCGAAGATGGAAAGTCTGAAAAATGTTTTTAAAAAAAATATTTAATGAATAAATATTTAAATGCATATTGAAAAAAATCAGAACAATTTAATACAAAGAATGCCTTAAGAAATTAATCAGAGTTTCAAAAACATCAATAACCCTGCAATTATTGCTGTTTTTCATATTAAATGAAGAATGACAGCTTGGATGCCATAGACTTTTTTTGGGGGGTGGTGGTGGGAGGGGGGCAGAGTATGAGTGTAATTTTCACATTAACTTCACTCAATATAACATGACTCTATAGCTGTAATTTTGACTTAATTCTTAAAATATTATGACGTTAACCTTATTTAGTTATTTTTCAGCATCACACTAAAATGCTGCTGTAGGCTATTTGTACTGCGTGCAAATACAATCTTGGTACAGTGGCCCAAAAAACAAGCAGAACAAACAAAATTTAGAGAGAGATGCATCTTTACAGATTACATAGGCTAATGAAAGTTTTAAAAAAATTCATTTAGTTTTAAAGTAATATTTTATAGCACTTTATAAATATATTTGTGTCTGCAAGTATTTCCTGCTGAAGATTGAAGATTTTTGATATTTTGAGTGCACACAAATAAAGGTAGGCACTTTGCAGCTCTGAATGACACATACGGTTAACCTTGATGAGGAAAAATTATGGCGTATTTCAAGTTTCTTATTAAGAAAATAAAATGCAAGTGATCGCGTTGGCGCCTCCATGTCTTTCAAAGCACGCTTCAGCTTCCACTCTTCACACAAAAATGATTGAATATTTTCAACACATTTATCTTACATTGTTTTATTTATATCGTGAAATTCTCAAATCGTGTTTGAGAAGGCTAATATACTCCACTCACTGTCTGGTGCTGATCGCTTGGTATTTAAAAAAAACAAAAACTTGAATTTAACAAACAAAATGTTCCAATCATGTTTCTATATTTCTAAAAATCTAAGTTTCTAAAATTACAATTTGATTAGGGTGTCTGTACTCAGGTACTTGATTTGTGTACTTCATCAACCACTCCATCTAAAAGACTCAGAACATTAGACTTGATGGACAGAAACATTCTACAAGTAAAGAAACCGTAAACATATTAGCAGATCATGTTATGTTTCTCCCTATTAGACATTTTTTGAGATGCTGAGGTGGACACATCCACTACCTTAATATCTCCTCCATCAGTATCAGCTGATCCAATGCACTTGAGTTTCTCATCGGCCCAGTAGATTCTGTGATGGATGGAGTCCACCGTCAAACTGACTGGCCATCGGAGAGAGTGACTGACCAGCACACGTCTGTCTGAACCGTCCATTCCTGCTCTTTCTATTTGAGCCTTGTCCCCAATTTCTGACCAGAACATAATTCTGAAAGACAAATTTCAGGGTCAAATTTACAACCTAAGTAACATGCTAAAACTCTTGCTTTGTAGTGCCCAGTGATGGCTCTTTAAATAAAAATAAAAAAGGTCACAAAAGCATTATTATTCAAACCCTTCCTGTGGCAGCAGAGCGATGGAGCGAAGCTGCCCTAGATTTTCACCAAGGATCACCACATGGTCTGTGGTTCTGGTGGCATCACTGTCCAGTCGCACTGCATTGATCTGCCTGTTGACACTATCGGCCCAGTAGAGGTTCCTCGCCACCCAGTCCACTGCCAAACTGTCTGCATTGATACCTGAAACAGATAGAGAGAGTGATGCTTACAGGTCATTCCCAATTCTGTGATGTCAAAACTTTAACGCATCAACACATGACCAGCCTTAATTACACAGGTTTTGTGTTTCTGCATCATGACGTGTCTAGTCATGGGCAGGCAGTGTGTAAAATCAAATCAGATTGTATTTTATATAGGGTTTATTCGATACAGACAGTTTCAAAGCAGCATATATATATATATATATATATATATATATATATATATATATATTTTTTTTTTTTTTTTAATTTTTTTTATAATATATATGTTTATATTTTATTTTAGTTAAAAACTGATTTTGTATATGCTTTTGACCTTTAATTTAGTTGCCAAGGAAACATTTCAAATTTTCATTTGTTTTTTACATGTAAATTTATTATGTAATATTTATATTGTATCTTTTAATTTAATTTACAAAAAACTATTTTAATATACATACACAAACACACGTGAATGTTTATACATGTACTTGTAGTTAACAATAACAACACCGACCTTTAATAAAGGTTCCTTTGCTCTTCTGATCCAGTGATAACCATTTTATGTTGCCAGCATAGAAGTTGATCCAGTACACTCTCTGCTTCTGCCAGTCATAGTCAAGTGACAGGAAAAAATGCTTCTCTGACAAGAGCAGGACGTCCAGGCTGGAGCTCCTCAGACCCAGCAGGAAGATCTCAGACTGCAGAGACGCCAGCAGGTATGGCTCACCTGAGACAGGAGCACAACTTTCAACTAGAGTTTCAGCTCTAATGCAGTACCTTGAATTGCATGTGTATTAGAAATATCATTAAATTGTGAAAATGCATTGTGTATTCAAGCCATACTCATGACATATTCTAGCCCGCAATGCAATGTTTTGAACATGTAGCATGATGACAAAATTTAGCATACTACATTTTCTTACCTAATGCATACAGTCTTACCATTTTTTTTTTAAATCAAATATAGAGTGTATACGACTCCATTTGCATGCCATTCTGAACATGGCCTATGTTTTACAACCAGAATAAATATATATTTGCTCTTGCTCGTAATGCCTATACCTGTGATTTTGCAACTGTGGCCATCAGGTTCCAGAATATAACCGTGGCTACAAGAGCACTCAAATGAGCCCAAAGTGTTGGTACAGTAATGTGAACACAAGTCTGGACGGTTCACACACTCATCCACATCAACACACACCACACCATCATCCACAGGCTTGTAGCCCATCCTGCACCAACAGCGCTATAGACAAAGATAAAAGCAGTGACAGGAAGCACAAAATGGTAAACAACTGCTTATTAATTAATTGCTTATTAATAAAAGGGCCAAGCACCAAAGTGAGAGGTTGCATCTGATATTGGTGTACTATACTGAAATGAAGCTTATTTACATAATGTGTACAGTATGTTCACATGGTGGCTACTGCCACCAACTGGTCAACATTGATCAAATACTTTGCAGAGTATTCATCAAATTTATTGAAAATGTTTTTCTTCGATCCTACAAATTCTTAGTAAATTAGGGTTATATTATCTTTGAAAATTGACAATTTAAAAAAAAAGTACCATTCAAAAGTATGGGGGGTCAGTAGAATTGTTTTTCCCAAACCAATTATTTTTATTCAGCAAGGATGTGCTAAATAAATGTTAAAATTACAGTAAATACACTTATAATAGCATATAAAAGCTGTTTCTTTGAACTTTCTATTCATCAAAGAATTCTGAAAAAAGGATGCACTGCTTCCACAAAAACATTAAGCAACCTTGATAAGAAATGTGTCTGATGCAGCAAATTAGCATATTTGAATTATTTATGATTGATTATGTGACACTTAAGACTACAATAATGGCTTATGAAAATTGCATCTTTACCACCACAGTAATAAATTATATTTTAAAATGTATTAAAATAAAAAAAATTTTCGGCCTTGGTGCAGAGACTTCTTTCAACTACATTATAAACATCTTATCGTCCCAAAACTTTTGAACTTTAGTGTAAGTTAACATTATTAGTCAAAATTCTATGACTGGTAGTTTTTAAATATTCAAATAAGACATTTTCTGACATTAACAGAAAAAGGAGATCATACCGTGCCTGTAGGTGTGCTGTGGCAGTCCTGTGCACACTTTGACTGTTCAGAGCATCTGTCTGTCTCACAGGTCCCTCCCTCATCAGAACCGTCCAGACAGTTAGTGACTCCGTTACAGAGCTGAGACGCGTCCATACACTCCGAAAAACCACACTGGAACAGATGAGGAGGACAGGACACACTCGGACCTGTCAAAACATACACCAGCTTCAGATTCTTTTGAAGAATCCCCATCTATAAATAGATTTTGACAGCCATTCCATAGGATTAATTGGCAGAATACAGAACAACATCAAAATGTGGACAAAAGCCATTTACATAAACATTATGCACTTTTGAATTAATGGTGATTTAATGATATTACACGATCATTCAAAACATTTAGTCAGTAAAAAGTTAATTCACAAAGAAAACTGTTTTTATGTTATATAACGGTTTCAATTGTATTTTTGATCACATAAATCCAGCCTTGGTGAAAAATAAACTTTTCATAAACATTTTAAAAACTTGCCAATTCCAAATTTTTCAACTGTAGATTTCCTTAATTTTAGTCTATACAAATGTCTCGCCAATTGGAGTGACTCACAAAATTCATTTCTAAATTGGGATTCTTGAAAATGTAGCAAATCAGAACCCCAAACATGGCCATAGCCAGGCTTTGAAAATGAATGAGGTCCAGGGGGTTTCTGTAATGGAGTGTCTATTTAAACTAAGTGTAAATAGCCAGCCTTGTTGGCTGAAGCTATTTACACTTACTCCACCCACCAACATGTGATTCGGCTAGTCAACACGTCAAAAGACAACCAACATTTATCAGCTTTAGTGGAACAGATAGTAAAATGTGTGACGTGTTCATTTTGCCGTGAACGACCTGAGTTCGAATCTGCCTTTTGGCATACTTTTTTCTCCCTTTTGAAATTTCAAATCACATCAGACAAGCATTTATTTTAAATGAAAATGAAGAATATAATAAAATAAAGTATCAGGTAGGGTTAGGATAGGTGTATGGAGGGCTTTATTGTCCCAATAATGTGGCTTCCATTTATTAATATGAAAATTAAAATTAAGTTAATATTTTATACTGTTTTACAACGTAAAACAATACTGAAGTGAAAGTGAAAGTGAAAGTGAAGTGACATTCAGCCAAGAAGTGCAGATAATTGACAATTTGCAACAAGTAATACAATTTTAACAGTGTAAATAGCATATATAACTGTTTGCACTTGTAAATAGCATCTATCGCTAAGAAAATGTGATTTTTACACTGAAAATACCGGCTGTCTTTATATAATAGCCCCCTTAGTATTGAATTGTGCTATAATAAACTCTATAAATACAACTAATTATATACACTATTAACACTTTAAAACAGACAGACATGTACGTAGACAGCCTAAAGGCCCTTTTTACCGCTGTGCGCCGCAGCGTCTGTAAAGTGCATTTGCAGCTTTTAACCGCTGAGTGGCGCTTTAACCACAAGTTATCAAACAAGCACATCACAGCACATTTTCGCAAATAGACGTCAGTTTTGCCTCGATGATGCGTTACATTTGACGGCTTCAGTCACGGAAAAAGAATTAAAAAAAGACTATAGTTAAAATATTTGATATATTTAATATGTAATAATCACAGATGAAAGTTTGGTACTTATGAAGTTATGTGCATTTCTTAGAACGAATTCAAGCAGGATAAATGTCAAGCCTTTGCCTGAAACTGTGATTATATTTTCTCTAAGCTACATGGTATTAAACCATATTTTAGATTTGATACATTTAAATGGTGTGCAGTATTATTTATAGTATGTGAATTATGTGTTATATTATTCAAAAGAAATTGTGGTTTACTTTGCATCGGAGAATTAAAAGTGGTAGCCTATTTTAAGGGGGTAGGCTACATGGATTAATATGCAATGTCAATATTTTCATATATTATGCCTATATTTTAATTTATATTTTAAAATCAAATATTTAAAAATCCTTTAATAAAACACCATGCTTTTTTGTTATTCGTTACCTGTCCTTTATTTTGACAGATAACTTTTGTCTGTAAACTGATTAAGAAATTGTTGCATGTTTAAACGTGAAGCGCTGTATAATTTTGTTCACATTAATTATGCCTAATTAGCCTAAAACAAGAACAAATAAATTAAACCTGCACGATTTAGCTAAATCTTTGAAACTCTAAAGAATGGACAGATTAATAAACCGTCCTCACGATTAAACTCAAGTTCTCTCATTATAATCAACAAATTGCACACGATGTAAAAAAGAGCTTCATTAACTGACAACATAAGTGATTTTAAAGGGAGCCTTCTGGGCGATAGTATATGGCCTAAAAAATTTTTTTGCAAATTTTGTTTATGAGGAAAATAACAGTACATTTTTGTCAGTTATTTTATCTAAACAGATCGATTAATTTCTTCAAGATTTCAAAATCAAATAGCCTACTGATAATGTAGTAGCACTGTAAGATTACATTTGTTTGAATACATTATTGCTAAAGCGATTGCGTGTGAATGTGCTTTATCTGTTTAAATCATGCTTTAACCCGAAAATAATCAGTAAAAGAAACCGGCAAACTCATATAGCCTTTAACATCCCGCTAGACTATTGCAGTCATTATGACTTGATCAAGCCATAGCTAAATATGTTTAACATGAATTCTTGCTGAATATGCAGTTATATCACGGGCTCCAGTCAGAATCACACCGCTCCGCTCATCCTTTGCTCGGCGGCGTGTCTCTGTCAGACTCGCGGGGGAGGGTTGAGCCACTCTGAACTACAGGAGAACTGAGTGGTGCGTCGGTGGATGTTAAAAAGAAAACTGATTTTCATTCAAACAAACCAATGTAAATTACAAATTCGAGTTAATTGATAAAATCGATTTATCACCCAGCCCTACTTGCTTCCATATTATTTATTGAAAAAAAAATGCAGCTGCATTTAAATGCAGGTGTGTAAAATATGTGCAAGATTTGCACTGCACGTGTGATGGTAGATGTGCAGCTTTTATTCTTATTTTATCTTCATTACAAATCTTGTTTGGTTTCATTTTGGATAATTGCATGTAAAAAATAATTTACGTTGTAATGCAAAATGTGAATTCATATTCATATGCAAGTATTTGTGCAAAAATTATTAATGCGCATTAATGACAGGGCGCATTAATATTCAACATTCAACAATCTGTGAATGTTGCATTTCTCTGTCGGAGAGAGCCAGCACTGTGAATTTCACCTTGCAGCAGACAAGGAAACATTTGTTTATTAATAAATAATTAAAATATCTCATTTTTCACAATTATTAGGCTACATCTGCATGTACTTTGTGGCAAACTTAATGCATGTGCTTGAGCACGGATAGATTTTATTAAGTAAATTTAATATAAACCTCTGATTAGTTGAATATAACAAATGAACGACTAGAACTAGAAAAATCTTACGTGGGGACAGACCATTTTTTAGTCTATAACCAAACAACAGTCCTATATAAACCGGTTCAGCAACTTTGAAAGCCTCATAAGACACGGTCCATATGAAAGAGCAATTCACACCTTTATCTCGACCCCAACAAGTCATACATAACTAACCCCAAAAACCCAACCCCCTCCAGCTGAACTGAATTCGGTCTTTTTTGGCTGTGAAGAATGGTGTGTTACTCGGCTGAAACATGTCTGCACTCAGCAGCACTACTCTTTGTATTCATTATATTCTGGCAGCCCATATTATTTTCACAAGACCATAATGATAATAAATCAATTAATAATTAATCATTTTAAGAAAATCATTGTTATTTGTGATCGTGGGTGTTTGCAGGAAGGCTTTAAGACCAAGCGAAATCCTCTGTTCCGGCCTCACAGCGAGCAGGACTCGTGCTAACTGAAGCAGCTTCACCATCTGCTGTTTGACTTTACTGAATCAGATTGAGGCGAATACAACTTATTGATCACGAGCCAAGGCAGGAAAAACATTCATTCTAACGAAAGGAAGACGTATTTCATTGAGCTAATGCTGCTAAATAGAGAGAGAGAAACTAGTCTAGGGCTATTCTTAAACTTGGAGCTCATTATATTGAAGTACAAATCCAAACACCAGAAATGTTATGCATTTTATGAATAATGAAATGTTATGAAAAGTATGCATTTTATTTATTCATGCAGTATGGTTGTTGGTATTTAGCAGTTAAAACCTATTTTAAAACCTATTTTTAAAATGAATTACTGTTAACCCAGAGTAACAAATTTTAACATATTAATTGCCTTTTTTCATTTGCTGCATGTTTTCTTTATTTTTAAACACGCTAAAAAATAAATTAAGTTTGTGAGAGAAAAAAAAAAATAGGAGTCAGGTTTCATTTTAACGTAGCCTACCCATTTTCTTTTGCTGCATATATATATATAATTAATGTATAAATTGCATTTTATTACATTTAGAAATAATAACGGCTGGCCTAATAATGTTATCAAGTACAAACAGGATATATTTAGTTCCCTTCACTTTACAACAAATCCTTTAAATTTAACAAATATATCAGAACAAAACAAGAATTAAAAATATAGAA
Source organism: Carassius carassius (assembly GCF_963082965.1). Lineage (NCBI taxonomy): Eukaryota > Metazoa > Chordata > Actinopteri > Cypriniformes > Cyprinidae > Carassius > Carassius carassius. The sequence continues at coordinate 4,331,472 of NC_081759.1, forward strand.
TTCTAATGGATAAATATAATTGCAGTATATAATGTAGGCTTAGCTATAAACAAACAAAATAAAAATAATTTCAAGCAAAGCATAAGGTAAGGTTGGGCTTTCTCATTCTCTCACTCGGGAGAAATCCATTTCCATATTCGTGATGTTGCCCATTTGAAGCTTAAGTATTATTCATGAGGTACAATAATTAACAATATGTGGAGTAAGTGGACCGCTGCTAAAGCTGAATGTCTGGTGAACGACTGCTGTTTCCAGTGAATGTGCACGAGACACCAGCGCGATCAAACAGCAGAAACAGAAAATACTAAATTTTTGGTCACACAGGGCATAATTCAAAAATGCAAAGTGTTAGTAGTTTGAAAAAATAAAGAATAAAAATAATAATAATAGTTAAGAGTTAATAATAATTATTGCTAAATGCTGGACCGTTCCCATTTCGCTCTGCATATGGAACCTGAAGATTTTTTTAAACCAAGAATGAACCGAAATGAAAATGAAAACATTTAGCTTTTTATCCACATTATGATATATATATATATATATATATATATATATATATATATATATATATACACACACACACACACACATACATACATGGGCCTTATATTTATTTACTGTTTAATAACAATAGCATGCATATGATCCTTTGTGTAGGTCTTTTAATTTTCGATGAGTATAGGCTGTAGCCCAAGACTATCTTACATTTTGGAATTAACTCACTGTAAATGTTTGAATATTTTTTAAAGACGTTACAATGTTATATCAATGTTATTGTTGTTTTACTTCCTTTTATCTCATTTTACAATTAGATTCATTCAACAATCCGTCCCTTTGCGGCACCTGGCAGTAGTTTCGCAAATGATTTTAATACGCGACTGAATTACAGTTACCGCCGCGGTGCGGTACACACGGCGGTAATGCCCAATTAGGCTGTCTACCTACTGTAGATGTTTGTGAAAGATGTTTTCTCTGTTTTGGAGGGAGGCTCGTTCACTTCGGCAGCGTCTGAGTGATCATTTTAATGCCACGGATGCCAAACATTCTGAATTAAACTGAATTATACATGCAGACATTTAATATGAGGAGTTTAACAGCAAACTAGTCATTCAGATATCAAATTTTATTTTTGAACATGACAATTTTACAGAGGTGACCTCATAGCTGTCTACGGGCCTGACCCCAAACACACTTTTTAAACTTGAAAGTTGTAATAAACACAAAACGCTTTTTCCTTCGGTAATACAAAACATTTCTGAGTCCAACAAGACATTAAATGAGAGAAATTTATTTTCTTAATTTAGAATCGTCTTTATATCTATGAAAAAGTCTATAACAGATGGTTGGACAATTGTTAAATTATCCAAAACATGCATTAAGAGTAAACGGGATCAATTCTGACTTTGTTGACTTTAGAATAATTTCTAAGGTTTAATGAAAATGAACTTGCCCTGGGGTCTTATCTGGGTTCAGCCTGCTTCAGGTTTCTTTCCTCTTTTTTTTTTTTTTTTTTTTATACTCACAACCAAATTCATCGCTTCCATCCCTGCAGTCTTCAGAGCCGTCACAGTGCCAGGCTTTAGGAATACACTGTGTTTTAGAGGCACATGGCAACTGGAACTCACCACACTGCACTGGAGACTCCCTACAGTTCTGAAAGGTGGTCAAAACTTTAATCATTTTTTAATGTATAATAATGTGCTTTTGGTCATTTAATGCATGGGTTTCCTAGTGCACCTTCTCATCTGTGCCATCCTTGCAGTCCATCTCTCCGTCACATATCCACTCGTCCAGCAGACACTCCTGACTCTTCGGACAGCGGCGCTGTGTGCTGCATGGTGGAGGTTCAGTGCAGTCCTCCTCGTCTGAATGATCTCTGCAGTCCAGGTGTCCATCACAGCGCATACGGATCGAAACACACTGACCGCTGCTGCACTGCCATTCAGCACTGGTGCAGCTCTCCTCACCTGCGGGACAGGACGGGTCATTCCATTATGATGGAATGATTCATGTTTTTCATTCTTAAATTCATAACCTTGCTGTTGCTCTCAATTGTAAAGCTGATCTTAGACCTGCAGAAACATTATACATAATGGACCAGCATTATTTTAGTATTATTTCTATACTAAAATAGTATTCAACATTTTGAATTAGATTTCATTTATATTTCAAGTTTTCATTTGTGATGTTTTTGTGCCATGTCATTTTTATCAGTTAAATTTAGTTTTTATTTATTTGCAGCTTTATTAATTTTAATTAGTTGTTTCTTTATCTAAAATTAATTTTAATTTATGCTATAATTCAGTTCATAAGAATGATGAGTAGTTTCAGTGAACAACTCTGTAATGGATAAAACCAATGGACAAAAACCCGTATAAATATTGTTTCCAATTCCATTTAAAATTTTAGCAACTGTTATTTGCTACATTTATGCAGTTTTGTTAAGTTAAACATTTTCAGCTAGATGCTGTGGCAATATTTCTAATTTTCATTTAAATATCTAATCTAATATTCATATTTTATTTCATTTATGTTTTAATTCAATGTTTTCTTCTATTCATGAGAATAGTTTTAAGTAACAACAATAACATTGTAATAGAAAAAATACCATAAACCCCCAAAATATAATATATTAGATTTATATTCTCCATTTTATTTTTAATCAGGTTTTTTTTAATTTTTTTTTAGGTTTGGTTATTTACATTTTTTTTTTTAAATGACCAAATATTTAAAATCTTTGTTTGTCGTTTTATTTTTCCATTATGTTTTTTTTTATTAATTTCAATTCATATTTTTTGATAGTTTTAGTTACTAATATCAACAACATTGTAATGGACAAAAATTTTTTAAATCATGTTTGTATTCACAGTCACATCCCCTACCACAGCTGGCCTCATCGCTGCCGTCAGCACAGTCTGTGTCTCTGTCACAGACAAAGGATTCTGGGATGCAGCGGTTTTTATCACAGCGATGACCGCAGCCGTCGTCCAGCTTGAAGCAGTCGACTTCATCTGAGCGATCTTGACACTGAGCCACACCGTCACACACCTGCCGGCGCTCTATGCACTTCTTACCATGAGCACACTGAAACTGACCTGACAACAGACGGAAATACAATGCTTTTGAATTTTGCTAACTAAAATAATAAATAAATCATGCAGCCTACTAATTCAGTTTCATCTGGGTAATGTGCAGATTTGCTTTCCAAATCTAAAAATAAAATGGTCATCAGAACATAACCAGTAAATATGAGAATCAATTTTTTTTTTCCACAATGAATAGATTTATTGATTCTATACAATTTGAATAACTGCATTAAAATATATATGATTATTTGAATAGAATATATGCAAATTGTTAATAAATAGTCTCTTTTGTGTGCAGAAATCTTGCATATTTAATAACTGACTGATTAGGCTTATGTTGTTGAAAATGTTTTCTGTTAAAAATGTGTAAACAGATGGAATTTGCATGCAGTAAAAATTAAATAAAATTAAAAACTTTAATTTAGACCAAAAATGTTTATTCTTTATTCTAGGCCCCTGAAAATCAGTCTGAGGACCAAAAATGGTCCTCTAATAAAAATGTATAAAAACATACCTATGCTACAAAACGCAGCACATTCATCTTCATCAGAGCCGTCAGGACAGTCATTCTCACCGTCACACACATGACTGTACAGCACACACTCCGATCCATCTTTACAGGGTTTGAAGCCCAGTCTGCAGTGCAGGGGAACACGATCAGAAGCAACTGCAGCCTGCACATATTCAGCTAGAGCACAAACAGTCAGTGTTGGGAAGGTTACTTTGAAAATGTAATAGGTTACAGATTACAAGTTACCCTGTTTAAAATGTAATAGTAGTGTAACTTTTTCAATTACTTTATTAAAGTAATATAACTAATTACTTTTGAGTACTTTTTGATTACTTTTCTAAATTTGTGAAAATTAAAGAATAATAAATAAAAGCATATACATCAACTGAAATACAGTTATCTAATAAGCATGTGACGTATTCTTTGTACTAAACTCCTGAAACATTGGTGTTTTTTTTAACTGCTGTCTCTTTGTATATGATTATAGTTTTCTCAAAATAAGTAAAATGCACATGAAGTGACACAGAGCAGTTCTAGAAATTATGTTTATGTGCTCGTGTACTCCTATACTGAGGCAGCAGAGGTTGAAAACACTGCGAGCTTCAGTAGGCCTATGTGTAGTAAATGAAACCATGTCTTTGCCATTAATTTACAGGAGGGGTGGACTGGGAAAAAAATTCAGACTGGAAAATTCAAACTCATACAAACAAATTCATGGACAAAACTATTTTTTTGTATGGACCTGACATAAAAAAAGGTTTAAATCTTTAATTTGGGGACATGCAAAATAATTAAAAGTTTTCTCCTGAACTGCACCTTCACTTCCATTTTTCTCTTCAGTCTTTTTATTTTGCCCTGTTATCCATCTCTCTCATTACTTTAATACTCAAGATTGAACAAAACTATACTTTACAATACAATACTCTACAATACTACAATATCTTTATAAAAAAATCCTAATACTGTACATGAGTCATGTTTTCCCTTACAAAAATTAACCATGCTTTTATTAGCCTATATAAAAGTAAAATAACCTTGTTTTGTTTTTTTTTGCAAATGGATTTGTATTTATTTTTAAATAAATACATTTGTAAAATAATTTTACATTTTTGGTTACCACAGTTAAACAATAGTAACCATTTCTCTGGATTTATAGTTAAATATTAAAATGTAAATTTTCGTAAGGGTTGTGTTGTTGTCTGTATAGCTCCCCCTAAACCTATAAAAAACAGATTTTTTTTCCAGCTAAATTACTACTGTAACATTACAACAGATAATAATGATGTCCTTTATATAGTATTTTGAGTGATGACTGATGAGCAACGTGCTGCTGCTTGATAAATAAATAAAAAACAAAGACATAAAAGCATCTTTACAGATGAAACTGACCTGAAACCCTGAACAGGAGTTCTGCTTCTTTGCTCCAGCTGTGCACTTCTACAGTCCACTCTTTTCTCTCTCTCTCTCTCTCTCTCTCTCTCTCTCGCATTGATTACTCTGAGTCTGATCCAAACCGTTTGGCGGAAGTGCGTAGAGCGCGCGAGTCCTGACTAACAATTCATGACTTATTAGAGATTTAATTATCAAACGGCGGATTCGCAAATGATTGCTTTAGTACATTCCGCCTGCAATTATACAATAACAATATTAAAATAGAGGGCAAAATCGGCTGCCAGGCCACCGGGAATTGACCCGGTTCTCCCGGTGTCCAGTCAGCGCCTGATTTCCACAGACACGCAGAATGTGCAAGTCATATATTGCATTTTTTGGGATTAATATTGACAGATACTAGTCCATGTCATGTTTTGATTCAAGTGTACTGACCTACTTTTGATTTAGTCATCCAAAATGTGGCATATTCCGTCCGCGTTAGGCATTCCGTTTTTATGACTGGATTCTACGAACCAGACTGTGTTTCCGCATCCCGGAAATTATTAGGGCGGTATGTCTCAGAATAGTCAGTGCAAGTTTGGGAAAGAAATCAGTAAAATATGTGAATGTGTGTAAATATTCAAATGTAATCCCCTTTGTAATCGTTAAAATTTCATAAGTAACTGTAATTTAATTACTTATTTTTTCGTAGTAACTGTAACTAATTACAGTTACAATAATTTTGTAATTAAATTACGTAACGCCGTTACATGTAACTAGTTACTCCACAACACTGCAAACAAGCCAAAGCAAATTAATCTATCATGTAATCTCAGCATAGATGCCCATTATGCTGAAAAGCAGTCATTTGGAATTTACTATTTTTTTTTAATAGTTTTAGAATTTACTGTTCCTACATTTACTATTTAAATGAACACAAATTAAAGACATTACTTTAAATACTACCAAGATGTAGAAGCACGGTCTACACATAATTGTATAGTTTTTGTTAAGGGATCAGTTGTTATTAAAGTAATGCAACAATGCAAAAAAGTTAAGAATAATAGCCTGCATGATGCTGGAATGCATGGCATTTTAGTTACACTTTGTAGCCTATTTCAATGTATGCAAATAAAGGCAATGGCTCCAAAGATGAAAATTACGAAAAGACTAGCTATATACAGAAGTGCTTAATAAGTAAACCCTTATTTTGACAGGAGAAATAGTCTTGATTGGTTTTAGTCTGTCAATTAGCATTCAGTGACTTTACCTATAGCTCAATTTCTAGAAAAGAAGGTAAATGAACTAACTGGCAGAGACTGAAGGTTAATGTGAGACTCGCATCTGACCTCTCAGAAGCAGAAAGATCCCTGAAGCGACATTCAGCAGCACAAACAAACACATGACTGCATGGTCAAACCGTCTCACTTCGAGATGTGGCGCTTTAATCAAGAGAACAGCTGACGTCGATGCGGCTTAATTGATCAGATAACAGCAGACCAATGAGTGATGACCGATTTAATAGTTACATATATAGATTTAATATATATGTAATATATGTTATATATAATAATAATAATAATAATAATAATAATAATATATATATATATATATATATATATATATATATATATATATATATATATATATATATATATATAATTTTTAAATAATACTTAAGTTTAGTTACTACAAATAAATTCATAGGCCTAATTAATATTAAGAATTCATTATATAACAAAAACAACAATAATAGCCTAATAATAATAATACAAATGTTGTTGTTGTTATTAAAATAACGAATACACATGACGTTATAACCCATGGAAACTTACATTATTTATTTCTTTATTTATTTAATGTGTATTAATACCATTAGTAGGCTACTTCATAAAATGAATTCATTATTATTATAATATCATATCACTCAGTTATTTTGCTCATTTTTAATTCTATTATAAAGTTAGTTGTCCCTTTGTTACAGTACGTTTGCAGCGCTGTAGTTTTGTGATTGTCATTCCCAGACACTAGAGGGCGATACAGCGCTGCTCTTTCTATTTTAAAAACAGAGGGAAGAAACTCGCGACAAAGTAGCGTCAAATGACTTTGAACTTTGAGCACATCATCGATAGCATTTCTTCTAAGTTGTTTTTGTAAATAATGTAAATGATGAACCGGAATATGGCTAATTTTAGCACACCTATCTCCGTGGTGTCAGGTGTAACTGTGCTGTATCTCTTTTACACTTCTCACGTCTCGTTTAAAACTCACACAGTCTTTGACGCCCAGAAACATTTGCCAGGTTCAGTTTACCTCATGACCAGATACATTTATCAATCTCTCCGCAAGAAACGAGGAACAATGAGGAAAAACAAAGACAAAGACACAAGCGACGAGCTTGTTTTTACTTTGGTCAACTGCAGGTAAGTTGACTTAAAGAAACTTTAAGTGAATGTATATGATTAGTTAAAATCTATGTTTACTGTACATGCAATACAATATATTAAAATCTTTATTGTTTATACACTTTATTTTTTATTTACAAACTAAATGGAAATACTGTGTATTTTGATGGCCACTCATTATATGTTAATGAGTGTTAATTCTGAAGTGTTTTCCAGTTGTCAGTTGTTGTGGATGTGTCTGTAGGTATGATGCGGTGTCTTTGAGGAGGTTCTGCAGTGTTTCGGGTTATGGTTGGGACTATCCTGACAGTGTCTTCAGAGACGTTCCCTTGTGCTACCCTGAGTTTCTCTTCACCAGACTTCTTACTATGATTGTGTGCTCAGAGAGATTCAGACTCAGCCCTTTGGGTAAGATCTTCTGGCCCTTTTCAGCACATGGGTCGAGCACAACCCCATCAACAAATAGAAAGAACATAATCCGAATCAGTCCTACTGATCTTCATATCAAATCCTGCTACTGAATTTATTTGTTCAAAAATGTATTTTTCTGCTCAAATTTGATTTCATTCATAGATGATTTTTATTTAACCTCTATATGATACAAATTCAATAATAATTCCCTTAGAATTCTAAAATTACATTTTCGCAAATCAGTCAGCGTATACTATTTTACAGTCAGCTGGTCATTATAACAGAATAAACGGCAATTTGACATATGAAAATATTGTACAAGAAATATTTGTGACAAGAATGCCTTTACTGACCAATCAGAATCAAATAGTCCAGAGAGATGTGGAGAAATATTATATATCTGTTAATAACAGATATATAAAAACTTCTATATCTTTTAAATTAAATGTTCCCTTCTGTTGGAATGACCTCCCCAACTCAATCCGAGCAGCTGAGTCCTTAGCCATCTTCAAGAATCGGATTAAAACTCATCTCTTCCATCTTTATTTGACCCTCTAACTTTAGCACTCACTTTTCTAATTCTATTCTTAAAAAAAATCTAACTACCTTTCTAATCTTTTTGAATTCTGTCCATTTTCTTTTCATTTATTATACAATTATTAAAAAAAGACCTCTAACACTAGCTTGCTCTATTCTTTTTCTATTCTATCTGTTTTATTTTTATTAATTATATTATTTAAAAGCCCTTGCTATGTGTTCTGCTTAAGCTAACTGAGACTTGTTATAGCACTTATATATCATTGCTCTTTTTGTTGTTTTTGATTGCTTCCATTGTCTTCATTTGTTAGTCGCTTCAGATAAAAGCGTCTGCTAAATGAATAAATGTAAATGTAATAAACTTACAGAATCCAGATCAATTAATGATCTATTAATACATATCTAAAAAATATATACATATTTTTTAATGCTAAAGGCACATCACCCAAGAGATGTGAATAAATATGATTATACATTTGATTATTGGTGTTCATATGCATGACAATTAAATGTGCTATACCTAGTGTAGTAGTTAATATTTCTGAATTAGTTGCAATTTTTATATATTTTAACATAAAAATTTTTTTAAAATTTTTTGTTGTTTTTGTAATTTTTATAGTTTGTTTATATAGTTTTTTTTTATTTCAGTTTTAATTTTTGTTAATTTAGTGCAAGTTAAACTAATGAAAATGTTGCCTGGGCTACAAGCTGGAATTTAAAACAAATCTTTATTATATTTTATTATATATTTTATTTGAGATAATATTTACTTCATTTAAAGTAATGAAAATGTTTTTATGGTTTTTGTTTTAGTACACTATAGTAACCCTGGTTATGCCCCAGTGATGGCCATTAAAAGGGGAATCACTGCTCCTTCTGCAGGTCTGATGAGCGTCTGTGAGAGTGTGCGTCTGAGCGATGCCTTGGATGAGCTGAAGAGAGGGATGTTCTCCCTGCAGGCCAGAGTGCTGGAGTACAGGACTGTTAGAGCTGGAGTGGAGGTGGATCTCGCTTTGACTGCGTCTAGAGATCAGCAGACCGTTTGGAGCAGCACACTGACTCTACTCTCTCCTAACAATACACACAGACCTGATGCTCAGCCTGGCTTAGAGATCACCCATGGTAAGGGACCCAACTGAAGGCATATCAGTGGCTGTGAGGAGCTGCTTTTGCATGTCCTAATGCAGGACGGACGCTTTCATCAGACATGTTCATTTACTGTGTGAGCTGAGCCAGTGTCTTTTTCCAGATCCAGTCTCGGAGAGATGCATCACCCTGGCTGTTCCTTGGTCCTCAGGTGTGAGGAACACCTGGGTGTTCGGTGACCTTTGCCCTCTGCCTGTGTTTGTTTGGCTGGGCTTTGCCCGTCCCTCCACCCACCCGCTGTGGATGTTCTCCAGGTGCATGGCAGAAATGGAGAAACACAAAGGTAAGTAATGTTTAAAGTAGGGTTGTGCCGATAGATGATAGTATCGTGAATCGATGAAAGCAGATTTCTCTGTCGATAGTCAAGACGATATTAGGCTCATTCTCCTATTAATGTATTAAATTATTAGAATAATAATAACTTTTTTTGGGCGGCCCATTATAATTTGGCTATCAAACTGCCCAGCTATTTCACTTCAGTACTGCATTTCACACACACACACACACACACACACACAAATACACACACACAAACACGCGCTCCCGCAAATGAGGATTAGAGCCTCGCTGCATCTCATTTCGGAGTCTGCATCCTCCAGACGTCGCATTCGAAGGCTGCATACGTCATTTTGGCTGTCTTATTTAAGAAAAGTAACCATAATAAAACTGACTGTTATTCCTTGTGAGTTTTAAAATACTATAATTTCTTTTTTACTTTGCAATTTAACGGTTATTTTCTTAAATGAGACTTCCCCGATGACGTATGCAGCCTTAAAATGTAACCTCTGGAGGACACAGCCTTCTAAATGAGACACAGCTCCTGAAGTCGGTGAAGAAGTCACCATCCACAAACAGACGTACATCGTCTGCAGATATAAGGTATATCATTGCACTTTAACAAGTAATCTGAACAGCTTATATATGTGCAATATTTTAAAGAGCCCTTGCTAACTGAGTTTAATGCCACAATTATGTTAGAATGCGTCTCATTCTTGTTTCTGTGGCGGTGCGTCAGACTCGTCATGAGGCGTGCTGTCCGGAGCGCTGTATGACTGATGCATCAGTTCAATTCAACTTTACTTCAAATATATGAACTTACCTGTTCTGAAAACTTTATATTTAATGTGTTCGTTTATGTCCAATATTAGTGTTAAACTATTGGACTTTAAATGAAATCTACTATTGATTTTCACCGTTGACTGATTTTGCAAAACATTGACTGATAACTTCTGTGCGCAGATGCGGCAAATTTGTCACCGGACGCACGATATGACAGTTACATCAGAGTGTATATGAACTAGCTGTTTTAAATACAGTATTTTTATATTTAACGTTAGTTTATCAGTATGTTTGAACATTTATTTTTTTGGATTAATGGTGAATCCATAGGCTCTCTCTCACGCACCTGCGCAGTTTAAAACACCAAATAGTTGTGTTCTGACAAGAACAAAGATTCTCTCTCTTGCTCCACCCATGCATGATAATATCGTGTATCGTCGATCTCATGGGCTGACGATATGACAATTTGAAAAATGACCATATCGCCCAACACTAGTTTAAAGGCCTTTTCACAACAACAGCAACATGACAAAAAACACTTCATCACGCAGATTTCTTTGTAGGTCCTTAGGAATACATGCTTGAATGTATGATGTCTTTCACACCAAAAATTAGCATTGTGTAAATTGTTCCTCTCAGAATTATTAATAATAAAAATTATATATAAATTATTAATTATTAATATTATTTTATTAATATGTATAATTATATTTATTAATAAATAGTATATTAAAATATACTACTATATATATCAATGTATTGCAATGTATTGCATAAATTTACATAATTATATAAATATATATTTTTCATACAATATTTAGTTACATGTAATTTATATATATATATATATATATATATATATATATATATATATATATATATATATACATATAGTATGTGTATATATAACATACTGTATATAATATAATGTTATATAATTTGTTATATAATCATTTTATAAATAATTATTTATATTTATAATAATTGTTACACTAAATTATATATATATATGTGTGTGTGTGTATATATATATATATATATATATATATATATACATATATACATATATATACACATATATACATATATATACATACACATATGTACATACATATATATGTGTATATATATGTGTGTGTATATATGTATATGTGTGTGTGTGTGTGTGTGTGTATGTATGTATATGTAATTATTTTAAAAGTGTCTCAGATCATCTCTCATTTCATCAGTCATTTTATCCTGTTTTTTTTTTTTGTAGGAGTTGAAGTGGTGAGAGCTCCTCTGACTGTGTCAGTCTGTTACAAACAGACGGTGTCTTTACCGAGGAAAGTCAATATCAGAGTCAGTGAAAACACTAGTGTAACCTCAAGCACAGCATTATTTTCATTGGAAGACCACAGAACCAGGACACTGTACCTCACAGGACAGATAAAACGACAGACAAGCAAGAAAGCAGAATGATGGTGATGTAATCCTGACAGATAGGATACGAAGCACTCAACAGCGGCCATCACAAACACTGGTCTCAGCCCGAAACCTGAAATACAAGGGGCCTAGGAAATTATGCTCCTATTAAATGGTGCCATAGTATATGAAGATGATATTTGTAATGTCTACTTTAAGACATTCAAGGGGACTTATCATGGAGAACGGGAATCCTCTTGCTCTATTGAACTGAAGGAATCAATGTCCTGTGTAGACAGACTCGGGTCAAAACACTTACTCCTCAGTCTACTCTTACAGATACTGTATAATAATTTGCATATAAATTCATATTCTTTATTCAGGAACTTGACCGACTCTGATGAGCTGCAGCAGAGGTTAGTCAATCATAACATCAGCCATTTACACACCGAAGCCTAATAAATACAGAATCAGAACTGCCTGATTATTCCTAAGGATTGGAGAGAGGTTTAAAAATGGTCTCGTAACTAAATAAAAGGTTTTTTGTGCAAGGAAACACGCTACAAAAGTGGTAAATATTTCTCATATTAATAAGGTTATCTTCTATACTTTAGCTTTTAATTCACTATTGTATAATACATAATCCATTGTAGATGTGCAGTCAAATCACTTTTAATCAGTGTCTGTGTCAGGAGGGAAGGAGATTGAGTGGAGGGCCGTTTCTCATCAATATTTCAGTCTCTCCCCTCTTTCCTCACTCTTTCCTTTCCCTTTGCATGCACACACACGTGTGTAAGTGCTCCATGTGTATTATTTATTAGTATGTTCAGCGCATGAGGAGGGGTTTCTCACAAAAACTGCTTTCAGAACAATTTAACGTGTGTGTGTGTGTGTGTATACACACAGAATATAAAGTATACAATATAAATATATTTTATATATTATCCCAGTAAATTGACCTTGTTCGCACTAAAACATTTAGTTAAAAAATACTTAATTATAATGAGGAGTTATCGATGGTAATTGTGTATATATATATATATATATATATATATATATGTATGTATGCATATAGTAAATTCTTGACTGTATACAGTATAAAAAACTGTTCAAATAGCTTGTCTAAAACGGCTGTGTAGTGACTTGTGTAGTTATATCCTAATAGACATCATTAATTTATAAAGGCCTGATTCTGTCGTGTGTAAAGTGCAGTCATGTGTAATCAGTGTGTTTGGAGCGGTGAGTACAAGAGCTGCTGTGATCAAAGAGCAAAATAAAAGCGTAAGTACAATATCGTCTATTAAGCTTTTGGTAAAACTCCACTATTTTATTTTTAAAGAGAATAAGGCTACTTTCTGTAGTTTGTGCTGAGTTGTTTGCATCTAAACGCTTGATATCCAGATGTGATCCTCACGAGTGACAGCCGCTCCCGATAGAATCTCTTTCTTCTTCTGAAAATGTCTTGAAGTCTCTTGGGAACGTTGAGTTATTTTTGCCGCTTTTAAAGGCTTCATGTCTTTATTTGTCCTGTTGGAGAGTGCTGGGGAAAAAACTGCCCACCTCCCATTTTCATTCCCTCATCCACTCCTGTTTCTTCATCTTTCTGTTCTCTCAGTTTTGTAAAGCATTTTCTGGTTGGGTGTTTTGCGTTACTTTCTTGTATGCAACATCTGGCGCATTAATGGTGCTGAATCTGTGGATACTAAAAGTAAAAGGATGCTGACGTATTAGTGTGGTAAACGAAGGGCAAAAGGTTAATTCCTCTGTGGTAATCCTAAATTCTTAGAGGATTTAGAGGAGATTTAATTTATTTTGTTTTCTTGGCAGTACAGATGTGTGAGTGCCATGGTCACCAAAGACAACGCTAACTCTGGTGAGTAAAAAATGATTTCAGCACACTGTAAATTAACAAAAGCATGTAATAATGTATCACATCAATAACACTGATAAAAGATGTTTCTAAAGCAGCAAATCAGCATATTAGAATGACTTTTGAGGGATCATGTGACTGAGTAATGATCTTGAAAATTCAGCTTTGCATCACAGGAATTAAGTATGCATGAAAATTTCATAGCAGGGTTTTTTTTTGCATGTGCAGTTTTTTTTTAAAATAAAATGTATACTCCCTCTTTTATTGTCCTAGGCTCTGGTGGAAAGACAACCTGTGTGAAGAAACAAAAGTGTATGATGAACAATTCTCAAAAGGCTGGGGTACTTTACAGGGACCCACAGATGACTATATTTGAACCCGAACTGACCCTAGAGGTCACGGCTGCTGATGATGGAAGGAAAACGAATCCGGTCGCAGTGAACGGTGTTATAGAAACGACTGCTAATGAACAGACGTGTAACGTACGGAGTGTTTCCAATCTCCAGAATCTGAAAGAGATGCAATATCTGCACCACGAGACTGAGGACAGTCTAATCGATCCATCACTGGACATGGACAAGTCATCTCTCATGGGTTTCGTCGACTCCAGTAACCTGGAGAGCTCAGAGGATGTTCAGACCGTCCCGTGCATCCATGTGGACGTTAAAACGAATGTGGTGCTGATCGATGAGGATGATGATGATATGTCTCTAAGGGAGAGGACAGTGACGGATGTGTCCACTGCGGACGGGAATGCGGCTGAGCTTGTGTGCGGGCGGCTCCAGTCAATCTCATCTGACTCCACCCACTCTTTATGTGATGGGCGGAGTCTAGAGCAAGTCTCGACCATTGAAACACCTCAAGAGAAACAGGAGCCGCCCAAAAAACACAAACGCGCTTGCTGCCTCTGTGTTATCATTTAATGTTTCTCAGAAAAAGGGCCAAGATTATACACTTTTCCAGAAATTTCTTTTTCATGACCATTTTTAACTCTCTCTCTGACCCTTAGAATTAAATAATCTTATACCTGACATGGAAATTATTTAATGTGACATATTTCCAAGTGAAAGAATATTTGATGGGTGTGGGGGTGGGTGGGAAGGACATTTCAAAGTTAGTCAGAGTTTCTTAAACCAAAAAACAGTCATAATTAAGTGTCATGACCATTTATAACACTTTCTGACCCATGCAAGTTTATTTTGCTACTGTCCTTTTTATGGAATTGTTTCACCACAGACTAAAAAGAAATAAAAAAAGGTAATTTGCAAGTTTTTATCTCAAATTTCATTGAGTTTATATCATAATTGTGTGGGGGGGGGAAATCTGTGGTGCAAAATTCGTTTTAAAGTTAAAAAAAAAACACTTTCTGTAATGTGACATTAGTGAATGAGTCACATAATGAGGAAAAAAGCCAGGGAAGAACTTGACTGTACTCTGTTCATCGTGACAATTCTTATGTCAAAAGAGAAAGCAACTTACAAAAACAATATGTCTTCTGTCAGAGTAAAGACACGTTCACACCAATGACGAGAATTATAAAAGATAACTATAAAGTTTTAATAATTGTTTCATTGAACAGCATTTGTATGAAATTGAAATTCCAAAACATTATAAATGTCTTTACTGTCACTTTTGATCAAATTAATGTGTCCTAGCTGAATAAAAGCATTTATTTCTTTAAAAGAAAATATCTTACTGACACAGAAATTTGAAGGAAATTTTTGTTGCCAGCATACAACAAAGCATAGTACTGCATATGAAATATTGTGTCCTACAGTGCAGTGCATGCAATTTGTCCTTCCTTTGCCAGTGTGATAAATGAGCCCAAAGTAATATTTTTACATTTTTTGACAGATTTTTTTATTGGCGTTCCAAGACTTTTTACACACAATACTTTAATGCATAATTGGTTTAAAATTATAAACTAACCGTTTCTAATGTGTTTAGTTATCTTGCATGTAATTATTACATTGCAATATTACATACTACTTTTGGAAACCTCTAGCATACAGCATTCTGTTTTACATACAGGAACTATTCAGTCTATACCGTGCTGTATTAATGCACTAATATTGCATTTAGAACACAGACTAGCATCTCTTTTTCATTTTCTATAATGCTACATTTTCTGTACAGTGCTCATGAGCTGCATCTCTTCATACGGCTACAGTGGTGTCTGTTATGTTTGAATAAAAGCTATTAATATGTTCACAGCTCTTGCTCTTGTGTCTCTCCTGTCTTAGAATTATAGTCATGTGCACTACAGGTGGAGGAAATGGTTTCTCTCTCACTGGAGGTTTCCGGATGACTTGAGAGAGGGTGTGTTTTGTTGGGAGGGGTTATCATGTGTGTGTGTGTGTGTGTGTGTGTAAGGAGGGTGATAGGGCAGAAAATGCTTATCTTTAACTAGCCACCCTCCAGAGCTGGCACTGTAAATGTGTCACGCATATGTGCTCAGAAGTGTATTTACTCGTCTTGACCTTATGAATGTTATTGTTGTTCTTTAGAATAATTGTAAAAAGCACTTCATTTGTTTTATTTGAAGTAGGTTATAATTTTGTGCTTCGGAAATTTTGTGGACCAGAACCCAAAAAAGGTAAGACAATTCATAATTTGTCTGTTTAATTTATACTTTTTATAACCTATATTTCATTTTTTGAAAGGCCTATATATATACTTTTTTTTAATTATTATGTTAATAATATTTTTAAATAGCATAATGATCTTTTTTATAGATAGCTCATCAGCGGAAATGAATGATGGGTGTATTCACAGCAGTTTGGCAGCCTTTATAAACAACAACCAAAAATAGCCATAATCAGCATGTGGCCAGTGAAGCGTCAGTTTCTGTGGCCATAAGAATGAGCAGGTTCCCTCTCATCATACAGAGAGACATTTAACTGAATGTGTCAGCGCTGATGATAACACACGTTCATTACAAACCACACAGAAAGCTGAGAGGAGATGTGCTTGACCTCAACTAACTCATTCACCACTATCAACAGAGTTCAGAATGGAGGAGGAGGGTCTTTAAGGGGAAATTAGGAGAAATGTGGAACAGAACAGTGATATTTTGAGTGTGCCAGAACAGATGAGAGAAAAACAGCGATGACTGTCATACAAGTAACCTTATGCTTTCTGATGATTCAAAGCCTCTTTAAAGGTCAGTATCAAACAATTAATCACAATTTGCTAAAATATTTTTAAATACACAGTCATAAGAGATTGGAATAAAATTATATAATCCTTGAAATAGTACAACTACTGATTGACAAAATACTTTTGCTTTTTATTTTTACATTATATATTTTTATTACAAATTATATTATAGGAATAACTATATATATATATATATATATATATATATGTTACAACTTGTATAAACATCTCAGTTGTGAATTATATATATAAATATATAAACAGTGATATGAATACATAAATATTATAATATAATATTATATTATATTATTAAAAAATATACTATTTAAAATATTTTAAAATTATAAACATCTATAACATTTTAGAAGTTTGCATGTCAACTTTCTCATTTCAAAATGGAATTTCTCGGAAATTACAGTAAATCCCAGATTTTTAAAAAAAATTGATATACATAGTAATACGAATACTTAAATGTAATACATTGCACATATATGAATAAGAATGTAACATGCATTTAAATAATTGTAAATCTAACATGTTAGATGCATGCATCCCGGTGTTCTCAATTTAAATGTGAAATGTTAATCCAGGTTTTTCACTCTTCTCCTCAGACATAAGGGTGAAGGCAGACACAGTGGATGTTTGTGGCTCTTGCCATCGAAACGCCACCTGTGATGATAAAACTGACGGATCAGGGGGGAAAGTGTGCAACTGCATGTATGGATTTGTGGGCAACGGCAGAACTTACTGCCAAGGTTTGATTATCCTGAGAGCTGTTTAATAGCTGAGCATACCTTTTTGATTGATCAACTTATATTTTATATTTGTTTTAATGCAGATAAAGATGAGTGTCAGCTTGGTAAAATCTGTGGCGATCACACCAAGTGTCACAACACGTACGGCAGCTATTACTGCACCTGTCTCACAGGCTACAGCCCATCCAATCACATGAGCACATTCATACCCAATGATGGAACGTACTGCCATGGTGAGCTTTCATTTCAGTAAATGAATGCATTTGTAGCTCCAGCACGTCTTCCCCATAATGTTGTTGTTTTCTGACTGAAACACAGGAGGTGCAGAGATGTTGCAGGAAGGGTGTGAACATGGTTTTGCAAGTGATATATCCTGAATGGCTTCATTTGTTAACAAGTTCTGCAAAACATATTGCGCAAATGTGGCTAAACAATGTTAAATGGGAGTTTCTTCGAGAGGAATGTGTGAAGGTACAAGAAAACACTAAAAACTGACAAATTTACGTCACGGCACAATAAAATAGTCATTTAAACTAATCACTGCCACATTTTCTTACATATTTAAAACAGTTATCCTGTATTGCTTGCACTTTATTCTCATAATCTTAGATTTATTGAGTGATTTATTTTTAAACGGCATCATAAAAGATCCTGTTCTGGGGATTTCAGTAGAAAATATGCAAGCAGCAATTATGTGTTGGAGCCAAGCCCAACAACCACTTAACGTTGAAATGACTGAAATGGTGATTCCAATTGGCAAAGTGTTCAAAAGAATTGCTAACAAAAAACTATTTTTCACATTTCTTGACCAGTAGGTGGCACTTTTCAGAAACTATGCATATAACCTCAGATCATGCTTGTGATGACAGAGTACCAAATTTTCTTATCTGATGTCCACTTTTGTGTAGACACCACCAAATTTGTGAAACAATTTATCTGGAACAATTTTGAATATCAAAAAAAAAAAAAAAAAAAAATCCACTTTCTTTCTGCTCAGACTCATATAAATTTCGATGTAATAAAAAAAACTTTTTGTAGCGCCTTCAAAGCCATGGTATTCATGACATTTTGTAACAGTGTGCCAGTGCATTCATAAACTATAGCATTTTACGACAAAATTTTAAATGGTCGAGCATTGGAAAATTAGGTATCAAGCAAAAAATTGGCATGTAGAAATAATCTAAAGAGAATAGTCTCATTATTAGAATTAGTCCATCAATTATTCACCCTAAAGACATCCTGGGTATATATGACTTTCTGCTTTCAGATGAATCCAGTCGGAGTTATATAAAAACTTTTCTTTGATCTGTTTCTGTTTAATGGCACTCAGTGGGTGTTGCAAGCATCAGTCAAAAGGAAGTGAAATAAAAAGCGCCCATCCATTTTAAATGGCTCCGGGGAGTGAACAAAGGCCTCCTGTAGCGAATCAATTCGTTTTTGCGTGAACTAAACCTTTAAGTCATGAGCAAAAAATGAGACAAAGGCCTCCTGTAGCGAATCAGTTCATTTTTGGGTGAATTAAACCTTTAAGTTATGAGTAAAAAATGATTTTGCATACCTTATGACCAGTCGGTGGTGCTGTGCCAAAAAATTAGCAGGTTCCTTTTGGTTGTGGTTATTATAAGACACAACAATTTTGGTTTAAATATATTAAAACATTGCATAGATGTAGCCTCAATTCCACTTTTTTTCACAATCACCGTAAAATTTGTGAAATAATTTTTCAGGAGTGATTTTAAATATAGAAAAAAATAGAACTTTTATCGGTTCATGAAAATCTGAGTAAAATTTGGGAAAGATTGTACAAAATTTGTAGGAGAAGTGTAAAAACACATTTTGTCAGGTGGAAATCATAAACATTACGCAATTAGACTCTGCATGAGCTCCTGTGTAGTGCTCAGCCCCTAATAATATTGAACGATGTGGTTTTTGTGTGTAGATATAGACGAGTGTGGTGTGCAGGGGGTCTGTGGGGAAGGAGGTCTCTGTCACAACACAGAGGGAGATTTCACATGCTCCTGTCAGACAGGTTACACAGTCCAGAATGGGTCAGAACCCTTTAATCCAAACCGGGATGCAGCTTACTGCAAGGGTAAGAACAGAGCCATTGCACTTTACATAAATAAAACCTCTATAGAAATATCACTTCATTTACAAGCACATTCTGTGTTTTAGTCACGTCATTAAATGTTTCATAATATTACAGCTGTAAAATACACACACACACACACACACACACACACACACACACACATATATATATATATATATATTATTATTATTAACGGTGCTTGCTTAAGAGATTAATTTTACTTCAGATAGCGTGGCTTTTTGAGGAAAGGTGTGCTTTTTTCACTGAATAAAACAGATTTGCAAAACAGAGGAGGGACCACTGATCTATATATATCTATATATGATATCTCTATTATAGATCAATGGGAGGGACTTGAAATATTTAGACTAGATACCAAAGTATATAGACATTTTGCTTGCCATCCATCTAGTAATGCTTTAGTAACTATCCAGATCACCTGAGTAACCCCAAATTACACACAAGCATGTGTGTTTGTGTTTAATTTTAAAATGAATGTTAAATTCTATTGAAGTAACGGATCTGTTTTTGTGTGCATGTTTTCTGTAGAGATAGACTGTGGGTCTCCTCCATCAGTCCTCCACGCTGAGCAGCTCTCCCCGACGATCACACTCTACAACAGTGAACTCCAGTACGGCTGCAGGGAGGGATTTCAGTGGAAGGGAGGACAGAATTCTTCAGTCTGTGGTCTGGATGGAAAGTGGCATGGACCCAGTCTGGTCTGCGAAGGTAAAGTTTACGTTCGTGCTAATCAGTCTGCCAGATCTTGAATTAAGTGCAATGCACTACAGTCAACATGAAATTATATTCACCACTCATTTTGTTTCCATAATGTGATTTCATCATGCACACACACAAATGCAGGGCTGGATTTTACCCCTTTTGCACATACATTTTTACTGTCACCTGCCTGACAAATTGTAATCAATTTTTTACGTAGAAGTGGACTGTGGACAGCCTCATGTTTATCCTCAGTCAAAAACGGTTTGGAATAACATCTCACGTATGGGATCATTGGCGCTGTATGTGTGTGAGCCACATTTTTATAACAGTGGGCGTGAGAATGTATCCGTATGTTCTGCTTGTGGGACATGGAGCCGTCCTGACTTCCAGTGTGAAGGTATCTGCTTCTGTTTATTATGCGCACAGAAATATGATGCTGATTCTGCAAAGAATCTGTTGAGATTGTGTTTGTGTGTGTGTAGAGATACTGTGTGGTTCTCCTCCGGTCCTGCCTCACTCAGTGTTATTCTGGAACGGTGTCAGTAAGATTGGTTCTGTGGCTCTGTATGACTGTGATGTTGGATATAGCAGTTTGGATACAGGAAATATGTCTGTGTGTGAAAGTGACGGTCAGTGGAGTAACCCAGACTATTCTTGTGAAGGTACAGAAAATTGTCTCCATTTTTTTTAATGACTGAAGAAATGTTTTTAAGTTATAATTCGAAAATGCAAAAAAACGTCAATATGTATTCATTGTGTCATTCCAAACCTGTATGAATTTCTTCCCTACACTCTTAAAAATAAAGGTTTTAAGAGCGAGGTTTTCACAGCGATGCCACAGAACAACCATTTTTGGTTCACCAAAGAACCTTTTAGTAAACAGTTCTTAAAATAACCTTTTTTTCTTGATGTAAATAACATTTTAATAATCTAAAGAACCCTTTCCACCATAAAGAACCTTTTGTCTAATAGTAAGGTTCCATGGATGTTAAAGGTTCTTCGTGAAACCATAGATGGCAATAAATAATTTTTTTTTTAAGACTGTAGAACTCAAAATAAGTTATTTTTCAAAATATCCTCACTATTTTTGTCCATACAATGAAAGTCAATGACTGTCAAGCTGAAAAATGACAAAATGCACCAAACAATTATCATAAAATTAGTCCTTAAAACTCTTTTTGCTGTATTCCAGAATCTATATTCCAAATCTTCTTAAGACACGATTCTGCAAATCTGCAAATACAAAAAAACAGACCATTTTGTTTTGAGATTAAGAATTTTTGAGATTTTTATTAATTCATCATTACATCACTTACTTACGAATGGATCTTATGCAGTGAATGGGTGCCATCAGAATGAGAGTCCAAACAGTAAAACTGAGGCCAAAACATGTTGCTATGACTTGAGTATATTCAGAAAAGTCCTGAAGCTGGTTGCCTCAAGTCTTTGATCTTTCCCGACTTCAGCTTTTTCCCAGTGCACAATTTCCACCTTAAGCAACATAAATCCTCTTTATACTGCCATGATTCAGTTGTAACTATTGTCATGCCATTTCCTTCTCAACAGAGATTGTGTGTGGGGAGCCAGCTTTACTGCCCCTCACTGTACAAATATGGAATGGCAGAGTCACATTTAACAGCACTGTAACATATCACTGCAAACACGGTTACTATGCTAAACAAGGACTTAATATATCTGTGTGTGCTGAAAACGGTAACTGGACAAAACCAACTCTGTTGTGCGAAGGTAATTGTTTACATATATATTTTTCAACTCAAAGTAAACTTTTCATTTTTAAATAAATGACTTTGTATGTAATGTGTGAAGTGAAGACATTTTCAAGGTTTTTGTTGTTTCTCAGAGGTGAACTGTGGAGTACCGCCCCCTCTCCCCCTCTCTGTTATGATATGGACAGGAGACACTAAAGTTGGATCTAGTATGTCTTATAAGTGCATTGAGGGATTTCATAATGTTAGGGAAGAAGATACCTCAGTTTGCGATTCAGAGGGAAACTGGAGTCATCCTGATTTTCTGTGTCAAGGTATATTTTTATGCATTTTTCCCCTTTTTGACATGTTTTCTCTCTTTATTTTGTAAATGGGTCATTCTCATGAAACTGTGCCATTTTAGTTCAATTTTAATTCAGTTTAGTTCAACAACATTGTGAATGTTAAAAGCTTTTTAGTTATAAAACAAACTCAGTTCAAATATGAAGCTGCTCTAAAGATTATAATAGTGTGATTATTCAGCTCGTCCTTTTATTTATTTTTATTTTATTTTTGTGAATGCTTCATGCATTTTCAGAAAAAATACAAATATTATAAAATTAGAGGATGTCACATCATGCTGTTTTTTTTGGGGGGGGGGGGGGGGGAGCTTTTGATATTATAGGTGTATCCTTTCTGACTGAATCGTCACACAATAATTGAAATTAGCTGAAAATGTACTCACCTGTAGTGTATCCAAGATGTAGATGAGTTTGTTTCTTCATCAGAACAGATTTGGAGAAATTTAGCTTTACATCACTTGCTCACCACTGGATCCTCTGCAGTGAATGGGTGCCGTCAGAATGAGAGTCTAAACAGCTGATAAAAATATCACTGTGAGTAATCCCATAACTCTAGTCCGTCATTTATTGTTCGGTGAGGAAAAATGCTGCATGTTTAAAATAAATAAATTCATCATAAAGATTTTAGGTTGAAACCATCACTTTCTGGCCAAAATACATGTCCATAATCCATAATGATGTTTCCTGCGGTGAAAAGGTCTGTCCCCTGTTGTCCACTCACATCACAATCCAGCAACATATTTTTTATTTGGTTTGTAAGAAGTCCTTAATCTGCATATTTCTCACATGATTCAGATGAGATGACTTTTTTACTGGAGAACGCAATATTATGGTTTATAAAAGCAATGATTATTCTGTTTTTTTTTTTTTTTTTTTTTTACAAACACATAGTTTTTCACTTGACAAGACCTTAATTGATGGACTGGAGTGGTATGGATTATTGTGATGTATTTATCAGCTCTCATTCTGACGGCACCCATTCACTGCAGAGGATCTATTGGTGAGCAAGTGAAGCAATGCTACATTTCTCCAAATCTGTTCTGATGAAGAAACAAACTGAGTAGGCGAGTACATTTTCAGCACATTTAAATTTTGGTCTAACTACTCCTTTAACGTAGACTGACCATTTCCTGAGAATGACGCATGTGCTGTTTCATTTCTGTTCTCTTTAATAAGCTGATAATATGTATGCACATGTACAGTGTGTCTGTATGTGTGTTTGTTTAGAAGTAGACTGTGGCGTCCATGTCTCACTACCTCACTCAGTTGTGTTGTGGAATAACGGCTCCAGTCTGGGCTCTGTGGCCCTCTATGTGTGTGAAGCTGGATATCGCACTGTGGGTGAAGGAAATGTGTCATTCTGTAACTCAGATGCAAAGTGGAGCAAAGTTAACATGAGATGTGAAGGTACTGACAACATTCTGAATGTCATTCAAAATTATGACTTTTTTTTTTTTTCGTGGAATGCAACATATAAGCTGTTTTACACTTTAAGGTCATCAAACATACAGTAGTATCAGTTCAGGAATAAAGAGTGTGCAGCCCTTTTTTTTTTTTTTTTTACAGTGGTCTTTATTTCTAATGTTTACACTGGTCCCATTGAACAGAGATAAACTGTGGGCCTCCCCCAGAATTCCCACTAACAGATATACACTGGAACAAAGCATCTACATTGGGCAGTGTGGTTCAGTACAAATGTAAATATAGACTCAAACAGGAGGGTGACAAAAACATGACAACATGTACATCAGAAGGAACATGGGAAAAGGTGTCTGTAACATGTACAGGTAAACTGAACCATATTCCTGCTTTAATGACGTACACTATGTTCAAAAGTCTGAGGTCAGTAAGATTGTTTTAAAGACTTTCAAAATAAATTAATACTATTATTTTGCACGGATGCATTAAATTGATAAAAAAAGACATTGATAATATAACAAAGTTTTCTATTTTAAATAAATGCATTCAAACAAATGGTTATTTTGAATAGATTCCACAAAAATATGATGTAGCAAAACTGTTTTCAACATTGATAATAATAGAGGGATCATGTGACACTGAAGACAGAATTGTCATGTGACAATTTCAATAAACTGGCATTTTAAATATATTCAGAAAAATGTAAATAATAAAAATGTAAATAATAAAAATGTAATAATTATTCACAATATTCCTGTATTTACTGTATTTTTAATCAAATAAATGCAGTGTTATATTTATACTCATGATATAGGAGTCAAGGTGTGCTATATGAACTTTAAAATTACCCCTTTTTTATAACAATGTTGAATCAACACAAACTCAGCACAACTGAAAAACAAAAAAACTAAAATGATAGGTTCGTAAGAAAAAAGGTCCAACAAAACTGTCAAGTACAAAAATGTAAAAAGATGCAATCCTGCACACTATCAACCCTTGCTTAATATTGAAGTTTCAATCTATTTATAATAATGGTAAAAAGGAGCAGTAGTCTTTTTTTAGTAGTTAAGAGGATAAGGTGTATGCCTATCCATACACAGACAGGAATAACCCTACAGCAAAACAGTTTGAAAATGAATTACAATGAATTACAATTAAAATAACAGAACAAATTGAAGTGCTTATATTTTGTAACAAATGTTCTATACTCAGATTCAAAAATCTGTCATGTTCTGTCTATAGCACATTGTGGTCCTGCTCCGGAGGTGCCACACGCAGAGGTAGCATGGGACAACAGCACTGCAGTGATCCACCGCTGTGTTAAAGGACACTACAGACACACAGGAAGTGACATTTCAATATGTGACATCACAGGAAAGTGGCAGATCGCCACCCTGCATTGCAAAGGTACACATCCTCACTGTTCAGCAGCACAGTGGGATACTGAAGCACAGTCTCAGAAGTGTGTATGCCAGCATGAAGTCTGGTCAATTTGTACTGTATCTAATTTTGTGTTACAGAGTTGAAACTGACAATTAACGATCTGGTGCTGATTAGTGAAAGATGCCTGCGCTGGAATGCAGAGGATGAGGGTTACAGGGAGAAATACACAGTGTGTTCATTTATTAATGCAATCTAGCTATTTCTTTGCACAAGTTTTCTTCTTTAATCATAAATGAGGTTATGGATCTCATCACAGGTGACATTCGTTGGATTGCGAGACTTTGAGCAGCTGTTCAGTGACAGGAGGAAAAAGATCTTCAGTTCCTCTGCCCTGTGGCCTGTTCTGTGTTTGAATCTCTTGCCTGCCACAAACTACACCATAACCATTACAGCCGAGTCCACACGAGCCACGTCTACAGTTACAGCAAACACTAGCTTACCAGGTACAAAACAAAAGCTGCTTTCATCCTTGCGCTGAAAACGTCAGTATTTACAATTCATTTTTACTTGTAACATTTCTGATCGAAACAGGAAAATCAGTGAAAAATATTCAGTGCTAGTCAAGTTTATCAAGATATAATGCTATGTTTCAGTTTATAATGTTGTTGCTTATACATATGCATTACATTAACTACCATTAAATTACTCAAATGTGACCCTGGAGTAAAAAACCAGTCTTAAGTCGCTGGGGTATATTTGTAGCAATAGCCAAAAATACATTGTATGGGTCAAAATGATAGATTTTTCTTTTAATGTGAAAAATCATTAGGATATTAAGTAAAGATCATGTTCCATGAAGATATTTTGTAAATTTCTACTACTGTAAATATATTGAAACTTAATTTTTGTATATGCATGGCTAAGAACTTAATTTGTACAACTTTAAATATTTCAATTTCAATATTCAACTCAATATTTAAATTTGCCACCTCAGATTCCAGATTTTTAAATAGTTATATCTCGGCCAAATATTGTCAGATCCTAATAAACCATACATCAATGGGAAGTTTATTTCTTCAGCTTTCATATGATATATAAATCTCAATTTCGAAAAATGTATCCTCATGAGTGGTTTTGTGGTCTATGGTCATAAATTACTTGCCTAATAAAATGCATATCCGTGTTCATTCTTATATTTTCTGTTTTTAGTAGTAAATCTTTTATTATTTTTTGTGTTTTTATTTTTTTTATATTTCATCATTTTATTTTATTATTTTTCGACATGTCTATATTTTATCTCAGTTATTTTAATTCGTCAAGTTAAAATTAAACTTTTTATAAACAACACTTGCATTAAAACAGTTGGGTTTATGAGTCCTTTACATGATGCTTACAGATTTCCAAAACAATAAAACTATTGATACTGTCTACTTTTATAGTGACTTGCACACTGTGTTTCTCGTGCTCTTTTAGTTCCATCCACCCCAGAAATCAAATATAGTGAGGTAGAGGCTTCATTGCCCACTCTGAAATTACGGAGATCCACCAGCACACTTGACTCAATATGGTAAAGACGTTTAACATCTCTTTACATAAACAGTTAATTAACAGTGAGATCAGATTGAAATTGATCCCTGCTGCATCATGCCGAATATATCAACTGTATTCAGTTGCTGTGAATGATTTTGTGTGTGTGTGTGTGTGTGTGTGTGTTCAGTATGTACCAGGTGTTTGTGATACCAGTCGAGGGTGTAATGCTGTTTGACTGCAGCTCGTCTGAAAGTCCACGGTTCTTTGCGCAGCAGAGATGTGACAGAGGCTACATTACGGCCCAGATACAGCTCAGTGGTCTGGCAACAGAGATCAATTTCACCATAGGGGATCAGCAGCTGTATGGAGACTTCTTCAATGCACCTCTGGAAAATGGAAAAGACTATTACTTCATCCTCCGCACTGTGTGTCAGTGGGGAAAGGTGGGTTGATGTCTTTAAAAGACCTGTAAAATGAGTGCATTTAATACTTTTTTGATAGGTTCTCTAATTTCTCTCTGTGTGTTTTCTTTGGTAGTCTAGAACACAGTCCTGTGTGATCTGGGCTAAAGCCAGAGGTAAAGATTATAAGTCTATCACTGATTTATACCACCTGAAAAAAAAAAAAGAAAAGAAAAAGACAACATGATGTGGTTTGATATAAACCATTTCTCTTCTGAATTTAGGAACATCCTACATCATGAAGCTGTCTGCTCTTGCAACTGTTGGATCCATAAGTGCTCTTGGCTCAGTCATCGTCATGGGATACTGTTACAGATGGTGAGACTGCATTGTGTTTTATTTTTATTAATTGACTGGATGAAAACGTTGTGCTTTATGTCTTGTTAGCACTTTCACATTTTTATTGTTTTTTTTTTTCCTACAGGTACTGTAAAAAGTCAAGTCCCAGATTTCTTTCGGTGCCAATCTTAACATCTTACACTGATTGATTTGTTCTGAAATAAAGCCAATCTGTTTGTAAAACTGACGAGTCAAGTTGTGTCGTTATTCAGAAACATCCTGCAATAGTATTGCTGAATTTTTTTATTATAATGAAAACAACTAAAACACTTGAGAAAAAAAGTACAAATAAATCAAGAAAAATTCTAATTTTAATTAACAGCTGCAAGCAGCATTCATCATGATCCAAGCATCAATAATCTGTCCTTTAGATGGCAGTGCACTACCACGATTCTTCAGTTTGACAATGAAATGGTGTGTCTCGAATATTAAACTATTAGTAAATGCTTAGTAAATAGTACATGCTTTCAATTGTTAAAAAATGCATAAATCAATAGCATACACACATCTCTTTATTAAATACAGGCTACTGATTTTCATGACACCATAAATTAAATTATACAAATTTATTGCACCACAGTAATTATCATAAGAAATTAATATGGTGTCTTAATTAAGTTTAATAGCGGTCTTTTAGCATCATTTAGATACTTTCATAGTTTTATTAATATTTAGAATCAAATTTTTATATTTACCTTTTTGTTAAATAATTTTTTTTGTAGGTCATTTTATTATTATTATTATTATTTATTTATTTATTATTATTCTTTTTTTATTATTATTGTATGTATACAGGTTTTATTTATTTTTATTTCAGTGGGAAATAAAAATGTGAAATGTTGCCTATACTAGCTGCTGAAGTAAAACAAGTTAAAGGTTTTTATTTTTTTATTTTTTTAAGTAACAAATTCGGCTATGGTTTCACCTTTAGTCAACCACAATAACGCTGTCTAATGGTGGCGGTTTTACTATGGTAAATATAGGCCTGGTATTTAGGTGGAAACTGGGATGAATTTCATAATGGAAACTTTTTCTTAGCAAAATTTATATAAATAACATGTTCAAATAATATATAAAAGTCAATCAATAAAATATCAGCTCAAATGATGAATCAAAAGTTAAATTCAATTTGTTTTCATTATTAGATGAATTAATGAGATGGGCGTGGTCGTCGCGTAGCTTCCGCCTGTCAATCACTGAGAGAGCGCGCGTGATTAATGTCTCCCCTCAGACAGTTTTACTTTAGATTTGTTAGTTATATCCAGTTTTAAGTGCTCAACTGACTGGTTTAACTCTGTTGTCTTGTGTTAAATAAATTAATTTAATTACTCTATCTCTCGTCATTTCAACAGAACCGATATTTCATGAAATATTTGAATTGACAGGCCACGTCAAAGTAAGACCCATTTTAATTTTATTTTTACATAATTCCGTTTAACTGAGGTGGGTAAATGTGTACTTCTTCTTGAAACTGCACTCCAATCGCGTGAAGATTGTTCCACAACAAGATTTAATGGATATCTTGTAAATTCTTAGCTTTTTGTTTCTTTTTTAAGCTATTTTGATGTGATTTCAACATGAATTCCTGTGGTCAAACCCAACAAAGTGCCACTTTCATGACTGTGGGGTATAAGGCCATTGATTACATCTCTGAGGTGAGTTCTTCCCGCCACTGATCTATAATAGAGAACATTATATTATTATTATTATTTATAGATAAATGGTTCCCTCACTGGTTCCATTAATGTATTCTGAACAATATTTTAGGTTTTACAACATTGAGATGTTTTTGTTTAAATATAAAATTACATTAAAGGGTTAACGTTACGCTACAAAATGAAAATTTTGTCATTAATCACTCAACGTTAACCCCATGTTAATCTTAAAGTGACTATTTAACATTATACATGCACTTTCATACAAATTTAAATATTGAACGTTATACAGTTATGCATGCATACAAAATAAAACAGAAAAAAATAATTAAATTGCCAGTGTGTTAGAAGTATACAAACTAGAATAAGGGTACAACCTGATATAGAAATATCAAATAAATACTTTGTAAATCTCTGAAACTTTTAAATATTGAGATGTCATCTGTTTCAGGCCTCGGTCAGACACAGAATGATGATTGGCTTGTTAGAACTTCCAGTTCCGTTCCAGCTGGTCAGTAACATCTACCCACACAACGGACACCTGCAGGACAAAGCTTATAGAGCACCATGGAGTAAGTGTGCCATGTTTGTGCTTAACTGAATATTAAATAAGTTGCTTTCATTGTATTGACGAGCAGCTTTGGTTTTAAAATAAGGTCCTGTAGATATCTGTGTTGATAAATAAGCCCTGGAGACTATTTGTGATATTCAAAGATATCAAACCAATGTTGATTTGTGTCATTTTTGACAGAGAACAAAACATCAGCTTGTACTCTACAAGTGACTGGTTCTATAATGGATGATTTGAAGGCCAGCACACATTTCAGTGACCGTTTGGAGAGGTTTGAACCATTTCTGTAATGTCTTTTGATACGATCGATCTCACCTTATTTTGTATTTGTGTCAGCAGATTAAATCTCTCCTGAAAATTACATTTCTCTCAGTTCTCTCTGTTTAAATAAAAAGTCCTTGCAAAGTTTAAAATTCGGTGAAAATATTGTGGTCTCACATTAAAATCCACCAACAAATCTGTTTAGAACTGTTTTTGCTTGTAAACAGTTCTTGGTCTGTGCCTTTTCCTCATCTAAATTAAGAGGAGATTAATTTTTCACTGGAGAAAGTTTTGTTATGGATAGAGGACTCATATTTTAGTTTGGAAGCAATGGGTTGAAGTTTTTATAAGCTGTTTAAATGTTCATTTAAATGCAGGTTCTTCAAATTGGACTATGTTGTGTTTAGGTTTAATGTGTTGCAGACAGGAAGAGGTCAAGAGGAAGTGGTTCCCAGCTCTAACCCTGCCTCTCAGTGCAGTATTTCTACCACAGAAGCCCTCTGGCTCCTAGATGGAGTTGAGAGCAGTACAACCAGATCACCTTGGGAAGAGAGTTTTAGTCCGTGTTCACCAGATACATGCTGTGATGGTGATTACTGGAGTACTCCGTATTATTTTGTTAATTTTTTTTTTCTTTTCTGTATTAATTATACTGTATCCGTAGATTTGTGACCGTGATATTGTACTAAAAAGGGGTAGATTTGTGCTAGAACCTTAAAATCACACAGCTTGCTTTTTAAAGGGATTTCAAAGAGTTCTTTATATGTTCTTGGACAACAGAAGTATGAATTTTACTTAATGATGCGCTCATAATGGAAAATCCAGATGTTAATCTGTCCTTGTCTCCTAAATCTTAGATCTTTCTCTGCCAGAGGAGGTAATATTCAGTGACCCTCTTCAGCAATTTAAAGGCCACCTACCTCCATTTCAAAGGATGCTTCAGAGGCTGAGCATCATGATTGTCTCAGATCCAGTTCACAATTCATCAGTAAATCTCTTAGAAGAGGTTATTTTTAGGTACAACATTAAGGATTAGGCATAAAAAAATCCTCAGAATCATTCACTTAGAATTGAAAAAATAGATGTAACCTGGCTCAGAGGAAGATATAACCATGCCAGATTGTCCTGAAATTTTATTTTCAACTCACCCGTGTTTCCTCCTTCTAGACACTGTGCTTCATATAATGCAGTGTTAGACAAGGTAACAGGTGCCACGTTTGCTCTAAATGCTACAGAAGTGTTCAAAAAAGAAGCAGTACTGAACGAAGAGGTAACCTTCTAAACTAAATCATGTTAATGTAAATATCTCTCTTGGTCGTGCTATTTGCAGCTAATGAAAATGTTTGTATATTTTAAATACCAGCTATAATTTCTTAACAGTCTCTGATGTTGCCTGTTGAAGTTCATATGGACTGCTTTCCAAGACGAGAGCCCAATTATTCCTTTGAACAAATTCAAGATTTTCTAAATATCACCCGTGAACCAATAGAAGAATGTTTCCCTTTAAAAGATCTTCTCAAAGAAGGTAAAACTTGACATACGTAGCAAAAAAAGAAACAATGCCCCCAAAGAGTATTTGGAAAGGTAAAAATGTCTGAATGTTATTTGCATTAGATAACAAAATATCAAAGCAAAGGTGTTTATTTTAAAGAAGAAAGAACGAGTATAATCATTTGATTGAAAGAAAAAAAGTATACATTTGTTAGGTTTAAAATAATGAAGCAATTGATGCACAAACAACAATGAATAGCTCAAAAATGCAAATACCGTTTGCTTTTATATTTTGTTATCTAATGCAGTCACAATCAGACAGTGTGACTTTTTGCTGCCGTTATAGTTTGTATAAAAGTCAATTATAATTATATTTCAATTGTAAAAGTCTCCACTGCTGATAAACACATGGAGGAGTTGGAGGTCCTGGAAACGCCTGAAAGCTACTTTGCTAACATCACCTTCAAGGAGCCACAATCTCCAGGTATGGGAAATTGCTTTCCATATTTAATCACAAACAAAGAGTGGTTCCTGCTGTAGATTGCTTTTCTAATCTCTACTGACTTCAAAACCTTTGATTCCAGTTGCTTTGAGGTCTTATGCTGAGCTGGAATTAGACCTGCTTCTTTCACCATCTAGTCATCCGCTGTGTCTACCAGACCTGTGTATGTCCAGCAGACATCTGTCAGCTGAGAGTCTGTTACCAGTTTATAAGCAGTGAGTTTGTTTTTGTTATAACAGGGAGAGAAGGCTGTAAATATTTGGTGCATTAAATATGTTAAAGGGGTGGTTGATTGCAATTTAACTTTTTTAATGTTAGTGTGTAATGTTGCTGTTTGAGCATAAACAAAATCTGCAAAGCTACGACGCTGAAAAATCCGTGCAAATGGATGTTTGTGACATCACAACCCTAGATAAACCCCACCCCCAGGAACATGCAGCAAAGGGGGCGAGGCCATGTTGTGCTGCTTTAGAGAAAAGGAAGAGAAAACTAGTAGTGCACGTAAAAATCTATTCATATATGAATCGCAATTCTGTCTTACGATTCTAATGGATTCACATGTATCAAAATTAATGTTCTAATGCCGCGGTTCTCAATCCTGTTCCTCGCGTCCCCCTGCTCTGCATACGCTCTGTATCTCTGTATCGGGACATTTAGGTGCCAACTAGGCAGTTTAGCCAATCACAGTACACTGGACCAGCTCACCAATCTAAACCTATTGCATATTTCTCAAGGAGAGGCTTCATAAAAGCAGGAAATCATCAGCGCATTTATAGGAGAAGGGAGAGAGCGGTGTAGAATAGAGGTAAATTATGTGGAAAAATAATAATTAATAAGCATTAACACATGTTAGATTGCACCCCTTAAACATAATCAAGCCTAGAAAAATAAGTCAACCACTTCTTTAAGACATCTAGTACAGGCTTGTTGTACTTTTGTTTTCATTCTTTGAGTCAACATGAAATGGCATTTACAACAAGTTTTCTTCATTTATAGAATGTGTGCCATTATAAAAACTGTAAATCTGTTCTTCACAACCTCGTTTTCTTCCATGTTAAATTCATAAAGGTGTCTAACCTGATTAAGGTCTATAAAGAAAGTAAATAAGCTCAATTTTATTTTCATGTTGACTTTAGGATCAATGCAAACACTGCTCATAATAATAAAATACTTGATAAAGTAAATAATACATAATGTACTTTTCCTAGGCATTTCATGTCAGACAGTGATTGTGAAAATATGGAAAAAGCTTTTTGGATGGCAGAGAAACATCCCCAATGTGTGGCTCGCTTTTTACTTGCTGGTAATGTACTAATGTGTAGAGAATGTGAGAAACTTAGTGTGCATTCATAGAAGTGTGTTTATTTACAAAAACATTCAAACAATTATCCCTATCTTGGCCAATTATTGATGGCTTGACAGGGGTTTTTAATTATTTTTTTAGAGCCCTTAAACTCCTTTGTGTTTTTGTACAGAACCACAGGTAGCTAAGCCATTGGTCCACATTCAGTCACTCCCAGAGCTTCTCACACTCCTGAAGGTTGAGATGGAACAGGTTGCAGAACCCAAAGACAATATGGGCCAGTTTCACCTCACTGGCAGTACAGTTATGCTTCCTGAAAACGTCTTCAGAAATCTTTCCATCTATACTGAGAAAATGTCCACAGAAGACTGTAAGAGAGCTGTGAGAAAGCCACATATGAATGAAACATTCTCACAACTGTCTATTGTGTATATAGATGGTAAGAGAGAATACAATATTTGTCTCCTTAAAAAAAAATACTATATAAAAGACAGAATGCAATAATAATCATTTTTTTATATTTTATCTATGGTTTTAAGATTTTGTTAGAATGATATACTGCTCTTAAGTTCTGTATTCTAATGTTTTACAGAGTTGCTGAGTAAGTGTGCTTCAAATGCAGGTGAGCTTTTTAAGTTTCTCTCATCATTTCATTCAACATGATACAACATGAATATATATTTTCCAATCATGATTGTTTTTTAAATAAGGTACCACTGCAGTTCACCTTTCCCAGAGTAAACCACTGCAGTCAGCTGTACCTACACAGGTGGATAGAGGTACAACTGTGAAGTTCTTTATAATGGAGTCTCACCAACAAGACAGTTCTACAATGAACACAACCAGAGGAGACTGTAAATCTGCAGAGATAAAAGAACACAAGTCTAGTCCAGCAGAAAGATGCTCGGGGAATTCTTCCATTAGTCCTTCAGAACAGCAGCCCGTCATCTCTAAAGTGATTGAGATGCCTAAGTCTTCTCCACTGAAGCCCAGTGTTAAATATATTGAAGTGATATCCAATATACAAACACTTCCTAAGCAGTCAGAACAGAGAAGAGAAGATATGATCTCTAAATCATCTCCATTATCAAACTGTTTGAGAGGCAGAAAGAGAAATAATTCTATAGTTCTGTCTAATGAAGACCTGAACCCTTTGTCATCTTTTCTGACATTAAGAACAATGCAGAAAAAATGTCCAATGCAGAAACCTCAACGGAGCGATCCAGAAGCTGCAGGTACAGTGAGATAATTAATAATCTTTATTGCAACTTATCTTGCTTATTGTAAAATACAGGTGTTGGCCATATAATTAGAATATCATCAAAAAGTTGATTGATTTCACTAATTCCATTCAAAAAGTGAAACTTGTATATTATATTGATTCATTACACACAGACTGATATATTTCAAATGTTTATTTATTTTAATTTTGATGATTATAACTGACAACTAAGGGAAATCCCAAATTCAGTATCTCAGAAAATTTCAATATTGTGAAAAGGTTCAATATTGAAGACACCTGGTGCCACACTCTAATCAGCTAATTAACTCAAAACACCTGCAAAGGCCTTTAAATGGTCTCTCAGTCTAGTTCTGTAGGCTACACAATCATGGGGAAGACTGCTGACTTGACAGTTGTCCAAAATACGACCATTGACAACTTGCACAAGGAGGGCAAGACACAAAAGCTCATTGCAAAAGAGGCTGGCTGTTCACAGAGCTCTGTGTCCAAGCACATTAATAGAGAGGCGAAGGGAAGGAAAAGATGTGGTAGAAAAAAGTGTACAAGCAATAGGAAAAACCGCACCCTGTAGAGGGTTGTGAAACAAAACCCATTCAAAAATGTGGGGGAGATTCACAAAGAGTGGACTGCAGCTGGAGTCAGTGCTTCAAGAACCACTACACACAGACATATGCAAGACATGGGTTTGAGCTGTCGCATTCCTTTTGTCAAGCCACTCTTGAACAATAGACAGCGTCAGAAGCATCTAAAGACAAAAAGGACTGGACTGCTGCTGAGTGGTTCAAAGTTATGTTCTCTGATGAAAGTAAATTTTGCATTTCTTTTGGAAATCAGGGTCCCAGAGTTTGGAGAAAGAGAGAAGAGGCACACAATCCACGTGGCTTGAGGTCTAGTGTAAAATTTTCATGGTCAGTGATCGTCTGGGGTGCCATGTCATCTGCTGGTGTTGGTCCACTGTGTTTTCTGAGGTCCAAGGTCAACGCAGCCTTATACAAGGAAGTTTTAGAGCACTTCATGCTTCTTGTTGCTGACCAACTTTATGGAGATGCAGATTTCATTTTCCAACAGGACTTGCCACCTGCACACAGTGCCAAAGCTACCAGTACCTTGTTTAAGGACCATGGTATCCCTGTTCTTAATTGGCCAGCAAACTCGCCTGACCCTAACCCCATAGAAAATCTATGAGGTATTGGGAAGAGGAAGATGAGATATGTCAGACCCAACAATGCAGAAGAGCTGAAGGCCACTATCAGAGCAACCTGAGCTCTCATAACACCTGAGCAGTGCCACAGACTGATCGACTCCATGCCACGCCGCAGTGCTGCAGTAATTCAGGCAAAAGAAGCCCCAACTAAGTATTGAGTGCAGTACATGCACATACTTTTCATGTTCATACTTTTCAGTTGGCCAAGATTTCTAAAAAACGTTTCTTTGTATTGGTTTTAAGTAATATTCTAATTTTCAGTAAAGACATACTGAATTTGGGATTTTCCTTAGTTGTCAGTTATAATCATCAAAATTAAAAGAAAAAAACATTTGAAATATATCAGTCTGTGTGAAATGAATGAATATAATATACAAGTTTCACTTTTTGAATGGAATTATTGAAATAAATCAACTTTTTGATTATATTCTAATTATATGACCAGCACCTGTATATCCAAGTGAAATTACTTGTGAGCAAAAAAATGTAGGTAGGAACTTGATTTAATCCTTTGGGATTTCATTGAATTTCATTTTGTAAGGAACATAATGCAGAATGTTTGGAAGACCTTCCTGACATATTTTGTTGTTGGTTATACACTGACTGAAACATAAGTATCTTATTCCGTTTAATATTTGAATTTCTTTCAGAGGTAAATGTGAGCCAGAATTCTACAGGAAAAGCCTTGCTAGAGAACAGAATAAAAACAGTGAATCACATCTCAGAAACACAAAGCAATGTCATTGCCGCGGAGACGTGCTTTCCCCGTGAAGAGAAACAAGAGACCATCAGCAATACTGTATACGTCCAAGCCACAGGTATCATCATTGCCTTCACATCTTGAATATTGCATGAAAATGATTGTAAGCACAAAATACTTTTAAAAAATGTTTTTTTGTTCATTCAAAATCATTTATTTGTTTGGTTTGAGAAATTAATCGCCATATTTCTGTATTCCTGTAGAGTGTCAAAGAGATGCATATAGGGAGCTGCAGGCATTAGCTCTGCCCTCTCTGAGTAAAATGCAGGAGCTGGGCATCTCCGCTTTGAACAACAGAGACTTTTGTACTGTGTCTTCTGAACTCACAAGATTCCTCGTAAAGCAGCAAGAGAGGATGCTTCGGACAGAACAGAGTCAGAGGGAGACACCTTCTCACACATTAATATGAAATAGCCAAAGATCAGTACATGATGGTTTGCAGTTTTGTGTTATTTTTGTGGCAGATGGGGAGAGTGTGCTTAATGAAATGACACTTCTACATATTCTGGTCACACTGAAGGAACATGTTCTTCTCACATGTGACCTCAGCACAGCCACTGGTAAATATCTGAGAAAAAAACACTCATGTCTCATGGAAAACGGTCTAATATTGCTGAGAAGAACCTTTATATATATATATATATATATATATATATATATATATATATATATAATAAAAAAAAATCTATAATCAATTGAGTTCATGAAACTTGAATTTCTTGAAACAATTGGGCCCAGTGAAATGTGTTTTTTTGTTTTGTTTTTAGAAATTCTGCTTTGTCTTTTATAATTTTTCTAGATTTATGATTCAGTACAAATTCATGATCAAAAACACTGGCAATCAAATGAAGGCATAAAACATAAATTTAATCTTTTAAAATGTCATAAAATTAACTGGTAAACTAAGTAATGCACAACAGATATTTACTGTTCGATTTAAAACGCTGAAGAAACTTTGTGTAAAATTACCTCAAATTTTTTTATAATAGTGTTATTACTATTATTATTATTATTGGAGAAATACTTTCTACCCTACTTTTGATTTATTAATCTAAAATATGCCAAATTCTGTGACATTGCTGTCTGACGTAAACAGATCTCATTTGTGTTTTAATCATAGTTCACACACCTGTAAAATCTGCCTTTGTTTAGATTACCTTGCTAATGTGAAGGAATCCTGTGCTCGGAGCTGTCTAGATGAGCTTTTGAGAAAGTTTGAGGTGCTGCAGTATCTGAGTCAGAAGAGACAAGAACCCAATCCAAAACTTAAGGAGCTCCAGGAGCAAATCAACACATGGATGAATTCCAATTCTAACCACAACTTTAAAGTGAGATATACAGAGCTTAATCTAAATTACAACACAGCATTATGTAAAGTTGAACTTTATTTGCATATACACTCACATGAACCAATATATACTATATGGCAAATCTCAGTGTATAATATATTATTGCCTATGTTGTTGACTACAGTATATATATATATATATATAAACATAATGATTCTGTAAAACTGAAAAATGTGTATTGTAAAAAGCACTATAGAAATAAAATTTACTTGACTAAGCATACTTTTCAAACAGTAGATTTTACAGAATGTGAGTGTTTAATGAATGTTGTTGAATACGAGCAGGTTCTAGTTTTGACAGTGAACCGTGTCAACACAGAGTTGCTTGTAGCTCTCAACCAGGTCCAAGGTACGTTAACTTCAAGAAAACTTTTATAAGACAGGTACTGTCGTGTTTGTTCTGTTTAATATTGTGTGTGTGTGTGTGTGTTTAGGGAACTCAGTGTCTGAAGTCATCCCCAATGAAGGAAAGAGTAAAGTTAAGAGCAGAGAAGTGATGGACAGGTGTTTAGAACTTATTTTTTATTTCAAGTACATGAATTCTCTATGTGTGGTCCGATTAAATGTGTTATCTATTGTCTGTCTCCTCTCTCCTCAGACTCTCCTGCAGCAGGTGTCTTGTTGTGTGCAGTCAGCATGTTGGTCCTGACTTCCCTTGGCAGAGTTTCAGCATGGTGTTTGAGCTTCAACCTGTGGGTCACTCACCCTTCGGCAGTGTGTGTTCAGAGAAAAAAGTCAACTTTATCTCCTTCTCCACTGCAGTGCCTGAATCCAGTCAGTCCAACAAACCTAACGCTTACATCATATTGATGATTTTCTGGATCAGTAAGGTTTAGTTCCTAGCTTGACGTTGCAGAACTAAGTTTTGCGAAGTACATAGTTCATATATTTTAACAGCATTCATATACAATGTTAAACATTGTACATACATACAAACAAGTACAACATACTGTATTTTGACTGATAAAATATAAAACATAATGATAATTAGTTCAATGATAATCCTGTTATCTTTTCAGTGTTGGAATATATTGCATTTTTGTGTTTGGTTATTTGAATCATTCATTTGCAGATTTATCAGAAGAATCCATTTCGGAATCATATCTGGACACTATTCCATTTGTTTTGCTCGTCACTGATGGTTTACTGAGACGCTTAAAGATGCAACGCACACTGGAGACGATGTGAGTTGCTCAATAGTTTCTGCCAACTTCTTTGTGATTGTTTTAAAAAGTAGGCAAAATTAGGGGGTTAGCATGTGAAGTCTGACACATTGAGATGTGGAGCTTTTGCATTTTGTATATTCTCTCTCTCTCTATATATATATATATAAATATGAGTTAAGAGTATAATAAAGCTAACACAATTGAATGGTTCATCACCACTTAGTTTTGTCCGCTCTTTTAGTTTTTAAATCTACAAACGGAAACATTTGATTGAGAATATTTTGTAACCATGCTTATAAACGCAGTGAAGCTTTAATAGTGGACTAGAAAGATGGTGAGTTTCCCTTGTTTAATGTGCACTGAAAACCTCTGTAGTCCCATACAGCCATTTGTTAGCAACCACATTTTTTTAAATCTCGAGTAGGGTATTACTGATATATTTTATGCCACCAAATAAATTGTGAAAATATGTTGGGCTGTTACCACAGACCTTATTTCAGGCATTTACTTTGTTTTAGGAACCATTCCTGCAGCATTCTATTCTTGCATTCAAAACCATGTATATATAATGTATGTGCTTTTAAAAATAAACGTCCCAAAGGGGTTTTTGCAGTGATGTTATAGAAGAACCATTTTTGGTTCACTTTTTTTTTTAAATGATAGTTTGTTTCTTAGAGTGAAAAACATTTTAAGAATCAAAAGAATCCTATTTTTTACAATATAAAACCTGTTGTGGAATGGAAAGATTCCATGGATGTTAAAGATTCTTCCTGGAATTAATTTATTGTTAAGAGTGTATGCTGATGTACAAAAACATCAACTGTTGTTGGCAGGTACAATATGGTTCTGCTGGAGAGGAAACACTCTCCATCTGCACTGCAGCTGGGTGGAACCCATTATGATGTTATCACTGTGGATGAGAACACAGCCATCCTCATCCAGGTGATGCTCTATATACACGATTGCTCTACCATTCACAAAGTAACCATAAACATGTATATCCTGTTTGTCTGTGTTCAGGAGCTGAGTGAGTTGGACATGAAGATTGGAGTGGCGTCTGAGCTTGTTGTGATGAGACTCACAGTCCTCTCCCTGCAGTTCAGCCGCTGCTGGGTCATTCTGCACAGCACTGAGAACCACAGGGCACTGTCAGTTTGAGATACAATTACATCTGTCTGATCATGTTAACAGTCACCCAGCATTATATTTGCTGGGTGATATCCAGTACTTGTTTCCTGGTCATTTTGGGGTGCTGATTCCAAAAAATTGTCCTGTTTTTCTCTAGCATGTCACACTTTATCACAGTGTATGATGCATTTCATATCCTGTTTGCTTTTGGCAACCATTTGTAAGGTGAAGACGTCTTGTATTGTCCCATAAAATCCCATAATTTTTTTTATTTCCTGTTTTCCTCCACTTTTAAGGATTTCCAGTAACATCTATATCAATCTGCTTCATGTCTACTCTGCATCTGTGTTGTTTGGAAACAAGTCTGAGAAGTTTGATGTCAAGGTATTTTCTTACTCATTTAATTCAGTTACTGATAACAGACCTCAAAACAAATGTCGGTGTTTTTAAAGGTAATGCCATGGCCAGATGTAATATTTCCTCTGTTGAATGCTCTTTTAAAAATTATGTAGCATTCAAAGTCTGTGTACATTTTTGGAACATGGCTTATGTAAGTGTTTCAGGTGTTACTGGTGTGTGAGGAAGAAGAGATAGCCAGCTACATCTATAAGATCTCTTTACATACGCTGATGAACTCAGAGAGAGATGGACTGAGCTGGTTGGATAGAGACTGGCTCACTGTGCAGCCCACAGAGGTAAATGACAGGTCTAAAATGTTTCTAGCACCAAAAAAAAAACAAAAAAAAAAAACAAATTGATTACCAAAATTTAAATTAGAAGTGTGTACATAAAATGTTGTGGACAAAATAAAAGTTCCTGGCAGATCTTTGTTTATGACTTTTTGCACTTTTATTAAACATTTTAAAAATGCACAAATTAATATTAAATATATTTCAATTTATACGTTTTCTTTGGCCAGATTAAAATGTTTCTCTTTCAAATGAGAATTAGTTCATTCATAAAGAAAGACAAAGACTCGAGGCTGTAATTGCTGCCAAAGGTGCTTCAACTAAGGACTGAGTAAAGGGTCTGAATACTTATGTAAATGTGATATTTTAGTTTTTCTTTTTAATAAATTTACAGACATTTCTAAAATTCTGTTTTAACTTTGGCATTATGAGGTACAGAGTGAGAAAGAAATGAATTAAAATATACAATATACAAATATACACACACACATATATATATATATATATATATATATATATATATATATATATATATATATATATATATATATATATATATATATATATATACAGAGTACATTCAGAAAGTATCAAGACTTTACTTTTTTCAATTTTGTTAGGGGTGTGCACGGATAGTCGAACATTGGAATATTCGTTCTGCTCTACTTATTCGATAAATAAAAATGATAATCGAATTTCGCTATAT
Source organism: Carassius carassius (assembly GCF_963082965.1). NCBI lineage: Eukaryota > Metazoa > Chordata > Actinopteri > Cypriniformes > Cyprinidae > Carassius > Carassius carassius. The sequence goes on from NC_081759.1 coordinate 4,373,228, forward strand.
TTTTGCTTGCCATAAAAAAAGAAAAGAAAAAGTCCACAATAAAACCTAAATCGGTCACGTTCTGTGATTCTCTACGGCATATTTGAAGATGTATGCAAGCAAAAAAAAATTAATTAATGAATAAGAACTGTGGTCTTCTACAGTACTTCAGATATGCCGTGGAGAATCACAGAAAGTGACCGAATTCAAGAACATTGTCGCGGCATCTCTCAAGCAACGAAGAAACACTGCTAACTTGGAGAATGCAGTGAAAACTCCTCTTCTCGCGTCTGCCCTAGACCCTCGGCACAAACATCTCAGCTTTCTCGATGAAAACATGAGAGAAGTTAGAAAAAAAAACATTTTTGAACATTATCAGAACATTTCTTTGATGCGAGTGGTGCAGATGCAGCTGCCGCCACCAACGATGAAGAAGATGCGGCAATGCCCACTCTTCGGAAAAGGCTGAGCCAGTTCTTCAGCGATGATTACAGAGAGTCCAGCCGAGGCGAGTGGGAACAGTTCTTGCTGGAGCCATGTATTCCACCAGATGAGGATCCCATTCAGTGGTGAAACGAAAACACGAAGCGCTTCACAAAACTTATTCGCTTAGCACACCGTTATTTGTGAGTCCCGCCAACGTCTGTGCGTCTGAGCGCGTTTTCTCCGCGGTCGGCCTTATTGTTAACAGACTAAGGAGCCGACTTTCCCCCGATCATGTTTACATGCCTGTGTTTCTAAACAAGAACATGTAAAACAATAGAAAAAAAAGCAAAAAAAGATTTGCTGACAGTTTAAAAGTTAAGTGTAAGCATTCTTTACAATAGCCTAATTGCTGCAGACTGCTTTACGTTTTTTCTTTGGTCACTTTTTTTTTTTTGCTTTTAATATGTACTTTTGTTTGTTTGCACACATTGTTAAAGGTTTGCAGCTACAAAACACGATGTGTAATGTTCAAGCTTCATGTGTGTAAGCTTGTTCAAAAATGACGATAAACAGATAAAAATCTGTCTCATTAAACCTAATTTAAATAAACAAATATTCAAATATTCGCTTTTTTGTGAGCTCAAACATTCGAATGTGATATTTGCGGAAAACGCACATCCCTAGTTGCAGGCTTATACTACAGTAATACCACACACACACACACACACACACACAAACACATAGAGGATTGGACTGGGCAAGTTAAAACTATTTTCTGTAGTTAAAGGGTCATGAAACCCTAAACCAATTTTTCTGAGATTTTAACAGAGGTAGGTGTGTTTAACACCATAGAAGACAATGTTATAATCTGTAAAATTTAATAATAGAATATAAATGGTTAAATTTGAGTTTGTATCGGCTATTTTCGTCTTCCGGGTTTGAAATCTTCATCAAGACGTTTTTCTGTACGGATCATACAGTGATGACTCATCGTTCTCTCATAATTATTAATGAGGCTGAGCCTTCATATCCAATGAGAAGACATTTCACTGAATTAATCATGATACCACGTGGATCTTTTCAATGATAGACCTGTCAAACAAACTGTGATATTGCGTAGTCGATGAGAGAGGCGATCATGGGACGCAAGTGTTTGTATGCGTGGTGCAAAAGTTCAAGCGCATTGCATAGCTTTCCCCGCGATGCTGCCAGGGCTAGAGTCTGGCTCCGTGCGGCTGGTTGGCCATCCACAACGGACACATCTAATTTATATATATGCAGCAAACATTTTTCTCGAGAGAGCTTCGCCTCTCGAGAAGTCCTCCACCTCCACAGAACCCTGCGCGCTGCCGTCACTGTATATTTCTATGTCGCTGTCCATCTTTACTATTGTTGTTCAGGTGGCGCGTCGATCTAGGCACGGAATTTTTTTTTAACCGGAAATCTATTATTTGCAAATATATTAATTTATAGTGTGTATATAAAGTATATAGTTGTTTATAATGACATTATAATTAATATGTACATTTAATATGTTTTATTCAATAGAATTTGATGACAGGGCGTTCAGTTACTTTTGAAATGACAGAAATAGTGTCAGTGTATTGCCAGCTTTTAAAAAAAAAAACTTTTTTTGCTTACGTTTTACGACACATTTGTAATGATATGCAATAACAGTTATCCCTGCCGTGCAATACCACATCCACACTCCCCTCCCCTTCTCACAGCCATCCACGCCCATTTCAGTTGCATTTTTCAAAAACAGTGTGAGCTAGACTTGCGCTGAAATAGGGGGGTTTCATGACCCTTTAATATGTGTGTGTTACATTGGAAAATGTAAACAACTGTCCACCTCACCAGATTTTCCTCAGTAGATGGAGCTAAAAGTTTAATATTTTTCTGTGCTCATTACAACTATGCTTTAATGTGTGTTTTTTATTTTAGGCCGAGCGTTGCCTTCTTCAGTTCCCCTGCATTAATCCTCTGGTTGCTCAACTGATGTTGAGAAGAGCTCCATCACTGCAGTGGCTGCTGGGAGCTTCTTTCTCTGAGCTGCAGGAAATGTTCCCACAGATCCCTCACAAAGTCATTAAGGTAGTACTAGTTTCAATAGTATTCAAGATCAAACTATCACAGGGTACACTGTTGGTTGACAAAGCCTGTTGACATTTCCACGCTCTCTTTGTTTTTCCGCAGCTCTTCAGTGACATCACAGCTGAGTCCAATGTCAAAAAGAGTGAGGCTACACCCTACTCAAACATAAACAGCCAAACTCACTCTCCCTTTTGGGAACAGGATCCTGTTAAACCACAGATACAGCAGGAGGATAAGACGCCGCCTAGCCAGTTTACAGAGCTGATTTGTCAGTCTTAGTGTTTTAAAAAAGACAAATTGCTTGAACCTCTCAAACAGGATCCAAAATGAACACTCGCCATGCAATTCATTATAATTTATGACTACATTATAAACAATACATTTTATTGTTGTGTGAATCCTGATAACATTCAAGTAACATGTAAGGCTTTTAAAATACTTTTCTTCAGCATGGATGCATTTAAATTGATCAAAAGTGTTGTTAAAGATTTTTATAATGTCATAAAAGATTTGTATTTCAAACAAATGCTGTTATTTAGAACTTTTTATTATTCAGAGAATCCTGAGAGAAAAATACAACACTGCTTTATAAGAATTTGAATAAGAATGATTATTAACAATTGAGCCGCAAATCAGCATATTAGAAGGATTTCTGTAGGGAGCAAGGGTGCTGAAAATTAAGCTTTGCATCACAGGAATAAATTACATTTTAACACACACACACACACACATATATAAGACAAATTGATATTTTTCTGTGCTCATTTTAATCCTCTGGTTGCTCAACTGATGTTCAAGTATATTTGAAATTTTAATAATAGTTCCCAATTTTTGTTCAAGTATTTTTGTTCAAATAAATGCAGCCTTGACGAGCATTAAAAATGTTAATTATTGTAAACTTTAGACTAGAATTATATTTGTGTTTATATTTAATATTTGTACTTTTATAACAATAATCATAATGCTAAATATATTTTACTCACTAGTTAGAAATTAACTGTATATGGTCAGCAAATGTAGTTGTTGGCAAAAGTTAATTTTGGATCCTGTTTAAATGAAAGAATTAGTTTTTTTTTTTTCAGGGCAATCATTTAAATTGCTTCTTATTCACATTAGCAGGTCATAACAGCATCAGAGGAGAGGATAAAGCTCATTTTCACTCATACAACCCATTAACGCCAAGCCAGTTCAGTCGAGGTTCAACTACAGAGAGTGTCTGGCAGCTACAGGGTGAAGGATTCATTCAAAACCCAGATCTCATGCCAGGCCGAGCTGCTCCACGAGGGTCTGCCCATATTCCCATGGCTCCTCTGCCCACTCCTGAAGTGCTGGGAGGCAGAAACACTGCGTGTGGATTCAGCTCTAGACCACAGAGTCAGACTCATTGGAGCTCACCTGAGAATGATCTGCCCAACAAGACAGGAGAAGAGAGGAAGAGGCGAGGAGGAGGAGATGTGCACAGTGGTACAGATACACACACACACATATTTATAACCTGCATGACTTCCTTTCTTCTGTGGAACACAAAAAAATTACATTTTAAACAACATTTAAAAATAGTCTCTCAATTAATTTGACAAAATATGATTCACAAATGCATGAGATAATTATGTGTATTTGCATTATTATTTGTTCTAAAAAAAATCTTAATTTAATTATGAAAGAAAATAAAAAAAGCTGTCAAATCAAACATTTTTCATGATTATAGAGAAACTTCTTTGGAAATTCTTTTTATTAAACTGAAATAGATTTCCCAGATTTTTTTCACAAAAAGTTTATATAGTTGTTTATCTCATTTAGATATTGAGTATATGAATTGCTGTTTGTAAATATATAAACTGTCTTGCAAATGTGAATTAGCTAATGCATTTAAGAATAATATGTTTTAAATTAATTTAGCTCCACACAGAAAAACATTAATTGTGTTAAATTTTGCTCAGAATTGGTGTTAATGTTCGCTCATTTTACATTATTTAAAAAAAAGGCAAGTAACACATTAAATTGAACATGAAATTTAGTTAAAAAGAATGAAGACAGAAGTAGTATTTTTTTTATAAAGTATATCACAATAATTAACAATAATTATTATTATAATTAATACAAAATAATAAATGTTTTACTTGACACTTCTTCAATCTTGATTTTTTAAAAATTTATTTATGTTACAGTGCATAGAAATCCCATTGACTTTCACTCTTTTTTAAGTAATTATATAAACTTTCTCTTTAAAAGAAATTCAGCAGGAAAGAATCTGGTATCCGGATGGCAGGAGAGTTTTGCTCTATCATTCTGTGTCTGTGTTTATTCCCAGTGCTTCCACACAGCAAGAGAGGAAGACTGCTATGTGAGCGAGTTCCAGGCAGAAATGATGGACAGACCAGACTGAGATTTTTCTGAAGAAGAAGTTTTGCTACTCGCTTGAGTGATATTTTAGAATATTTCTCACACTCATCTGTATTTTCCGTTTTCATGTAGAATGTTACATTAATACATTTCAGTCATATGTCCGTTAAAATTTATGTATATAATTTATAGTTTATGCATAACAAGAATGGTTTATAATAAATGTAGATATTGTTCCAATAAGTACATATTGTTTAAACTATCACCCTTCAGATGTATTTATATCAGTATTTATATCAGAATGACAGTTGCAATAAAAAAAAGAAACAGTCAAATCAAACATTTATTTTAATATATTTCAATCTAACAAAATAAACACACATTTTGTTAGATTTAATATTTTTATTATTGTTTAGTTTTTTAGAGGGTAGCCACAGTTGCGAAAATTAGCAAATTTTGTTTTCCAAGACTTATTTAATCTTGGAAAAATTGAACATGTATTTTTAAATTATGCTCAACTTTAAAATATTTTAGTGTATATATAGCTATGAATTTGCTATTTATTCTATTTAAATTATATTCTATTTCAAATTCATTAATGAATAAAAATGTTATTTATTAATATTATTTATTAAAATGTTTTCAATTGCATAATTTTAGATTTAGTATTTGTATTATAGTTTTTTACAGGGTTCGCCACATTGTTTAATATGATAAATACAGTGACTATGTAGTTTTCTAATTATGCTCAATTCTAAAATTATTTTGATTTTACAACTTTTAATATCTGTTTGTGAAAGTAGTAATTTGTAATTTCAACTTTTTAGTAATTATTAATTTTTTATTCACGAACAGCTGGAACAGTCTTTGAAATGCACTAATCAAAATGTTTTATAATTATAGGAGATTATTAGATTTAACTAGACTTATATTTTTAAATGTGCTTCTTAGAGTGCAACAGAAGGTTTGAGCTTTGATTGTTTAAAAGTATTTAATGCTGTTTTGTTTTTTTCACTAATTATAAGACTCCCGAATTACTTGGCTTTTTTTTTTCTACTGACCTTTGACCTACAGTTGAGAGTGAGCATATGCACACATGCATCTGTTAGCTTTACAGTCTGTACACAGAAGCAGGTGTAAAGAATGCATCTGAATGCAGATGAAAGAGTTCTATTCAGACGTGACACTGTTCTGACAGATTTACATTTCCTGCTACACGTTACTGATGCGAAGCTGCTTATTTAGAGGAGGTCACGCCGGTCTGGAACTGAATAAATAATTTGGTATGTGAAGCTGAATTGATTGGCATTAAAAAAGCATTTTCGAAATTACCAGTCTGGATGCAGATTGTTGACTACAGTGACAGTGGCCATTCATTTATCTCCCACACCATATGCATTTCCAGCCCTTCGCTATTTTCTGAAATGAGCATGATAGAAAGATAGTCGTTCAATTACAGGACGATCTTCTTATCGCTGACAGTCAGAGCAGTGGGAAAGCGCTGCACAGACAGAGGAAGAGGAAGAGGGGGAGAGTGATGGGGGTCGGAGGGCTTATCTCAGCACACCAGCAGCCCCTCGCAGGAATGAGCTCCAGAACAGACACTCCCACAGGGGATTTTCCTCTCTCCATCACTCTCCCTTTCACTCTCTCTGCACCTCGTGAGCCTCAGCCTCTGTAAAACACCAAACAGCCTCCATAAATAACTCAACACCATTTGAACTGCCCCTACTCAAACAAAAGCAAATAAAACAGCAGTGTTTGGACACAGGGCTGTGAGGGAGGAAGACTTGTGTCCAGTCTGAGGCAGTAAAACAGCGGTGTGAATAAATACGTCAGTAATGCTTAATCACAGTGCTTTTCAGATGGAAAAAAGCTGTGAGAACAGACCATGCTGTTTAAATCTGAACCTGTTTAACAACTCTCTTCATTGCAAACATCAGGTCAAATCTCTTGTCACCCTTATTGCAGTGTCAACACTGTTTAACAATGTCAACTAAATGCTCAAATAGGAACAGTTGGGGAAAGTTTCTGCATTTAATTGATCTGAACAAACCACTAACCCCTACAGTAAGTTGCATTTCCATTTTTTTTATTGTTCCATTTTTTTTCCCTTGTTATATTTGTGTACCTTACACATAAAATCATATATATATATATATATATATATTTACACAATCATTTAAAAAAATGTTTATGGTATTTCTCACATTTTTCTCTTTTCATAAAACAAGAAAATTAATGTCCAGGTATGTAATAAAATTATTAAAATAAAATCAGTTGCATTTGATTCGGTTTATTTGGATTGCATAGCTCTGATCATTTGGTCTTTGAATTCATATTTACAAATAGATTTTGTGATTGCAGGCTTCGGACCGAATCTGAAAGGTTACTGGAGAGTTTTTAACAGGAGAAACATATGCAGCAGAAGTCTGTTTAATTGCATCACTGTCTGGGAGAAACAACAGTGCTGTTTCTTTCCAGTGGGAAACCGCAGCTCAGGTAGGTCAGAAGTTTGGGTGTGGGACAGAGTTTCGTTTTGGGCAGGTTTGCGTGTCGCTGAAGTTTATGGCAGATCGGAAAGGCAGCTCTGCAGGTGCAGCGTGTGTTGACGGTTGAGTCCATATGAATGGAGTCGTGAATTCAGCTCCGTCCTAACTGTGTCTGTCCTCTGCCTGACTCCTAATCCCTCCATAATCCCATTATGCAAATCCCCCACAATTCTCAGAGAGACTTTTAACGCAACAATTGCTGCAGCGAGACACCAGCTTTTGATCTGAAGGGAGGTTGAGAGTTCGGGAAAGAGCGAGAGGGGGCTTTGGAAACCTTGGCCCCAAAGAATGTGCTGATCCACAAGCTTGCCTCTGTCATAACCTAGTGTAATTTATGTGAAGCCCCAGGACATTCTAAACAAGATTACCATCATTCAGACAAAACCCATATTATTACTCTGTCAGGGTGAATATGCTGTGGGGTTTTTTGGCACCGTGTTGTCCAATCAGAGGAAAGTTTTCATTATGATGTCACTTCACTATTGGACAGAGTCGCTGTAATAGATCTGTTAGCAGGTGGACATCCAGCGTCCCAACAAAAGAGGGAAACACATTTTGTACAACAGCCACGTATTTGTTAGAGCTCATAGGCAATAAGTCTGCTTTGAATAGCTGCCCTTTATTTTGTTTCCTGATGGGCTGAATGCGGAAGTGTTTAAGATTATGAACAAACTCACAACAGCAAAAATTGTATATATATTCGCTCCATCAAGTGCTATTAGCTATATTTAAAAGATGTGCAACGTGAAGACTTGTAAAGAGTATATTGACACACATTATTTGGTGGATTAAATTGGGAACATCAAAACTAAAATATATAAAATACTATTTAAAAGCAAAGTGGCCAAGCTATGTAATGACGGGATTGGCAATCTACTTCGTATAAATATGCTTAAATGGTTTTTAAATAGTAACCATTTGAATTGTAAAGTTTTGTGATCATTTAAATTATTATTATTATTTTTTACAAATATATCTGTATAGTTTAACTTTTAGTTAGTACTGTATATCGATGTATGTTTATCATTTATATTAATTAATTATTAATTAATTAATTAATAACATTTGATTATTAAAATACTTAAATATTACATAAAAATATGCAATTTTTTTTACTTTTAATCTTAATTTTAATATTTAGTAAGAGTTTTTGACACTGCTGTGAATTGAAGATTACGCTCTGGACATGATTCATAAAACAAAAGCTTTTTATTTGAAACTAATGTACCCTGCTTGGTTTAAACACTAGACTGCAGTTTGTTTTTCATGTTCAGCTGGTAAAAAGTTGGATTTCTTTGTATTGAACCCCCCAGATGCGAAAGCTGTGAATGGAAACACGACGCATTATGTTAATCAATTTAAATGCATTAATGGCAGATGTAAAAATCAGCCCCCCCCCCACTCACACCCTGCAACGTCACACAGCGGTATGACTATAAAAATGAGGAACACAAGCCAAACCCCATCCCCTCCCTCACAACCTCACTCTCTTACACTCTGTTTTCCATCTGAGTTTGTTCAAGGGTTCAGAGAGTGAGAGGACGGATGCTGGCTTATTACTGCTGCCATTACCTGACAGCTCTTTATCTTAACTGAACACACATTGCTGCTTTTACCTGCCATCTGGACTATTTTTTAATTTTTCAAGCCTAATGCTCCAACATTCATAGCACTTCAAGACAACGTAAAGTAGTAAGTGTCTGTACTTGTTGCTATTAACAGAAATGTTTTCATTTCCACCCATGCTCTAATATTCAGCCAATGGTATGATAACGATATTACATTTTTTTGCAGAAGTACCGCAGCATCATGACCAGGAAGGTGTTCACCAACACCCGTGAGCGCTGGCGCCAACATAATGTCAACACAGCCTTCGCAGAGCTGCGGAAACTCATTCCCACACACCCGCCCGAGAAAAAACTCAGCAAGAATGAGATCCTGCGGCTGGCCATGCGCTACATCAACTTCTTGGTGACTCTGCTGGAAAGCCAAGGAGGAGAGCCGTCGACTCACTCGCAAGCCGCGCTCCTCACACTGATCACGGGGAACATACAGAAGCTGCGCACCGACCGCACCTGGACCAGCGACACCGACCCGCCCTCACCCGGGTCCAGCTGCGACAGTTCAGAAGCCTGGTAGAACGAAACTGAAGCATGGGCGCTCTATGAAAGGATTCTGTGATTGTGATGTTTTTGAAAGTTCCAATGCCATGGAGAGACAAAGCTGGATTTTTGGAACTTGGAATGTTCGCTATGACATCACAATCACTCATTTCTTCCGAGCTTTTCTTTTAAACGAATGATCTGTGGAAACCCAGAAACACTTTATTCACCAGTACTGCTGTAATTGAGCAGGAACCCTGAACAACATATGCATGGTCAAGGATGCACTTGGGAAGCATTTCCCTGATACTTTTTAGTATTAATGTCATTTCATTTTCTTGACTGAATTAACACTCAAGAATGTTTTGTTTGAGACTGAAGGCAGCCTCATAATTGAAACGTTAATTTATTTGATTGTATTTAATTTTCTATTTATTATTTATGCTTTCAGTGGATTCAGCACATGTGACTAGTTGTACATTAAATTGTAATTTATTAAATGGAAAAATGTTATTGTTTAAACTACTCTGCATTCACAAATACAAAATATGTTTTGCCAAATTGTTTTGGTGTGTTTGCATAAATAATTTTTGTGAATTCATTATTCAAAAGTGTGAATTGTTTTTCTCAATAGTCAAATTCATTGGAAATTATTTATTGGATTAATTTATTAGTCTGTTTGATATTAAAATGCATAAAAAACTTAATCTGCATATTCACTAAACTCTTTGTTTGGTTGGTTAAAGTGGCTTTTGTTGTAACTGGTTTGTATGAACCAGTGTGCATGTAATGGTCAGCTCTGAAGACTCTGAAGATTGGTTTTTATGATGTGGTCAGATAATTGTTCACAGCAAAAGCTGTTTAAGAGCCATGTCACCATAGTGATGACCTCTGGAAGTGTCCAAGCCACACGTGGGATTGGATTGTAGACTCAGCTTAACTTTTGGTCTGAGGCCAGAGGTCATCTTGGAGTCAAAATCCACACTTGTCAGTGACCAATCAGGTGTACAAAAGTGGGAGTGTGTGTGTGTGTGTGTGTGTGTGTGTGTGTGTGTGTGTGCTACATTTAAACATCAGTACAGAAAATGTATCCATTAAATTTAAATACCAGTTATTTTTTAGGTTTTAATTAACATTTAAACACACACACACACATATATATGTATATATATATGTATATATATATATATATATAATACACTGTACAGTACACATACATATATAATGTAATCAAAATCTTTTATTTTGGATGCGATTAATCATTTTATAGCAGTGTATGTATGTGTGTGTGTGTATATATATATATATATATATATATATATATATATATATATATATATATATATATATATATAATATATATATATATGAGATGATTTTGGATAAATGCATGTAAAAACTGAAAATAAGCATATCCATCTTTTCTGTTCAGATTACTCTAGTCTCCAGACCACATTTGACCTAAAGTATAGAAAAAAGCCCATGAAGTTAAATGCCATTTTAGCTGTGTTAGTGTCATCATTACAGAGGAAGAGTGAGTTTCTGGGCAGCTCTTAGCCATTTGAAATCAGCAGCTGACCGTCCCGCTCTCCGTGCTAATCACCATTTAACACAACACACAATCACAACTGCAAACACACAAAAAAGGCAACTTTGTGATCCTAAAACCAAACACGGAAAAGCAAAGCTCATCTGGCAAGTGTGTGAATGGTTGCTAATGTTTATTTAGAGCCTTCCGGTTGAAATAATGTTCAAACAATCACTATCTACTAACAATAATTGCATAAATAAGAATATATACTGAAACTGTATTATCGCACAGCTCTATAGTGGGTTGTATATCATCTCCAACAGTACACTCGTGTAAAGAGATATATACTATATAGCAAATCTCAACTGCCTAAATGTTTTTTTTTTATTGTGTTGCAAAATGTAACTATATTGTCACCCAGCTCTATATAAAAATATCCAACTTTATCCTCATACATACAGTATACTCACTTAGGGAAATAGTATATCCCTTAATATAGTATATTTCAACTGCTCGATTGCTGTTATTGTTAAAAAATGTAGACTATATTATTGGCTAACTCTCTATATACAGTATATAAGTGGATATGTGAACATATCTAACTTTATCTGCATACATACAATAGGCTATACTTACAAAGGGCAATATATAATATATCAAAACAGCTTGATTTTTTTATTTTATCACAAAATGTTTTCATCACCCAGCTCTTTATGTAAAGTTGGATATATAAAAATGTCAAAATTGATCCACATTCATTAAATATACCATACTAGCCATTCTCAAATTCTTGATTGCTATTATATTATATTATCAGCAAACTCTAAATATATAGTGGGGTATATACTGTAAAAATATCCAACCTTATCCACATACAGTACATGAAATATACTCAGGGCAATATATAGCCTATAATATTGTACATTTTAACTGCTTGATCGCTGCTTGACACATATACTGTGTTTCAAATCTCAAGTATTTTATTATTATAATTATATAGCAAAATTCAACTTCTTGATTGCTGCTATTTTCATAAAATTTTGTAATTGGTAAGATCCATTTATAAAGTTGGATATATAAAAATGTCCAACTTTCCACATACATACAATATACTTTACTGTATTGCAAATCTCACCTTCTTGATTTTTCTTTTCATTTCATTGCAAATGTAACAATTATCACCCAGCTCTTTATATGATGTTGGATATATAAAAATATATAAAACTTGCGGATATATAAAACTTTATCCGCTTTATTCAGAGTGATATGTAGCATAATATATTTCATATTTCACTTGCTTGATAGCTGTTCTAAAAATGGATTGATCATTCCAAAAATAAACTATACAAGTACCAAGCTCTTGGATTTATAAAAATACAATATACTCATGTAGGGCAAAACAATCTCAACTTCTTGATTGCTTGTATTGTCACAAGATGTAAACTACTGTATATTATCGCCCCGCTCTGATAGCCTAAATGCAACATTAACATCATGGTTTTCTGTAATGCTGCTTATTTCTAAATATCAGCTAAAATTAGACTCGAGCTCTGTTACACAGCAACTGATATTTAAAGCAAATGTTAATGTGATGAAAAGAGTAAAAATTAATAATAAATAATAAACAGAATCCATTTCAGCATGACTAACACATCTCCTCTTCTTTCCAAGTGTCCTCCTCTCCTTCACTGTTCTACTCCAAGTATGCGGCTAATCTTCTATTGAGTGTGCTTTTCCTTATCGGAACCCTACACTCTGCCTAAATCTGTTATCACAATGGAGCAGATCATGGGCTTCTCTCTCCCTCCCTCTCTCTCTCATGCATTCACTCCCGCGCTCCGTTGCCCTACCCGAAAGGAGGCTGAATGCAGAAGTGTCTCTGGTGCCAACCGATTAGCCCTGATCTCTTTATACGCCTAAACCAATTCACATGCTGCATGCTAAATTTTTCCCACTCTGTCTGAGACCCCGTCTCCAAAAGTGGGGGCTGGAGGGGTCATAAATCCTTATATTTGCCACCCCTAAAAATAAAGGAAGCATGGAGGAGAGGGTAGAGAGAGTGTTATCTGTGCGAGACAGGAGAGCTGCTTGGAGTGCAGGCAGGTGCATCTCTGGCTGGAGCGATGCCTATTGTTGGCTCTCTCCTCTAGAGCACTTTTTTATGGCACACTGACAATCCAATGATCTGTAATCAGATTAGGCAAATGTATACTTCAAAAAGCAACATGCTGTAACTTTACAGAGGAAAAGGAGTTAGAACATTTTGGATTGATGAAAAGTGGGATCATCTAAAACATTTTGTTTTTTACACGAACAAATTTGATGCAGCATGAATGTTTGGTAGTGTCATGTTACTGATCGAGTCGTTATCCTATCACATACTCTTAAAAAAATATTTTTTTATTCAATTTTTTTTTCTACTGTGAAGAACCTTTTGTTTAATGGGTTGCAGAGCCGGCCAAGCCACTAAGCGACCCTTGCAATTGCAAAGGGCCCCGTAGCCAGCAGAGGGCCCCCTAGAGTCACTCTAAAAATAATTGTTTCTGCAAGTATTCTCGTAAACACAGTCGGTTATGTTTTAAGTGAACGTTTACAGTGGCCTGCTGCTCAGAGAAATTCGCTGTACCGGATAAATCTGTCTCTCTCTCTCTCTGTAAAATAGACGACGTTAAAGGGGGTGTGTTTCAAGATACGCAACGGAGTAGACCAAACTAAACAGGGAGGGAGGGCAAAACACTCATGTAAACAAAACATATCGGCCACGGCCGCGCGATCGACTCACTCATCCAGATGGTCAGTCCGCCCCTGAGCGCAACTGCCCGAGCGCTTTGGAAAGAAAGTGTGTGTGTGTGTGTGTGTGTGTGTGTGTGTGTGTGTGTGTGTGTGTGTGTGTGTGAACTCACTGGGCGCGTTGACACCATAGACAGTAAAATAAATGGACACAAATGGACATTTATTCCCGGGACAACTTTGCCATCGGAAAGGGTGTGTCTGCCACGGGCTGTCCACAGGCTGCGCTCCAGACTGACCACACATCGTGACATGTTACATTTCTTAAATAAAAATTGAAAAAAGAAATTATCGCGGCCGAAACAATTATCGAGCTCATTTTTTTTATAGTGCGATTAATTCGAATATCACGACAGGCCTACTATTTACATCATTAAATTAAAGTTTACGGAAACTCGTTTTTCCTCGTCAATCATTCTCCATTCATAAACATTATTTAAAAAGGGCGCGTCTCGTGCACGTTAAAACTCTCTCCAATATATCATATGATATATTTACATTATAATGCTTGATCTCTAGATAAAAGGCTGTGGATTTGCATAAAATGACTTTATTTTGTGTATTTGTATTTTATGTTTGTTGCTGTTTTTAAACGACTCGCTAGCGTCTGCCTGTTAGACACATCACAAGGACTATGAATCGGCATCAAACGCACAATAACTGGAATTTAAAACTGTGAAGAAACGAATGATCAATAAACTGTTGGACAGATATACATTAGGATTTGTGCGCTCGACATTTCTTCGCTTTGTGCCGTGAACTTTTAAATGCCCACTTGAGCAGCGCAGCGCTGCACACTGTGACTCCATGTTGCTTTGAGCACATCATTCTGCACAAATATGGATTTTAATAGTTCTATTAAAAAATATTACCTAATTCTTATTATTGTTACTATTAATCTTGTTTGTGGTGTTTTAGATGTTATTGTTAATTTTGTTTATTTGAAAAATTCAAACATTTAAATGTTCTATTTATTATTATATATAATATTTTATTTAAATGTTATTCTATTGGCTCGATTTCATTTAAATTATATATAGGCTGTTGTTTGTGCCTCTTAAACTCTGGTGTCAATTAAAAATGTTTCTTTGAAGGTCAGTGAAAATCACTTTATCAGTCTTTATTCAGCTCAGTGGTATCATAATTTTCCTTTTAGACATCAAACATGGAACTCAACTCAAGAACTCAAGGTTTTTTATTGTCATTCTGTACATGTTGCCACATAAGAACAAAATACTTACTCAGGACCAGCAGCGTAAAAAAGATAATTAACATACAGCATACATAGAATAATTTAAACATAATTTAATAGACTAAAAAATTTAAAAATAACATAGTAGATATAATATGTACAGTATAGTTATAAGGTAGTCATTGCTTTTCTTTAGGCCTTACTTAAAACGGTCAAAGGGGCCTCCAACCGAATTTTGCTTAGGGCCCCCAAAGGTCTAGGGCCGGCTCTGATGGGTTGTAACTGATTACATATAATAAGGATTACGTAATCAGATTCCAAAAATCAAATACTTGTAATTAGAGTATATTACATATTATAATGCTCATAAGCAGATTACGGTTTCATTTTTATGAATTACATGATTACATATTCACACAGTGGAAATAAATCCTACAGTTTGTTATACCATTTAGCTTTGTAAATAAATTTGCAAGCCATTCTTCTGAATGTGGATGATAAAAAGCACCTCTCAAGCAGTTAGACCATGTATGAAACAAAGAATTATGAAAGTTACATGATGTATGACAATTAAAAAAAAAAATGTCGTTGGATCAACTGAAATTACATCAACTTGTTACATGTAATCGATATACTTTTTCTCGACTGAAAAAAAAAAGTTTGATAAAATCACATTTTTATAGTCAGCTGAAACTAAAAATTCACTTTCAACCAAATATATTTTTTACATGATTATATGTCAAATTATCAGTATGAATTTATTTGGATTGACTTATTATTATTATTTTTATTATTATTATTATTTTTTTTTTTTTACATATCTTTAAATCAAATATCCAGTTAAATACAAACCTAAATTGTACAAAGCAATTTCTTCTCCTTCAGAATGAAAGTGATGAATCACTTAAAGTCGCATGGCTTAATAAAAGCATAACATTTCAGAATAGAATGCAAAAAATGTAACATCCATTTGCCATTGAAAAAAAAACCACTCACATTCCAGATGAACTTGCATTAAACAAAAACATTGGAAAGCAAGGTCAACATTGTAAACTCCTTATAGATTTCAATGTATTTTACAACAATTCTGATATTCTTATATGCTTTTTTTTTTTTTAAACATCAATTCCCTGGAAAAACATAATCTGTAGCTTCATTTTTCAAGGAAATCATCATCATAATTGTCGTTTACTCACCCTCTTATAGATCAAATCCATCAGACTTTGGTTATCTTCAAAATAAATTAAAGGGTTACGCCACCTAAAAAATTAACATTTTGTCATTAATCACTTACCCCCATGTTTATTCCAAACCCATAAAAGCTCTTTTCGTCTTCAGAACACAATTTAATATATTTTGGATGAAAACCAAAGTAAATAACAGTGTCAAGGCCAATAGCCAATAAGGAAGTGACAAAAACTGCAATTCATCGACTGGCCGCTTGAGGCTGGCTGCAAAAGGGAGTCAATCCCATAGACTCCCCATGTTAAAATGCCCAACTTTACAGCAGAAAAAAACATGTTTACAGCCTGGTTCAAAAAATGATTTTGGTCTATATTGCTAATTTTGCCCTTCATGACAAATGTGAGGGGGGTGAATTTTTTAAAAACTCATCCGTTTAAATTATATTAAGACTTAAAATTCTGCATAATTAAGGGCGTGGCCACCTGAGTGACAGGTGGATTGCCGCTGCTGACAATGCCGTCGCGCTAGGTGGGCGTGGCTTCAGCAATCAGCTCCTGCCTTTTTGCCCATTTTCGATTATCCTGGAGAGTCAAGCGGTGACGCGCTGACAAGATGGCGACGGCCCGCTCTGCACACTTTGCGCTTCAAAACCGCTATTGAGGAGTCTATGGGTGACGTCACGGACAGTACGTCCATATTTTTTTACAGTCTATGTTCATAATATATTAGAGAACCTTACCTCAAACTTGTGTGTGTCTTTGGAATTGGCCTGGTAATGGCTGATATGGGTCTGTAATATTTTGGTACAGATGGAAAAATTTCTTAGACATGATTGATAAAGTACAGCAGATATGTAAACTGGCCTTAAGAAAAAAGCAGCACTTACAGTCAAGTCAAGTCAAGTCACCTTTATTTATATAGCGCTTTAAACAAAATACATTGCGTCAAAGCAACTGAACAACAAACATTAGGAAAACATTGTGTCAATAATGCAAAATGATAGTTAAAGGCAGTTCATCATTGAATTCAGTGATGTCATCTCTGTTCAGTTAAATAGTGTCTGTGCATTTATTTGCAATCAAGTCAACGATATTGCTGTAGATGAAGTGACCCCAACTAAGCAAGCCAGAGGCGACAGCGGCAAGGAACCGAAACTCCATCGGTGACAGAATGGAGAAAAAAACCTTGGGAGAAACCAGGCTCAGTTGGGGGGCCAGTTCTCCTCTGACCAGACAAAACCACTAGTTCAATTCCAGGCTGCAGCAAAGTCAGATTGTGCAGAAGAATCATCTGTTTCCTGTGGTCTTGTCCTGGTGGTCCTCTGAGACAAGGTCTTTACGGGGGATCTTTATCTGGGGCTCTAGTTGTCCTGGTCTCCGCTGTCTTTCAGGGATGTAGAGGTCCTTTCTAGGTGCTGATCCACCATCTGGTCTGGATACGTACTGGATCCGGGTGACTGCAGTGACCCTCTGATCTGGATACAGACTGGATCTGGTGGCTACGGTGACCTCGGAATAAGAGAGAAACAGACAAATATTAGCGTAGATGCCATTCTTCTAATGATGTAGCAAGTACATTATGTTATGGGAATTGTTTCCGGTTCCGGTTTAATGCAGCCTAAAAATCCTTTAACGGATTTGGATATTACAAGCATATTAGTATGTTATGTGTAAGCCAGGTTAAAGAGATGGGTCTTTAATCTAGATTTAAACTGCAAGAGTGTGTCTTCCTCCCGAACAATGTTAGGTAGGTTATTCCAGAGTTTAGGCGCCAAATAGTAAAAGGATCTGCCGCCCGCAGTTGATTTTGATATTCTAGGTATTGTCAAATTGCCTGAGTTTTGAGAACGTAGCGGACGTAGAGGATTATAATGTAAAAGGAGCTCATTCAAATACTGAGGTGCTAAACCATCCAGGGCTTTATAAGTAATAAGCAATATTTTAAAATCTATACGATGATTGATAGGGAGCCAGCGCAGTGTTGACAGGACCGGGCTAATATGGTCATACTTCCTGGTTTTAGTAAAAACTCTTGCTGCTGCATTTCTGACTAGCTGTAGTTTGTTTACTAAGCGTGCAGAACAACCACCAAATAAAGCATTACAATAATCTAACCTTGAGGTCAAAAATGCATGGATTAACATTTCTGCATTTGACATTGAGAGCATAGGCCGTAATTTAGATATATTTTTTAGATGGAAAAATGCATTCCATTAGTTTTTCAAATTGGTGTGTTTCACCGGGCCGCGAAGAAATATAGAGCTGAATATCATCAGCATAACAGTGAAAGCTAACACCATGTTTCCTGATGATATCTCCCAAGGGTAACATATAAAGCGTGAAGAGTAGCGGCCCAAGTACTGAGCCTTGAGTTACTCCATACTGCACTTGTGATCGATATGATACATCTTCATTCACTGCTACGAACTGATGGTGGTCATATAAGTACGATTTAAACCATGCTAATGCACTTCCACTGATGCCAACAAAGTGTTCAAGTATATGCAAAAGAATGTTGTGGTCAATTGTGTCAAACGCAGCACTAAGATCCAATAAAACTAATAGAGAGATACACCCACGATCAGATGATAAGAGCAGATCATTTGTAACTCTAAGGAGAGCAGTCTCAGTACTATGATACGTTCTAAATCCTGACTGGAAATCCTCACATATACCATTTTTCTCTAAGAAGGAATATAATTGTGAGGATACCACCTTTTCTAGTATCTTGGACAGAAAAGGGAGATTCGAGATTGGTCTATAATTAACTAGTTCTTTGGGGTCAAGTTGTGGTTTTTTGATGAGAGGCTTAATAACAGCCAGTTTGAAGGTTTTGGGGACATATCCTAATGACACTGTCTGATGTGATACTGTAGCTGACGGCTGAATGGTTGCAATTTTATCTCTAATAGTATCAATTTTAGAAGTAAAGTAGTTCATAAAGTCATTACTGCTGTGGTATTGGCAAAAGTCAACACTTGTTGAGGCTTTATTTTTCGTTAGTTTAGCCACTGTATTGAATAAATACCTGCGGTTATGTTTGTTTTCTTCTAAAAGAGATGAAAAGTAATCGGATCTAGCAGTTTTTAATGCTTTTCTGTAGGATAGGTTACTTTCCCGCCAAGCAATACGAAATACCTCTAGTTTGGTTTTCCTCCAGCTGCGCTCCATCTTTCGGGCTGCTCTCTTTTGGGTGCGAGTATGCTCATTATACCATGGTGTCAAACTGTTTTCCTTAACCTTCCTTAAGCGTAAAGGAGCAACTTTATTTAAAGTGCTAAAAAAGAGAGAGTCCATAGTTTCTGTTACATCATCAAGTTGTTCTGAGTTTTTGGATATGCTAAGGAATTTGGCTACATCAGGAAGATAACTTAAAAAGCAGTCTTTTGTGGAAGAAGTGATGGTTCTTCCATACTTGTAACAAGAAGTATAATTTACAATTTTGGCTATATGAAGTTTGCACAGAACTAAATAATGATCTGAGATATCATCACTTGGCTGAATAATTACAACACTATCAACATCAATTCCATGTAACAGTATTAAATCTAGAGTATGATTTCGACAATGAGTAGGTCCTGAAACGTGTTGTCTAACACCAATAGAGTTCAGAATGTCTATAAATGCTGATCCCAATGTATCTTTTTCATTATCAACGTGGATATTAAAATCACCAACTATTAAAACTTTATCTGCAGCCAGAACTAACTCGGATGTAAAATCACCAAACTCTTTAATAAAATCTGTATGGTGCCCTGGTGGCCTGTATACAGCAGCCAGTACAAACATAACAGGGGATTTATCATTAACATTTGTTTCTCTGGATAATGCTATATGAAGCACCATTACTTCAAACGAGTTATACTTGAAGCCTGCCCTCTGAGAAATCCTGAAAACGTTGTTATAAATTGAAGCAACATCTCCACCTTTGCCTTTTAGATGCGGCTCATGTTTATAACAGTAATCTTAGGGGGTGGACTCATTAAAAATAATGTAATCATTAGGTTTTAGCCAGGTTTCTGTCAAACAGAGTACATCTATATTATGATCAGTGATCATATTATTTACAAAAAGTGTTTTCGTAGAAAGGGATCTGATATTCAATAAGCCAAGCTTTATCATTTGTTTATCCATATTGCTTCTGTTTTTTATTTGTTGAACCTCAATTAAATTGTTAATCTTAAATTGGTTTGGACGTTTTTTGTATTTTCTAGTTCGGGGAACAGACACAGTCTCTATAGTGTGATATCTAGGTGAAAAAGTCTCTATGTGCTGAGAATTAACTGACCTCTGTGACGGGAGGCAGCTAGCAGACGGTCGGTTTAGCCAGTCTGTCTGCTTCCTGACCTGGGCCCCAGTTAGTCAAGTATAAACACTAAGACTATTTGTCATATTTCTAGAGAGAAGAGTGGCGCCACCCCAGGAGGGATGAAGACCATCTCTTTTCAACAGGTCAGGTCTGCCCCAAAAGCTCGTCCAATTGTCTATGAAACCTATGTTATTCTGTGGGCACCACTTAGACATCCAGCCATTGAGTGATGACAATCTGCTATGCATCTCATCACCACGGTAAGCAGGGAGGGGACCAGAGCATATTACAGTGTCTGACATCGTGCTTGCAAGTTCACACACCTCTTTAATGTTATTTTTAGTGATCTCCGACTGGCGAAGTCGAACATCATTAGCGCCGACATGAATAACAATCTTACTGTATTTACGTTTAGCATTAGCCAGCACTTTTAAATTTGCCAAGATGTCAGGCGCTCTGGCTCCCGGTAAACATTTGACTATGGTGGCTGGTGTCTCTATATTCACGTTCCGTACAATAGAATCACCAATAATTAGAACACTTTCATCAGGTTTCTCAGTGGGTGCATCACTGAGTGGGGAGAACCTGTTTAATGTTTTGATCGGAACAGAAGAGCGGTGTTTTGACCCACGACTACGCTGCCTCACCGTCACCCAGTTGCCCTGCTGCAGGGGCTCTGTTTCCGGAACCGAACAATGTATAGGAATCCCTGAGCTAGACGCATCAAAAGCCGTATCTAGAGCCCTAACATTCTTACTGTCCTCAATTAAAGTTTGGATGCGTGTCTCTAATTCTGAAATCTTCTCTGTCAGCCTAACTATTTCCCTGCATTTATCACATGTGAATCTCTCATCAGCGACAGAGATAGATAAACTGTACAGTACATGTGGCAAGAGGTGCAAATAACAATAGCAGGAGAAGCCATTACTCACCGTGCTTGATGAAATATTCTTTCTGCAGTTGTTTGATGAACACTTTAAAAAACAGAGAGTGATAGTAAGATAGAGATTCTAGAGAAAAAATAAAATAAAAACAGCTACACCAAGCTACGATTAGCTACAGAAGGCCAACAGGAAGTAGAGAAAACACAGTCCAACAGCGACACCCGATGGTCCTGTGACACGATTAGAGGTCTTCACGGGTCCAAAAATTCATGCCCGAACCCGAAAGAGACCCGTAATGTACTACACCGAACTGACCCAGACCCGTTTAATATTTCAAAAGCTGGACCCGGACCCATGTAGATCCGAGAAATGCCTACCCGGACCTGACCCAGACCCGTCTATTATTTGAAAGCTAGACCCAAACCCGTCGGGAAGAGACAGACCCGACTGGACCCGATTGTCACATATTCCACCTTAAATTGCTATTACAAGTCAATAAACCTGTTGCGAAAAATACAGCTTTTTGGCTTACCTAATTTAAGGAGCCGTAGTCTCTCTACATGACTGCCTGTGATGCATTACAATCCTCTGACAAGAAAGTTATTCCTCTCGTTATTCCAAGTCCAAGCTTAATCCACTCATTATTTCAGCTTCAAAAGTCCTCTTGATGTCACGGTGACGGATGACAAATGCAACTGTGCACATGTACATTCTGACTCGAGTTAACTCGCATAATAACCTCAACTGTTTGCCGATAGCTTGTGCAATGCCATGGCCGCAGATGTTATTTATTTGCTAACATCTCTGTGCTCTCTGCTCTGCGTGGAGTCTGAATCTGACCACTAAAACTTTAAGATTAAACGGTTCATTTATATTTTTATAAAAATGGAAGAAAATGTAAAGCGCGGTTTGGCGGTCAAAGTGTCCCTCACTGGTTGCCATAGAAACATGAAACGCGATCGAGACTGCACATGCGTGCTAGCTGTAGCAACCTAAAATATGCTTTAACGCAATTTGAGCATCATAGAAAACATTCATGTGACAGTTCACCTCAGATTGTGTTGCTGAATTGAAATATATTAAATATTAGTGTATCAAGTCTGCAAGCATTATCACCATGTGTGCACTTGCATTAACTCTGAGTCTGCGCGCTCTGATTCTAAGGGCAGATAGAGAGAGAGAGAGAGAGAGAGAGAGCTTTTTTTTGGCTCACTCTTTTCTTTTCCTAATTTTACAAGTTGCAAGTTACAAAAAACACAAGCAGTGTTTGATCACGGCCGGGTGTTCTCCGAGTCCGATGACTCCGATTGCACGGGTATTACACACAATGTTAAACAGACCCGGGACCCGAGGTAATAGACTCGAACCTGACCCGGCTGATCATTTAAAATATAGACCCGAACCCGTACGGGTCCTGGGTCGACGGGTCTCGGGTGCACTGTGAAGACCTCTAGACATGATTACATCTCCAAACTGATCCCAGGCGGGAAGGAAGTCGACCGGAAAGTTGAAGTCGGCTGCGTGCCGCCATCTTGTAGCAGAACTTCACTTGCGTTAGCATCCCATTGACTCCCATTCATTTTGGCGTCACTTTGACCGCGAATAACTTTACATCTGAGGCGTTTAAAGACTCCATTTGTCCATTATTTATTTCTAAAGATACACGACAATGTATAAAGGGCTCCATTACCTTCTATGTTACATTATGGCCCCGTAGAAACAGTTTTTGTAAAAATAGGCTAACGATTGCGTCATAACCACTTGACTCTCTGTCGCACAGTAGAGCAATTACCGTACAGACAGGAGGAGAAGCTCGCAGGCAATCGGGGAGACGTCAAGAGAGAAGCCCATAGATACAAGCCCAGGCGTTACATTTTAAAATACTATAAAAAATAATTAATCAGAATACCTTCTCCTGCTCACTCACGCCAAAGAACTCCCCGCTCAAGCTCGCCGTCTCTGCAAGATTAACGATGGCAGTTTGCACGCACAGCTACTAAAAGATTTACATCTGTCAGACAGGTTGCTGACGTCATCAAGCTTACTTTGAGTCTGCGCGTCAGAAACGGAAGTGCTAAAAATCGCTAAAAATGGGCTTCACTTGTCTCAATTGAGTTCCAATGGGGTCGCTGTGTCCATTTCTTTTAATGTCTATGAGTACGCCCGACCCCCAGGAAGTGTGTGCTTCTAATTGACTTCATTTTTCTCAGTTGAATCCAATGGGGTCGCTATGTCCATTTCTTTTACTGTCTATGGTCTTGGGTCAAGTTTCGTTCGTGATGGCCGGAGAAGAGCGACAAGGGGCTTGTTTTATTGGCGGGAAGGAAACGCTAGCCACAGAAAGCGGTGGATCATTTATCCAGCGCCAGGAAGTGAAAAAATTTAGACATATGTTATATTGTTGACATAATTATTTACCCGTCGGTTTAACAGTCCATGTTAGACGCTGGTGTCTTCTTAAACACTGTTAGAAATATCTTAAAGGTGCCATGTGCAAAAATTGAGGTAAAAATATCCAAAAAATGACCTACACGCATCAAAAGAATGAGAAGAAATAAGGGCGATGATGTCATTAAAAAAATATCAAGTTATAGTGCTGCAGAAATATCAACCTTAATTAGCATTAGCATTACTAGCCCCGGCCCGACAGGTGTCGTAATACCAGTTTCGGCCATGGAAGGCGGTATGCGGGCAACATTACCACCAGCCAACCTGCAATACACGAATAACTCGCACGGCTTGTGGGCGTAATCTAACCTGATGTCAATCATGTGGAAAGTACAGCCCACTACTTCATTTCAGTTCAGGGAAGAGAGCGGAAGGATGACTGAAGCCCTTGGCAAGAGACCACCACCCGCTACAGGGAAACAACCACGCTCGGAATCACAAATCAAATCCGATAAGAAAAGGAGCCGAACCAGAGTAAACATCGGCACTGCTTTCAATCGCTGGAGACAACTGATGGACCTGAAAGAAATGAGGTTCGACACCGAACTTGCCACATTTCTTTTGGATTGGTAAGTTAGATGCTGTTAGTATTTCGCTAGAAGTTTGTTTTATATGTTTGTGTATTTTTTTCGGGAAGTTATAACATAGAAATGTATCGAAGGCTGTTCGATAAACGTGCTAGCGATGGCTAACCGTAGCTGCGTTTGATAATTAGCTAGCTATAACTTACCCATTTTTTTATATCATAACTAACCTGCTCTGTCTAGTCTGTTGGTCTCTGTGTCCTCTTTGCTTTATGGTTTTTCTGTACGTGAGAAAATTGATGTGTTGCATGAAAGCGTGTGAAAAGAGTCAATTGCGTGTGTCTCACGGTGAATGCTTGAGAGTTGGCAGCTCTGGTTACGTTGGTTGGTGCTAGCTTGGTCAACATCAGCTGTCTGATGTTGACCAATGATGTTGACAGAATGCTGTCTGTCAAATTAATTTAATTCAAATAATGTGTATATACAACTCAAAATGTAATATGAACAAAACGAATAGGAACATATTCACTGGTAAAGGTGAAGGGGAGTAGCTTGAAGATTTCATGTTTCAAAATCACTTGACATCACCCAACGTTCCTCTGGAGGCAAAACGTCCTCTTATAGCAGCGGTTCTCAATTCCAGTCCTCGCGCCCCACTGCTCTGCATATTTTGCACGTTTCTCTTTGTTAACACACCTGATTCAGATAATCAGCTCGTTAGAAATGAACTCCGTGCATGAACTGTGTTCATTGCTCCCTACTCCCTGAGCAGGGGAAATCTGTTGAAGTTTACCTCACATCGAAACATTCATTCACTGATTTGTGCTGTGCAGCATCTTTAAACATGGACAACTGTGACATCATATACCTCTGTAAATCAATACAATTTAAATTCACGTCTTGCACACTTCAATGCACTTTGATTGGAACATATAGCTACGTTCGCTTCGAACTGGAATCATGGCTGAATATCCTGTAATGCCCACTTCGCAGGGCACTTATGTTCGAATAGAACAAATGTTTGAAGCGCTAAGAGAAACGTTCCAAATGTGCAGAGCAGTGGGGCGCGAGGACTGCAATTGAGAACCGCTGTCTTATAGGCTTCAGCTATGCTCTAGGATTGTTGTGAAGGTAGGGGCGGAGCATAGAGACTATGCCGTTTCTTGTTTGTTACTCTAGAGTAGACCAATTCACTTTATTGAGGCATACTGCCCCCATCTGGTATGGAATGTGGAGTATGACTTGATTTTTTTGCCAGACATGACAGATGGCACCTTTAAAGTAAATTCCATGTATTCTCTCAATGTGTTTTTTTTTTTTAACTTACATGTGTAATAATGATCTTGCACTGCCTTAAATTTCATGTCATTAAAATATTCAGAAATAGCCTGATCTTACAACATTTAAAAAAAGATAAATCAGTAGATACCTTTTACATGAACATTTTATTGATTGATCTCAACCATGACTTTGCTCTTGTATGTTAATAATTACACAGAGTGCTACAGAATACGATTGTGGGACACTGAGTGATCACTCACTCTATCTCAGGCAATCATGAGACTCGTAGTCTGTTTTCTTTCTTTGCTCACTCTTTTCGGTCCTGCAGAATGTGGGAATGTTTTAGTTTGGTTTACTGAGGGCAGTCACTGGATCAATCTGAAGATCGTGTTGGAAACGTTGATTGAAAGGGGACACGGTGTCACGGTGCTGGTTCCGGATGCCTCTCTCTTCATGCATGCCAAAGAATCGGATCGCTTCTCCTACCAGACCTTCAATGTGTCTATATCTGCACAGGACATAGAGAACACCTTTGAGGATTTTTTACATTTCTCAATGTATGAGATGGAACAGTTAAACTTGCTGCAAATTTATATCAAATTCTACAAGCTTTTCTCCAAAGATCTAGATTTGTGTTTTAAATACTGTGATGGTACTCTGAAGTCTCCAGAGTTGATGGACAAATTGCAGCGTGGGAAGTTTGACGTCATGCTGTCAGATCCGATCTATCCATGCAGTGAGGCTTTAGCTGAAAAGCTGAACATTCCCTTAGTTTACACATTACGGTTCTCTATCGCTAACACTTTCGAGCGGATATGTGGTCAGATACCAGCTCCACCATCATTTGTTCCTGGAACAATGAGTAAACTCACAGACAAGATGAGCTTTACAGAGCGAATCAAAAATATGCTCTTCTACCTTTCTCAAGATGTTTTGGCCATTAGTCTATGGAAAAAAATCGACAACTATTACACAGAATATTTTGGTGCGTTAATTAAATGGGGAGGGAGCGCATGAGGGTATTTTCACCTAGAAGCTGTTACACCTAGAAGCTGCAATTTTGATGTATAAATTAAACTTTCATTCCAGGACGACACACTTCATATTGTGAGATGATGGGTAAAGCTGATATCTGGTTAATCAGAACCTACTGGGATTTTGAGTTTCCACGGCCATTCCTGCCCAACTTCAAATACATTGGAGGCCTTCACTGCTCTCCTGCCAAGCCATTACCCAAGGTGAGTCTGTCTTTTTAATAGTCTTGGCCTTTTTGCTGTAAAATAAACCAGCACAAGATACAGTACAGACCAAAAGTTTGGAAACATTAAAAATGTTTATGTTTTTGAAAGAAGTTCTTTCTGCTCATCAAGCCAGCATTTATTTGATCAAAAATACAGTAAAAAAATTTATATTGTGATATATTATTAAAACTTAAAATAATTGTTTTTAAATGTATTATACTTTAAATTATCATTTATTTCTGTGATGCAAAGCTGAATTTTTAGAATCATTATCACATGATCCTTTAGAAATCATTCTAATATGATGATTCATTATCAAAGTTGGAAACAGTTCTGCTGCTTAATATTTTTTCAGAACATGTTTTTTTAGGATACTTTGATGGATAAAAAAAAAGAAGCTATGTTTTTAAAATATAAATATTTTGTAATAACAATATACACTACTGGTCAGTAATTTGGGGTCAGTAATTTTTTTTTCTTTCTTCATTTTAAATAAAATCAATACTTTTATTCAGAAAGGATGTGTTAAATTGATGAAAAGTGATAGTAAAGAAAATATATTATTAGAATATATATTATTAGAATTTGTTTTTTTGAATAAATGCAGTTCTTTTTAACCTTTTATTCATCAAATATATAGTTTCCGACACTCATAATAAATCAGAATATTAGAATGATTTCTAAATGATCATGTGATAGACTGGATGTTACATGTGACACTGAAGGCTGGAGTAATATTGCAGAAAATTCAGCTTTGCATCACAGGAATAAATTATTTTTTTTAAGTATATTCAAATAGAAAACTATTATTTTAAGTTGTAATAATATTTAACAATATTACTGTTTTTTTCTGTATTTTTGATCAAATAAATGCAGGCTTGATGAGCAGAAGAATCTTCTTTCAAAAACATTAAAAATAGTAATGTTTCCAAACTTTTGGTCTGTACTGTGTAAAATTCATAAGACTTATGCTTTGCATCATTAAACCAGGAAAAGCCAAAAAGCAATAGAAAACTTGACGGGTAACACACTTAACACACATCTAGTGATAGTTTACAGTCAGTCAGTCTGTTTATTTCCATTTGCGGAAGCTGGGTGTCCACTTACCAGGACATCCTCAGGCCATCCAAAATGCAGGTGAATTTGTTTCTTTCTCAGAACCGATTTGGAGAAATGTATGTAGAAATGGGTGCCATCAGAATGAGAGTTCAAACAGCTGATAAAAACATCACAATAATCCACAAGTAATCCCCACCACTCCAGTCCATCAATTAACATCTTGTGATGTGTTTCCTGTTGAAATTCAAGTGCATTATAACGCTTCCTCTATATAATGTTGTCTTTACCCATCAAAATCTACTCACATATCGGTTTAGAACTGTTTTCGACTATTTATTTGCATGTAAACAGTGCTTGATCTGTGCCTATTTCTGAGCATCCATCTATCCTTAATTCAGATGAGACAAATTTCTCATTGGACAAAGCAATATTATGGACCGCTGTTTTAGCCTGAAGTAACAATTTGAACTCAAATACGTTTTATAGATATTTGTTACTTACTGTACAAACATGCACCTTTTCACATCATAAGATGTTAATTGATGGACTGGAGTGCTGTGGATTACTTGTGGGCTATTGTGATGTTTTTATCAGCTGCTTGGACTCTCATCCTGACAGCACCCATTCACTGCACAGGATCCAATGCTGAACAAGTGATTTAATGCAAAATTTCTTCAAATCTTTTTTAGGTTGAAGAAACAAACACATCTTGGATGGAATGAGTGTGAAGGGATTTAAAGCATATTTCCATTTTTGGTTGTACTATGCCTTTAAACTTGAAGAGGATGATTCAGCAAAAAGCTCACCAGGTTTACCTTTCACATCTATGCCATGAAAAATTAACTGTACCTTTGTTCTCAGAGACTAGAATGAGTTAGTACTGTAGGGTTATTAAAGTTGAATATGATGGGAATGATAACATTCAATAACTGATAGATAACTTATAACTGAACAACTAAATGTTCATTTTATTTTTAAGTGTTCATTTACAATCTAGCCTATAGGTAGTACTTGGTATTTAAATCATTGCAGCAAAAAGAGAAGCTACTGACCACCTTTTCTTTTGTGTAGGACATGGAGGAGTTTGTGCAGAGCTCAGGGGATGATGGGATTGTGGTCTTCACTCTGGTGTCTTTGGTAAACAACATTACCAAAGACAGGAGCAATACGATCGCCTCTGCACTGGCACAGATTCCACAGAAGGTTATTTACCATTCTCACATTCTTCTATTCTTTCCATATTTTATCCATCCTGCTTCCTGATAAAGAGGTAAAAGTAGAAGCTTTCAGTCCTCGTAGTGTCAGCTAGTTAATCTCTTTTTCAGTATACACTTATCAGTTGTTAATGTGGTTGTATAAATGGGTTTTGTTTTGTTTGCAGGTTTTATGGCGATATGTCGGAGAGAAGCCAGATACTCTTGGTGAAAACACCAGAATTGATAAGTGGATCCCTCAGAATGATTTATTGGGTTTGTTTATTTATGTTTAAGAAAAAAGAAATGTTTTTCAAGAGCTATAAAACTGACATGTATACAGTAGATAGCTAACTGAATTATACTACATTTAGTTTAATGGTAAAGGCATTTTCAAATTAAACTATTTAGCCCCCTACTGGTTACGATTTGCCAAACAAAATAATCATAATCTCTATCCATGTTTTTGTTCCTGATTCAGGTCACCCTAAAACCAGAGCATTCATCACTCATGGAGGCACTAATGGCATATATGAGGCCATATATCATAGTGTTCCAATGGTCGGGATCCCCTTATTTGGTGACCAGCCTGATAATTTGGTTCATATGAAGGCCAAAGGTGCTGCTGTTATCATGGACTTCAACAGTATGCAGATTCAAGACCTGGTGGATGGACTCAGTGCTGTCATTAAAGATCCCTTGTGAGCTGACTTTTATTGTACAACTATGACAAGACCTTAGTGATATTTTGAAGGCTCTGTGCTGTCTTTCTCATTCATATTCAATGCAAACACAATAGATAGATGAACAGCAAAGTATACACAGACATACAGTATGACAGTATGTGTCTTCATCTCTTCAGGTATAAGGAGAATGTTATGCGTTTGTCCAGGATTCATCATGACAGACCAGTAAAGCCTTTAGATGAGGCTGTGTTCTGGATTGAGTTCGTCATGCGCAATAAAGGCGCTAAACACCTGCGTGTCGAGGCCCACAACCTTACCTGGTACCAGTACCACTGTCTGGACGTGTTCGCTTTTCTCATCACTATCCTGACTGTTGTCCTCTACGTCTTCTTTAAAATGTGCAAATTCTTCATAATGCGTTGCTGTTTTAGATCAAAGAGGAAAAGCAAAAGAGAGTAATGAAGCCTTTTGCTTGATTTGAATATGTCTCCATGATATATAAATTTTTACTTGATTTTAAATTATTTACATACTGAATGTTCAACTTTTAATATCAGCAAAATTCACCATGGGTTGAGATTTTCCAATGGAGTTTTATAATGGGGGCTTTAAATTTATAAGTAAAATAAGGTCTGTGCTAAACACAACTTGACAATACTTTGACTGCACACAGTACTTTTGTACGTAGAATGTCCTTTTTGGTATTTTAAAGG
This sequence comes from Carassius carassius, assembly GCF_963082965.1. Taxonomy (NCBI): domain Eukaryota; kingdom Metazoa; phylum Chordata; class Actinopteri; order Cypriniformes; family Cyprinidae; genus Carassius; species Carassius carassius. The sequence continues at coordinate 4,403,759 of NC_081759.1, forward strand.
TAGTGGTACATACTAGCATATAAAGTGTAAGCTATATATTAGTACCTAACAGGTATATATATGTAATATATGTATTTTTTCCCCCACATGTGTCCTTATCAAACGCTATGTTATATCAACTTGTTATTCCTAGTGATGGGAGAAAGAAATTGATCCAACTGCTTCGCAAAATGATTCACTGTTCCAAAGCTCTAGAAACAGCACACGCTGATGACACCTGTTGGACAAAAACTGAGTAAATGCAACGAAAACTCAGCTCAAACTTGCATAACAGCTCGTTTTTCATCTGGAAAACACTACCATTCAAAATGCCACACTCGTTTACCGATTATACGTGTGAGTGCTATGACAAACTCCTCACTAAACATGCAAAAGACACAAGAAGTAAGTTAGTGTTTTATTTGTCACAACTAATTTGTGTTTTATGAAGGGTGTAGCTAGACAAGCCAATAAGATACAATAACTACTACTCTTCCTCTATTATACAAATGTGTTATAAAAAAAAGGCTACAACTTTATAGCAAAACTTATCCGAAATTAAATAGAAAGCACATAGAGAGAGGTTCATGGCTTTGGCAACCGTTTCACGAAGCCTCGTTTGCGGAAAACACACTACTTTTGTAGTTTGATACGCGCTCCTAACCACTAGTTCAAAACAAAAGATTCGTTTCAGAACAGTGTTTCGAAACAGCCCATCGCTGGATTTACCTTTCTCTTCTACCTGAATACTTAATTGATATATAAATGCTATGACTTTAATTATTAATACATGCAGTAGTTGAGGCGGGACACTTATAATCTTACTCTCATGCTCAGGCAATCATGAGACTCGTAGTCTGTTTTCTTTCTCTGCTCACTCTTTTCGGTCCTGCAGAATGTGGGAATGTTTTAGTTTGGTTTACTGAGGACAGTCATTGGATCAGTCTGAAAGTGACGTGACATACAGCCAAGTATGGTGACCCGTACTCAGAATTTGTGCTCTGCATTTAACTCATCCAAAAAGCTGACACACAACAGTGAACACACAACCGGAGCAGTGGGCAGCTATTTATGAAGCGGCGCCCAGGGAACAGTTGGCGGTTTGGTGCCTTGCTCAACGACACCTCAGTTGTGGTATTGCTAGCCCGAGACTCGAACCCACAACCTTAGGAGATAAACTCTCTAACCACTCAGCCACGACTTCCTGAATATCTAGGTGAGTTAAATTTCTAAATTTAGTTCATTCACTCACTTCACATCCATCCAATCCCATATGCTGCTAATCCACAGGCCTTGAACAGCAGGTCACTAAAACCAGAGCATTCATCACTCTTGGGAAGTCGTGGCCTAATGGTTAGAGAGTCGGACTCCCAATCGAAAGGTTGTGAGTTCGAGTCCCGGGCCGGCAGGAATTGTGGGTGGGGGGAGTGCATGTACAGTTCTCTCTCCACCTTCAATACCACGACTTAGGTGCCCTTGAGCAAGGCATCGAACCCCCAACTGCTTCCCGGGGCGCCGCAGCATAAATGGCTGCCCACTGCTCCGGGTGTGTGCTCAGAGTGTGTGTGTGTGTTCACTGCTCTGTGTGTGTGCATTTCGGATGGGTTAAATGCAGAGCACAAATTCTGAGTATGGGTCACCATACTTGGCTGAATGTCACTTTCACTTCACTTCACTTCACTTCACTTCACTCATGGAGGCATTAATGGGATATATGAGGCAATATAACATAGAGTTCCAATGGACAGGATCCCCTTGTTTGGTGACCAGACTGATAATTTGGTTCATATAAAGGCAAGAGGGGCTGCTGTATAGACAATATTAAAACCATGGAGCCACAAGACCTTTTGGATGGACTCAATACAATCATTAATAACTCCTTATAAGTCACTTATATCAGAATTACAGTGCTGTCAGTGCTTAACAGGACAGTAAGTCCTCCAAATATATAGACTTTCTCTACAAATGCACTATATACACAGACATATATTGTAAGAGTATTTGTCTTCATCTCCTCAGGTATAAAGATAATGTTATGTGTTTGTCCAGACCAGTAAAGTTCACTTAAAGGAAACTTGTGAGTATGCTTGCAGTATAAAACTACTAAACTAGTATAGTTTACTGAGACTATACTTCGAAGTGTACAAAGTAGTTAGTAAACTATCAGTAAACCTATAAGTTCACTTTTAGTATAATTTCAGTACAAACTACAAACATAGAGGTAAACTAGTTGTGTACTCAAAGTTTGCTACTGTTATACTTAAAGTATACTTAAAAGTATACTTTTATATACTAGAAAGTGCGCCAATTTAGTTCCAAGGAGTATTGAAACAGTACACTTACAAGTATACTACTAAAACACTGATATTTGTATACTTAAAAATATGCTTACTTAAGTATACTTAATAAAATAAACTTGAAGTATACTACTTTTACGTAAGGGTCGTTTTAAAAACAGATATTTCTTTCACACACTAAATGAAAAAAAGCAAAAAATAAATATGCAGTTGTTTTGTAATTCATTTATTGATCATTATGAACAAATTAATCAAAAGTTAGGATTAACATTAATTACAACTGCAGTCATGAAGGAAAATTAGGGTATGCATTAAATGTGTAACATAATGAAAAATCAAGTATAATCTAATTTTTAGCATAAATGAGGCAAGTTTAGGATATTGTAGAGATATTGAGAGAATAAATGCCCCACTCCCACTGCCTTTAGGCCTACATAATGCTGTAAAGCTCTTAGAAAACGACAAAATGTACAATTTTAGTAGTCCATAAACTTAAAGACTCGCAATACAGAGAATCTGAAGCCATACGTTTGTGAGGAAGAGGACCATATTACGTGAATATTACTGACGGACTCCTCTCCCTCTGCTCTGGCTGTTCATATTACATACTGATAAGCCACGAACTCTGTTTTCATTCGAGGTGGACACGCATTGCCATATAAGGAGAAAAAGGAAAAGCATAAAGTTAATTGGCTCTTGCGCATATGGTCCACATGTGAATTATTTAGTTGAAACTTAAAAGTTTTCTGTTGTGAAATAGGCTATCATACGTATAATAAAACTTTCCCCATAAAATGTTAATCACGAAACAGGAATAACAGCTAAGTGCATGAACCTGCTTTACATTTTCTTTTGGTCTGCGCCTTTTGTCTGAATATTTTATTGATATATGATCTCCATGAGCCATGACTTTGCACTGGTTAATAATTATACATGAGAGTATATGTAGAGGCGGGACACTGGTGATCTCACTCTCTCTCACTCTATCTCAGGCAATCATGAGACTCGTAGTCTGTTTTCTTTCTCTGCTCACTCTTTTCGGTCCTGCAGAATGTGGGAATGTTTTAGTTTGGTTTACTGAGGGCAGTCACTGGATCAATCTGAAGATCGTGTTGGAAACGTTGATTGAAAGGGGACACGGTGTCACGGTGCTGGTTCCGGATGTCTCTCTCTTCATGAAAGCTAAAGAATCGGATCGCTTCTCCTACCAGCCCTTTAACGTGTCCATGGATGTACAGGAGATGAGAGACTTCGTTGAGGAATTTCTATATTTCTCAGTGTATGAGACAGATCAGTTAAACTTACTGCAGATTCAAATGAAAGTCTTAGAGTTTACTTCCAAACTTCAGGAAATGTCTATATCATACTGTGACGGCATTCTCAAATCGCCAGAGTTGATGGAGAAATTGCGGAATGGGAAGTTTGACGTTGTTCTGTCAGATCCGATCTACGCATGCAGCGATATTGTGGCTGAAGAGCTGAACGTTCCCTTGGTTTACACGTTCCGATTATCTGTTGCTAATGTTGCTGAGCGGATGTGTGGTCAGTTACCAGCTCCACCATCATTTGTTCCTGGAGTCATGAGTAAACTCACAGACAAGATGAGCTTCACAGAACGAATCATCAATATGCTCTTCTACCTTTCTCAAGATTTTTTTGCCACTCTTGCTTGGAGAAAATTTGACAGCTATTACACTGAATATTTAGGTGAGTTAAAGAAAAGAGCTAGTTCACCTAATGCTAATGAAAATTCTGTCATTGTACTCATTTTATAGTTCCATACTCATATGGTGAGCATCCACTGGCCTTCAACATGTTCTGCTGCAAAAATAACTTTAATTAATATTAAGGAAAAATTACATGTGGCGATAATAATAATAATAATAATTAATACTTGCTATTTTAAATGCCTTACTGTAAACTCATTTTGTTTCATTTAGGAGACAAATCAAAATTATTTTCATTGGTAATGGGACTCATTACTCCACCCCACATACTCTCCAACTTTGGCCCTGTTCCAAATTGCACCCTGAACCTTCACCGTCTTCCTCTTCCGTCTTCCAGTCCTTTTAAAGTGCACATGAAGTGTTCCATTTCAGACAGGGCCTTTGACAAAGACAGTGCTCTCATACACTCATAAATGGGAGTACATGTGCTGGTCATATAATTAGAATATCCAACAAAAAGTACTATTAATAACAAAAAGTTTATTTATTTCACTAATTCCATTCAAAAAGTATATTAATTCATTACACACAGACTGATGTATTTCAAATGTTTATTTCTTTTAATTTTGATGATTATAACTGACAAATAAGGAAAATCCCAAATTCAGAAAAATCTCAGAAAATTAGAATATTACTTAAGACCAATACAAAGAAAGGATTTTTAGAAATTTTGGCCAACTGAAAAGTATGAACATGAAAAGTATGAACATGTACAGCACTCAATACTTAGTTGGGGCTCCTTTTGCCTGAATTACTGCAGCACTGCGGCGTGGCATGGAGTCGATCAGTCTGTGGCACTGCTCAGGTGTTATGAGAGCCCAGGTTGCTCTGATAGTGGCCTTCAGCTCTTCTGCATTGTTGGGTTTGGCATATCTCATCTTCCTCTTCACAATACCCCATCAATTTTCTATGGGGTTAAGGTCACCTTTATTTATATAGCGCTTTAAACAAAATACACTGCGTCAAAACAACTGAAAAACTTTCATTAGGAAAACAGTGTGTCAATAATGCAAAATGACAGTTAAAAGCAGTTCATCATTTAATTCAGTGATGTCATCTCTGTTCAGTTTAAATAGTGTCTGTGCATTTATTTGCAATCAAGTCAACGATATCGCTGTAGATGAAGTGACCCCAACTAAACAAGCCAGAGGCGACAGCGGCAAGGAACCGAAACTCCATCGGTGACAGAATGGAGAAAAAAACCTTGGGAGAAACCAGGCTCAGTTGGGGGGCCAGTTCTCCTCTGACCAGACGAAACCAGCAGTTCAGATCTGTATCTGGGGCTCTAGTTGTCCTGGTCTCCGCTGTCTTTCAGGGATGTAGAGGTCCTTTCTAGGTGCCGATCCACCATCTGGTCTGGATACGTACTGAATCTGGGTGACTGCAGTGACCCTCTGATCTGGATACAGACTGGATCTGGTGGCTATGGTGACCTCGGAATAAGAGATAAACAGACTAATATTAGCGTAAATGCCATTCTTCTAATGATGTAGCAAGTACATCGGGTGTTATGGGAAGTGTTCCCGCTTCCGGTTTACCTAATTAATGCAGCCTGCAGCAACGGATTTGGATATTAAAAGCATATTAGTATGTTAGGTCTTTAATCTAGATTTAAACTGCAAGAGTGTGTCGGCCTCCCGAACAATGTTAGGTAGGTTATTCCAGAGTTTGGGCGCCAAATAGGAAAAGGATCTGCCGCCAGCAGTTGATTTTGATATTCTAGGTATTATCAAATTGCCTGAGTTTTGAGAATGTAGCGGACGTAGAGGATTAAAATGTAAAAGGAGCTCATTCAAATACTGAGGTGCTAAACCATTCAGGGCTTTATAAGTAATAAGCAATATTTTAAAATCTATACGATGTTTGATAGGGAGCCAGTGCAGTGTTGACAGGACCGGGCTAATATGGTCATACTTCCTGGTTCTAGTAAGAACTCTTGCTGCTGCATTTTGGACTAGCTGTAGTTTGTTTACTAAGCGTGCTGAACAACCACCCAATAAAGCATTACAATAATCTAACCTTGAGGTCATAAATGCATGGATTAACATTTCTGCATTTGACATTGAGAGCATAGGCCGTAATTAGATATATTTTTGAGATGAAAAAATTCAGTTTTACAAATGCTAGAAACGTGGCTTTCTAAGGAAAGATTGCGATCAAATAGCATACCTAGGTTCCTAACTGATGAGGAGGAATTGACAGAGCAGCCATCAAGTCTTAGACAGTGTTCTAGGTTATTACATGCAAAGTTTTTAGGTCCTATAATTAACACCTCTGTTTTTTCAGAATTTAGCAGTAAGAAATTACTCGTCATCCGTTTTTTATATCGACTATGCATTCCATTAGTTTTTCAAATTGGTGTGTTTCACCGGGCCGCGAAGAAATATAGAATATCATCAGCATAACAGTGAAAGCTAACACCATGTTTCCTGATGATATCTCCCAAGGGTAACATATAAAGCGTGAAGAGTAATGGCCCCTAGTGCTGAGACTTGAGGTACTCCATACTGCACTTGTGATCTATAGGATACCTCGTCATTCACTGCTACGAATTGATGGCGGTCATATAAGTATGATTTAAACCATGCTAATGCACTTCCATTAATGCCAACAAAGTGTTCAAGTCTATGCAAAAGAATGTTGTGGTCAATTGTGTCAAACGTAGCACTAAGATCCAATAGAACTAATAGACAGATACAACCACGATCAGATGATAAGAGCAGGTCAACTCTAGGGAAAGCAGTCTCAGTACTATAATACTGTCTAAATCCTGACTGTAAATCCTCAAAAAAAAAATACAATTTTTCTCTAAGAAGGAATATAATTGTGAGGATACCACCTTTTCTAGTATCTTGGACAGAAAAGGGAGATTCGAGATTGGTCTATAATTAACTAGTTATTTGGGGTCAAGTTGTGGTTTTTTGATGAGAGGCTTAATAACAGCCAAAGGTCAGGCGAGTTTGCTGGCCAATTAAGAACAGAGATACCATGGTCCTTAAACAAGGTACTGGTAGCTTTGGCACTGTGTGCAGGTGCCAAGTCCTGTTGGAAAATGAAATCTGCATCTCCATAAAGTTGGTCAGCAGCAAGAAGCATGAAGTGCTCTAAAACTTCCTGGTATACGGCTGCGTTGACCATGGAAATCAGAAAACACAGTGGACCAACACCAGCAGATGACATGGCACCCCAAACCATCACTGACTGTGGAAACTTTACACTGGACCTCAAGAAATGTGGATTGTGTGCCTCTCCTCTCTTCCTCCAGACTCCAAAGGAAATGCAAAATTTACTTTCATCAGAGAACTTTGGACCACTTAGCAGCAGTCCAGTCCTTTTTGTCTTTAGATGCTTCTGACCCTGTCTGTTGTTCAAGAGTGGCTTGACACAAGAAATGCGACAGCTGAAACCCATGTCTGTGTGTAGTGGTTCTTGAAGCGCTGACTCCAGCTGCAGTCCACTCTTTGTGAATCTCCCCCACATTTTTAAATGGGTTTTGTTTCACAATCCTCTCCAGGCTGCGCTTATCCCTATTGCTTATACACTTTTTTTCTACCACATCTTTTCCTTCGCCTCTCTGTTAATGTACTTGGACACAGAGCTCTGTGAACAGCCAGCCTCTTTTGCAATGACCTTTTGTGTCTTGCCCTCCTTGTGCAAGGTGTCAATGGTAGTCTTTTTAACTGTCAAGTCAGCAGTCTTCCCCATGATTGTGTAGCATACAGATCTGGACTAAGAGACCATTTAAAGGCCTTTGCAGGTGTTTTGAGTTAATTAGCTGATTAAAGTGTGGCACCAGGTGTCTTCAGTATTGAACCTTTTCACAATATTCAAATTTTCTGAGATACCGAATTTGGGATTTTCCTTAGTTGTCAGTTATAATCATCAAAATTAAAAGAAAAAACATTTGAAATATATCAGTCTGTGTGTAATGAATGAATATAATATACAAGTTTCATTTTTTGAATGGAGTTAGTGAAATAAATCAACTTTTTGATGATATTCTAATTATATGACCGACATCTGTAAGTACAATGGTCAATATGGCAGAATAGTGCTGCCATCTAAAAGGAAAATAAGAGCCAATCTCTTAAGAGTGTTCCCAGATGCGCGCATTGGCTTGTGTAGCCTAGTCTGAAAAAAACTAACTTTTTTTTTTCTCGAGCATAAGAACAAATGATAAAACATTGTTTGTGGTTTCAAATATGAAATTTAATTATAAGCTTTATTAATTTTTTTTTTATAATTTAATGTTTCGGTATTTAAAGTTACGGTACTTGCATTACTGAAATAGCTGCCCGAGATAGTTGGTTAATTGCCAGCTCTGTGTAACAAAACCATCCAAACTGGAACTCAAAACTAGCCCGATCATGGCAAATAACTAATCCTATCACGTCCAGGAGAAAATGGCTATCAAATTTGCTCCAAAAGTGCATTCCTTGGAGTCAAAACCTTTTTCCAGAGTGTTCTCAATTGGAAATCACCTTCCAGTGGGGCTAAAAAACAACCCAAATTTGGCCACCGAGTGAAATGACTTTAGAGACTTCAGTGTAATTACCAATCAGTGGTCGCCAGTGGTCTAGATTGCGATCGACTGGTAGATCTTTTCACTGTCCCAGTAGATCACAAAATAACAGTAAAATAAGTACAAAATACATTAAATTACTCAATTGTTTGTACTGATCTGTTATTCTCGGGATCTACTGGGACAGTGATTAAGAAAAATACATCACGCCTGAGTCTGTAAACAACGTTAACTGAGACCAGAGACACTGAAGATGGACGCAAAGAGAAGAAAATACTGTAGCAGCCAAAGAACAATAACTCACTCACTGTTCACGATGGTTGAAATATAAGATAAAAATATAAATATTATATTGGGGGTGTGGGGTTGAATTCATAGATATGTAGACCTATAGATGCCACATTCAAACGCTTCAGATATGTTGACGTGTTGACACATTCATGGAGCTTATAATATGACAAAATTAACTGAAATTGTATTGTGTGAATTTGAACTTGCTGTTGTAGACGCACACAGTCAACACGCTCAAAGGTTCAAAGATCGTTCCAAAAATGGAGGATGGCTTACATCTCACAGCCCATAGAAACAGTCGCTAATGAGGCATCTATGTATAGTATTTATAAGTGCAGTTCTGCTTTGTTTACAATGTAACCAAGGAAACGCTTTATCATGGCTGTTCCATAAGCGCCACCTGCTGTCAGAGAGTGCATCTGCGTCTCAATCACTGATGATTCTGTTATAGATCAGTGGTCTCAGTCAGTCTTTCTTCTGTTTTTGATTCATGCAGATATTTTATGTAGCATAAATTCACAAAGCTAAAGTCAAACTATTCTTTTTTTGCTTTTAAATCCTGAAATTATACACAACTTCAATTGTCAACAGATATTTTTGTTTAAAGCTAGTTTGCTTGTTACAGAGCAAATAACAAATAAATACATTTACTTTAAAAAAAAGCATCAGTATCAGTATCAGCCAATTTGTTAGATTATATATATATATATATATATATATTAGTGGTGGGCATAGATTAATTTTTTTAATCTAGATTAATCTCACTGTGATATTGAAATTAATCTAGATTAATCTAGATTAATCTAGATTAAAATGGTGCATTCGAATTCTGCCGAAGGCATTCAGAATATGTTTGTTACCCAAATAAAATTGACAAACAGGAAGTCTTTGAGAAGGGGTTTATCAAGCTAGGTGGTGCATTAGAAAAGGGGCTCATCTCCTGTTTCCAAAATGCATCACAAAGTGCTTGAAAAAGCTGTAAACTAATTTCACAAACAACCTTACTCCTGTTTCACACATACTCCGTCTGCATTGCGTATGCGTTGCATATTTTTTTACGCACCCATGTTAACGGATTCCAGTTGCGTTCCAGGAGCGTTGCATCTGCAGCAGTGCAGCGATCGTTTACGTACCAAGTAGCGGACTGCAAACGTGTCCTGTGTGAAAGCACATTGAGTCCGTGCTGCACCACATACGTAACGCACACGGACTGCATACGCACTGCAGATGGAGTATGTGTGAAACAGGCGTGAGCAGGGCCGTAGCTGGGGTCAGCGGGGACCCGGTGAAGGTTGTACCAGTGGGCCCTGTTTGAAATTGTTTAATTTGTATGTTCGTTTATTTTTATTTATTTGTGCTATTTACACAATGTTTAAGTTTTTTTTCATGTTTGTAGGTGTAAAGGTACAGAAACCAAATAATTAAATGTAAAATAGCACTGGATAGTCTTCAATGTAAAAATGAAATATACAATCAAACCTACATTTATTCAGACACCTTCAACATTTCTCACATTATTACAGTTTTGCTATATATATCAAAAATTATATCTGGTGTCTGAATAATTTTTGGTTTGACTGTTAAAACTACAAAGTAATTCATTCAAGAGCAGTGAGTGACTTTCATTTTCATTTTCTTGGATTAACATTACAGCAGCCAGTAGCTAAATTAGGCGCGGTCACTTTAAGAGACGATGAATGCATCCAATATTATACACATCCCATTTTTTACTCAACTGTTTACTTTCACTTAAGAAATAACTGACAGTTTTTTCGAGAATAAAGAAGAGAGCTCAGTTCAGTGTCGCTGTCCGTGATATGCGGCTCTCGATCTCTCTCGTGCGCACCAAACACAGCGCGCGAGTAACCTGCTACTCTGTTCAGTTTTTCCGCTTCTTGTTTTTGGATGCTTTAATGTTTAAATCGACAAGCGGTAAGGCTTAAAAACACGTGAAAAAGATAAGCTTTCGTGACGATGCGCAGCAGTGGCCCGTCAACTGTCCTGAGCATCTTTTTAGGCTGGCCTCAGCCAGTCGGTTATATAAAATATCAAGGTGAAAGTCATCATAGCTTGCTTAGTATAGACCCAGCTCCCAACCCAACTTTGAGAATAGATTAACTGCGATATTTTTTAATTATCGCTCGATAAGAGTCTCACGTTAACGCAGCACGTTAACGCCGATAACGGCCCACTACTAATATATATATATATATATATATATATATATATATACGGTACAGATCAAAAGTTTGGACACACCTTCTCATTCAAAGATTTTTCTTTATTTTCATGACTATGAAAATTGTAGAGTCACACTGAAGGCATCAAGGGCTATTTGACCAAGAAGGAGAGTGATGGGGTGCTGCGCCAGATGACCTGGCCTCCACAGTCACCGGACCTGAACCCAATCGAGATGGTTTAGGGGTGAGCTGGACCGCAGACAGAAGGCAAAAGGGCGAACAAGTGCTAAGCATCTCTCGGGGAACTCCTTCAAGACTGTTGGAAGACCATTTCAGGTGACTACCTCTTGAAGCTCATCAAGAGAATGCCAAGAGTGTGCAAAGCAGTAATCAAAGCAAAAGGTGGCTACTTTGAAGAACCTACAATATGACATATTTTCAGTTGTTTCACACTTTTTTGTTATGTATATAATTCCATATATAAGTCCACGTGTAAATTCATAGTTTTGATGCCTTCAGTGTGAATCTACAATTTTCATAGTCATGAAAATAAAGAAAACTCTTTGAATGAGAAGGTGTGTCCAAACTTTTGGTCTGTACTGTATGTATATATATATATATATATATATATATATATATATATATATATATATATATATATATATATATATATATATAAACAGTGAATCCATGATCAGTGCCTCAATACAAAATAAAAGACCAATTGGAAGAACAATCTGAGCTGTCTTTTTCTAAAAAATTTTCAGTGGGCAGATCTTGTCTTTTATAAAGGCTGAGGTCAGGGATCTTGGGCTTAAAATGGTTGATTACTACTGTTTTAGCTATACAAGTGCACTCTTATTACTTATGAATGGGAGAAAGTGCAACGTGCAAATTATGACGGAAGATTCCCTCTCAGTAAAAAAGTCATCACATCACTGTAGCTGCTGTTAAAAACTGTGGTTGCTATAGAAACAGTCAGCATTCTGAGGCCCTACATAGTGTGGTTTTATTTTTTTTTTAAATGAAAACAACCCTCGTCTACACTGGCTTTTTCACTTTTCAGAAATGATATCCATCCATCCACACTACACAACAGAAAACGCATGTCACATGACCATTCATCCAGGTACAACAATGAACATGATGTTATTGTTTACACGGTTGTCAAGGATATGGAGAGTGAATGTGGACAGCCATGTCATAATTAAAAAAAAAATCGCTTTGGTCTGTTTACACTGAAGTGCAACCCCGGAGTTTTAAAACTAAAATGAGGTGTGTGGCATTTTCGGAAGTCTCGGTTTTCGAGGGTCGAAAAAAACAAATTTCATACTTCTGAGATGTTTATCAACATTAAATCAAAAGACTGTACAGACACTGGTATAAATCCCTGTTTCAACAGACCTGATAAGTAATAAATGACACAATATGCAGCCAATGTTAATTTTACTATAAGGAAAACAAACATACACACACACACACACACAAAATATATATTATAAATATATTTTTTTTTGCATCTGCAAGGCGACAATTACACATTTGGAGGCTGGGCACCCACCAGCATAAACAACTGAACGCCTAGGTAATAATCAACACGAAATGCAGCTGGTAGAGCTTTATTTGTATTGAAACTCTTTCATTTCAGGACGGCCCACATCATTTTGTGAGATGATGGGTAAAGCTGATATCTGGTTAATCAGAACCTACTGGGATTTTGAGTTCCCACGGCCATTCCTGCCCAACTTTAAATACGTTGGAGGACTTCACTGCACCCCTGCCAAACCATTACCCAAGGTGCATCTGTCTCTGAATTTCAATCAGTCAATCAATTACTTTTTTTGCGATTTGAATCATACATCTAAGACCATTTCAGGATTCATCAGAATGATTCCAACCAGTAACTCAAGTATTTTTTAAATATTCCTTAAAGGGCTGTAAGAGTAATGATTGTTCAAGAATGAAACTACTGGTCACGCTGTATGTTTTAATTCACTAAAAAGAGCTGACACAAGAGTCAGTTGTTCTTGAATTAGATGCTGCTTTGTTGAGTTGTAGTTTGCATGAACCCAACTTGAAAGAAAGATGTCAAGAGAAATATGATTCTCAATGTTATTTCATGGTACACAGTCATTTGTTTACTGCATCACATTGAATCACATTCAATGCAGATTTCAACTTTAGATAAAAAAAAGCCTCATTAATCTGTAAAGATCAATGCTTAAAATATAAATGCTTTTGCTATGTTGTTTAAGATTCAGCAGTAAACCACATGTAGACCCTGCTGTACAAACTGCTTTTAGTGCCATTATTTGGAATGGAAACTGCAGTGTACCTACAGCAACATATTTCAGATAGTACTGTACATAAATATATGTAGAGTCATTTTTTTACACAGTATAAATCCATGATGTCTTTTTCTGTATAGGACATGGAGGAGTTTGTACAGAGCTCAAGGGATGATGGGATTGTGGTCTTCACTCTGGGGTCTTTGGTAGACAAAATGCCTAAAGAGATAAGCAATAAGATCGCCTCAGCACTGGCACAGATTCCACAGAAGGTAAGTGATCATGTTTACATCCTTTAAATAAGCACTTGATATGATCAGAATGGAGGAACTAACCTAAATTTAAGTTTTATCAACATTAATTTAGTCACAATTCAAAGTACATATCCACATTTACTCTAGTAGTGATTCTCGAGAATGTATTTGCCATTATCTGTTGATCTGTTGAGTGCGATTGAGTGTGTTTTTTTTTTTTTTTTGCAGATTTTATGGCGATACGGCGGAGAGAAGCCAGATACTCTTGGTGAAAACACCAGAATCTATAAGTGGATCCCTCAGAATGATTTATTGGGTTTGTATTATATAATAATGTTTATATATTAATTGGATTATATATTAATACTAACTAAATTTTATATTTTTTATAAAATGTAAATGAAAATGTAAATTTTTAACTGAAATTACTAAAATTACATTTAGATTTAATGTAGTGCCTTCAGGGTTTTGTGAATTTATTTATTTATTTATTTTTTTGAGCCTACAATGACTTTGGGAAGAAACATTGGGATCTGTAATTTATCAAATAATGACAAAACAGGCTTTTGAAGAACTTTAATTTGTTCATCTCACATTTTTTTGGCCATATAACTAATAACTGAACCAAATTAAAATTTTTACTCAGTTTGGGCCTCTGAATAAAGTTGATGCCCCCCCCCCCCCCCCCCCCAATATATTCTATCTAAATGGGCCTTAAAAGCCTGGTGTATCAAGTATTGTTGTCTTTTATATTTTGTCTAAAGGTAAAAAAAAGAACAAATTCTTAAAAAAAATGTGGTGGTTTGTGGTGGTTTGATAAACAATCAATGCAAATCACCACACTCTCCCATCTGAATTACGTGCCAAGACCTATATTTCTTCAAATATTTACATAACTATAACCAGCTGATGTATGTCATTTGTTATATAACCACTGAGAGACAAAGAACTGCCACACTGATAAAGGCAAATAGCTGAAATATCCGTCTTTTTTATTTTCTGCTTTGATCCCAATAAACGATTTAAAGAGTGCAGAGAGAACACAAAAAGAGAGAGAGAACACAAGCCTTTTATAAGAGAAATCACAAGAATTTTGCGACAGATAAGATTAAGTTTACGGCACTTCTCATTCATTTTTCCATGGTATCCGTAAACTGCGATTTTTGCACAACTCTTGACTGAAATTCAATGATATCAAGGCTATAATGTAAATTGGTTAACAAGACACATGTGATCCAAGTTGACTGTTATGCTTTCACCAGTGGTAAGTACTACAGACCCTCGTATCTCCCAGTAATAAGACCATCTCTGGAGTAGATGCTGTTCTGAAGTAATGGCGAAAACAGAAGTTTAGCGATCGATTCGAAATGGGCTTTGGCTGAATGTGTGTTGGGATGACGTCTTACTATTTATTTACCCAGAGGGCAAAGACATCACTTTGACATTAAAAAGGTCAAATACCAATCAAACTGACGTGAAAGCTTGACATGACATTGATTTGTTGTAAATTTAACTTAAACCATTGTCCTACATATAGGCTACATTGGGATTAACTCTTCACCCAATTACCACTAGAAGTAATCGCAATCAAAACTGAATTTAAACTGTTACAGCATCTTGATAAATGCATGACTAATTTGATGTCAAATTGAAATCAATGTTCGAAGTCTGCGGTAATTTAGAAAAATTAGAACCTTGGGGGAAAAGATATCAGTCAAATAATTTTTTTTTACTTTGTTTATTGAGTTTTTATTTTTCCCCCAACGAACATAAGGATACTGATAAACGCAGGGCACAAGACTCTGGCTTTCTCCGTCTTCTTTGAAGCTCCTATGAAATTACAAGAGAGAAAATACTGTCAAGTTCAAAAGTATGATGAATAAATATTAATGGTAACACTTTACAATAAGATGTCATTTGTTAACATTAATGTATTAACTAACATGAATGAACAATGAAAAATACATTTATTACACAATTTATTAATCTTTGTTTATGTTAATAAAAATCAAGTCATTCATTGTTCATGTTAGTTCACAGTGCATTAATGTTTACAAACACAACTTGTGATTTTAATAATGCATAAATAAATGTTGAAATTAGCATGAACTAAGATTAATAAATGCTGTGGAAATATTGTTAATTATTATTAATGTTATTTATATATGTTCACTAATGTAATTAACTAATGTTAACTAATGAACCTTATTGAAGAATGACCGCAGATGAGACATTAAGTGCATGGCACAGCGACCAACTTAACATTTTACAGTTTAATGTAGCAATGTGGTCGCTCAGTTTTTCAAGATCAGTTTTAATCGTGTAACTGTTAATAGATTTGAACAAACAAATAAAGTGTTACTACGCACAGGCCGTATTGATTGCAAATACAAAAACAAGATGAGTAAAGAAAACGAGATACTTATTAAAATAATCACCCTTTACTTAAATATATGAACACAGAAAACCGCTGTTAACAGGTTAATATAACATTTCCCATTCTATGAATAGTAAAATAATGGCAACTTACTCTGATGAACATGGCTTTCCCCGGAGCAGCTGCGAGCGCTACGTCTTCTTCTTGTGTGACAGGTGTCAGCGTTGAGGCACAATACTGCCACCTGGGAGCTCAACCAGGTACTGACACTGGAGTATTTACATGTGGTGTTTGTGACGAGTGGGGCGGGGCCGAGGGACATGGGAGCGAGGCCGGTGGAGTGATTGGAGATGAACTACACCTGTTCGACCCACCGGTCTCGAGGCCCACGGAGGAGATGGAAGGATATAACACTGGAGCGACGACAATGAAGGACGAGAGAGGACCAGGCCTGGGCTTTTAGTTGTGTTTTGGTTTTTATTTGCGCGCTCCAGTCGTCCGTGAGGGGCTGGTGCGCTGTTTTGTGTTTATTTTGCTTTATTAAAATGTTGTTTGATTGTCCGCCGGTTCCCGCCTCCTTCTTCCCAATGACTAGGAAGTCTTTTATCATTACAGTGGTGCCGAAGCCCGGGAGAAGGAGGGACGCGCTGCTGAAGATCCCTCGCCGCTGTGGTGAATCCGCGGTGCCAACGAGCAGGCGAGGAGTGTGCCGCCATGGACGCTCGAGGCGGTGGGCTGGAGCGAGTTGCCGGGGATGGGTGAGCTCGCTACCGGCCGCCCACGATGTGGAGAGACAGCTGCCGTCCGTGAGGGAGCGGAGGAGTCGGCGCCGTTCGCCAGGTGGCCGGAGCCTGCTGCCATCCGCCGGAACGGGGAGGAGCAGGGAACGGGGGACTCCTGCCGGCTGCCCAAAACCGGAGGAGCCGTCGCCGTCCAACGGGCGGCGGAGGAGTGTCGTGCCGTCCGCCGAGGGCCGTCCAGTGCCACCGCCAGGCACCGTGGAGGAGATCGCCCAGTTGGTGGAGGGCCGAGCAGCGGTGCGTCTGGGAACCGGAATTTTTTTTTTTTTATTTCCTCCTCTCACCCCTCTCTCGTCTCTGTCGCTCCTCCTTCCATCTCCTTTTCTCTCGCCTCGCCTGTCCTACCCCCAGGTTCCCGCAGGTCCCCGTGAGCGGTCCCCCCCGGAGGGTGGGGGGGTGGGGGTAGAGCGCAGTCTCGGGAGTACCCCCCGGCCTGCGAGGGGCGATGGGGGTATGTGACGAGTGGGGCGGGGCCGAGGGACATGGGAGCGAGGCCGGTGGAGTGATTGGAGATGAGCTACACCTGTTCGACCCACCGGTCTCGAGGCCCACGGAGGAGATGGAAGGATATAAAACTGGAGCGACGACAATGAAGGACGAGAGAGGACCAGGCCTGGGCTTTTAGTTGTGTTTTGGTTTTTATTTGCGCGCACCAGTCGTCCGTGAGGGGCTGGTGCGCTGTTTTGTGTTTATTTTGAAATTAAATGTTATTTGATTGTCCGCCAGTTCCCGCCTCCTTCTTCCCGATGATTATTAGAGTTTATATCGTTACAGTGTTATCATAAGAGAACTGTTTATTTTAAATATTGCGGTTATCACTAATACCGGTATATCGTCACACACTAAATTAACACAATATCGATAATTGTTGTTTTGAATATCACGGTTATCTTCAATACCGGTATATCGCGACACCCCTAGTCCCCGCCATCATCAAAATGGCGTTGAAAATCATTTGAAAAATCATTGAAAATAATTTTCTCATGCCTTAAAATAGCTTCAATGTAACAACACCCTTGCGTCATTTACTACACCGGATCTATTTATATGCAAATTAGCCCTGCCTACACTCAGTCACACCAGCCACGGCCTCCTGATCTATGGATAATGACTGATAAAACTATGTTTTTACCAGCGGACAATGACAGTAAATACTGTAACATTCGTTAAAGTTGCTTACTTGACGATGTTGTGTCTTCAAAATGCCTTGAAGACTCAAACGCAGCAAAGTTTGTAATTCCAGTTCACGCCCAATGCGGGAGAGTTGGGTCTGACTCCGGGCTACTTTTACACTGTTGCCGCAGGGTTATTGTTCAAGTTAGCGGTTCTAAATACAAATAAATAACCACTAACAGCACATGCCATCGTGAAAATAGTGAAAAATATCAACAACTAGTGAAACATTTACAGAAAAATATACCAGATTAACCTGGCTGTCTTCT
Source organism: Carassius carassius (assembly GCF_963082965.1). Lineage (NCBI taxonomy): Eukaryota > Metazoa > Chordata > Actinopteri > Cypriniformes > Cyprinidae > Carassius > Carassius carassius. The sequence continues at coordinate 4,421,916 of NC_081759.1, forward strand.
CACTATAGCCCCTGCCTTACAGCACAGTTAATGATATGCTAATGATAGGATTCCTTGCACAGTTCCTTGCAAAGCACAGTTTAAAGGGATAGTTCACCCAAAAATGAACATTTGATGCTTGTCTGCTTACCCCCAGGGCATCCAAGATGACTTTGGGAAAGTGACTTTGTCTCTTCAGTAGAACACAAATTATGATTTTCAGCTTCAGTCATTGCAGTCTCTCAGTCGTACAATGCATGGCAAATGGTAACAGAATCTATGAGAGTAAAAAAAAACATGCACAGACAAATCCAATTTAAACCTGTGGCTTGTGAAGATACATTGATGTGTAAAGACACAAAATGATCGGTCTGTGCAAGAGACTGAACAGTATTTATGTATTTTTTTTTTTTTTTTCTCTGATTCACGCAATGTCCGGACTGTTGAGAACTCTTGTGAACGCACTTCACAGCAGCCACCTATCTCTCAAATGGACCATTGACACACTATCTGCAATCTCAATTAGGAGTCGGTGGCGGTAATGCACTTATAAGTCTGCGATCTGCCATAAAGCAGAAGAAGAAGAACAATGCCCCACATGCCTGCACATTCACAAGAGTTCTAACAGTTCGGACGTTGTGTGAATCAGAGGTAAAAAAAAGTATATAAATACTGTTCAGTTTCTTGCACGTTTTGTGTCTTTACACGTCAATGTATCGTCATGAGCCACATGGTTTAATTTGGATTTGTCTGTGCATGTTTTTTTTTACTTTCATAGATTCTGTTACCCTTTGCCATGGATTGTACTACTGAGATAAACATCAAGTTTTCATTTTTGGGTGAACTATCCCTTTAAGGAGAAAATACTCAGCAATGGTGTTGATTAATGGATTGGCACATGGTTTGTCTAAAAGCATATTAAAAACACAACATAGACAAATAAACATTTTCACTACAGGGGGACTGTAATATTTATATACTTCCATTGTAAGTGTGTCACTGTAAAAGTGGTTTTTGCTTTTCCTTGTTTATTTGTCCATGTTTGTCTCGTTATTTAGGTCACCCCAAAACCAGAGCATTCATCACTCATGGAGGCACTAACAGCTTATATGAGGCCATATATCATGGAGTTCCAATGGTTGGGATTCCCTTGTTTGGTGACCAGCCTGATAATTTGGTTCATATAAAGGCAAGAGGGGCTGCTGTTAGTATAGACAACATCAAAACCATGGAGCCACAAGACCTGGTGGATGGACTCAATACAATCATTAATAACTCCTCGTAAGTCACTCATATCATCAGATTTACAGTGGTGTCAGTGCTTAACAGGATCATTGTTCTCAAATGCAATACACACAAGATACACAGACATACAGTATGACAGTATGTGTCTTCATCTCTTCAGGTATAAGGAGAATGTTATGCGTTTGTCCAGGATTCATCATGACAGACCAGTAAAGCCTTTAGATGAGGCTGTGTTCTGGATTGAGTTCGTCATGCGCAATAAAGGCGCTAAACACCTGCGTGTCGAGGCCCACAACCTTACCTGGTACCAGTACCACTGTCTGGACGTGTTCGCTTTTCTCATCACTATCATGACTGTAGTCCTCTACGTCTTCTTTAAAATGTGCAAATTCTTCATAATGCGTTGCTGTTTTAGATCAAAGTGGAAAAAAAGCAAAAAAGAGTGATTAAGATTTTTGCTTGCTTTGAACATTCTATATGATGCATTTCTATTATTTTTTTAGATGCATTGAAAAATAGGTATGATGTCATGTCAGTGCACTGTTTATCCTGGGAATTAATGTTTAAAGATGCCACAAATTATGTTTGAAGATTTTACACCATATTTGCAAATATGTTCATATTTTAGCTTACTGTAAGTTTTATTTGTGAAAATGCTGCCTTATTAGTCTGCTCTGGCTGTTTTAAGATTGAGTCATACAAAAATAACAACAGGCTTACAAATTCTTTCAGACATTGAAACTAAACAAATATCCACTTGTTTTGTAATTAATTTACTGATCATTATAAATAAAATCAAAGTTAGAACGTGAAGAGAGTTTTCAGTTTGAGTTATTAATTTCTAATATTATGCTTTAGACTCAAGCTAGCAGCATGGGCCACGTAAAGGTCAGCTGCCTGTAGTCATGAAGGTAAATTACACACTACATGCATAGCATTTGTAACATTAAAGTTAAAAACTAGGAACCCTTTTTTATTTTTTGGTATGGATTGACAATAAGGGTATGAGTGATAAAAGTATAGTTTGTTCAATGGATTGCATTGTTGTTCAGCTGACAAAACATCTTTAAAAAAAAGGCCATAAAATGTGTATACTGTTGGAGGTCAATTTAATTTAGAACGGATTAGAGTGGGAGGTACATCACTCATAAACTGGAAGCTGCTAATGAGAAGAGATTGTAAAACGGACATTTTTTATTTTAGTGGAAAGTGAGAGGCCTCCGTCCACACTGCCATTAAAAGGGTCATATGAAATCGCTAAAAAAGATTTTTTTGTGTGTTTATTTGGTGTAATGAAATGTGTTTATGTGGTTTAAGTTTAAAAAACACATTTGTTCCACATACTGTACATTTTCTATTTCTCCTCTATGCCCCGCCTTTCTGAAATGGGTAGATTTTTACAAAGCTCATCGTTCTGAAAAGCAAAGCGAAGTGTGTTGTGATTGGCCGAATGCCTTAAGCATGTGACGGGAATGTTACACCCCTTAACACAATGTGATGGCATGTCCCGGTGCAACGAGGCAAAAACAATAAAACCCATTATAAACAAGGTATATGCTGCATCCAGTGGGGACAAGATTATGGTTATAATGATATATATTATGGTTATCATGATTTATACAGTCTTTTTTTATGTGTTGCATTGCGCCATGTAAACATAAAACCATGTCTTGCTTTTGTGATCAGAGAAACGACAAACAACAAGCACTACTCTACACTGTTCAGAACTCACATCTGAATCATCAGTGGAAAATTCTTTAAATATGAAAACCTACTTACAGACTGTGAGTCAGAACAGCCAGCATTGTAGTCTTTTCTCCCAGGATTAGGAAACAGTCCTCCATGAATTAATATTTGGTTTGAACTGTTCTGGAACAGTCTTGTAAATACAACTTAACCTCTGATTTCTAGTTGTATCCTCTTTTGAAAGGCAAAACAATGTAGTTTAGCTTTTAAAACTTAACACACAGGGTCTCCACAACATGGTGGTGGTGGCAGCAACAATACTACAGCGAGAATAAAAGTCATGTTTTCTTTCTTTACATGAACATTTTGGCGGTGTAATGCTATTTTCCCCACACAGTGACATAGACGTGGGGGCGTGCTTGAGGCATTTTAGGGGGGGTTTGGACGAGTCTTAACTTTTATAAAGAATATCTGTTTGGGTTTGAGACTTTAGTCTTTGCAACTTTAGGGATCTCATCTATTCACAAACAGCTTGTAACACTCCAAAGAGAAAGGAAAAATTGAAATAGCATCATATGACCCCTTTAATGCTGTCAGCTCCAGAAAACGATAAAATGTACCATAAGCATCAAGACTTTAAATAAAGAGAATCTGAAGTGATTAAATGATTACTGGCGGAATCGGTACTCTTCTTCTGATCTGCCAGTTTAAATTACCAATAAACCTGCAAACTCTCATTCAAGGTGGACATGTAACGTCATATAAGGAGAAAAGGATAAAGCATACTTAATTGGCTCTTGCACATATGGTCTATGTGCGAATTATTTAGAAACCATAATGAGAAACTTGATGAGAGTTACTGTGAATAAAATATGCTGAAAGATACAGATATATATGCATAATATGCTCTAATAAGAATAGCAGTTATCCGTGCATTTTTGGTCTGCAATACTTCATCTGAATATTTTATTGATATATGATCTCCATGAGCCATGACTTTGCACTGGTTAATAATTATACCTGAGAGTATATGTAGAGGCGGGACACTGGTGATCTCACTCTCTCTCACTCTATCTCAGGCAATCATGAGACTCGTAGTCTGTTTTCTTTCTCTGCTCACTCTTTTCGGTCCTGCAGAACGTGGGAATGTTTTAGTTTGGTTTACTGAGGGCAGTCACTGGATCAATCTGAAGATCGTGTTGGAAATGTTGATTGAAAGGGGACACGGTATCACGGTGCTGGTTCCGGATGCCTCTCTGGATGCCAACGTTCCCTTGGTTTACACGTTCCGATTATCTGTTGCTAATGTTGCTAATTCATTTATTTCAGGAATTCAACTCAAATTGCGAAACTCGTCTGGAGGAAGGTGGAAAAGCTCATAGCCCAAGTGGCTTGAAGTACAGTGTTAAGTTTCCACAGTCTGTGATGATTTGGTGTGCAATGTCATCTGCTGGTGTCGGTCCATTGTGTTTTTTGAAAAAAAAGTCACTGCACCTGTTTACCAAGAAATTTTGGAGCATTCCATGCTTCCTTCTGCTAACCAGCTTTTTTAAGATGCTGATTTCATTTTCCAGCAGGATTTGGCTCATGCCCACACTGCCAAAAGCACCAAAAGTTGGTTAAATGACCATGGTGTTGGCGTGCTTGACTGGCCAGCAAACTCACCAGACCTGAACCCCAGAGAGAATCTATGGGATATTGTCCAGAGGAAAATGAGAAACAAGAGACCAAACAATGCAGTTGAGCTGAAGGCCACTGTCAAAGAAACCTGGGCTTCCAGACCACTTCAGCAGTGCCACAAACTGATCACCTGCATGCCACACTGAATTGAGGCAGTAATTAAAGCAAAATGAGCCCCTACCAACTATTGAGAACATGTACAGTAGATGAAGATTCTTTCCAGAAGGCCAACAATTCACTAAAAATGACCTCTCTGAGGCCTCACATTGGGTCCCTGCGGGTCATAATACATGTCTTGTTAGTTACGTTTGTCCCATTCCCCAAATCATCCAGAAATGCAAATGCAAAAAAATGCAAATGTAGAATCAAACTCTTCGATGAAATAAAGACTGTGAGATATCAGTACTCACTTTGTTTTACACTTCCTCATTCCAGAATGACACACTTCCTATTGTGAGATGATGGGTAAAGCTGATATCTGGATAATCAGAATCTATTGGGATTTCGCGTTTCCACGGCCATTCCTGCCAAACTTCAAATACGTTGGAGGACTTCGCTCATCTGCCAAACCTTTACCCAAGGTGCAGCTGTCTTTTTTAACATGCTGTCAAATAAATAATTCATGATCTGAAATCATCTTCAAGACCAGTTATTTACAGTGGTGTCAGTGCTTAACAGGACTCTGGACTTTAGTCTAGATATCTTGATTGCTCTTTGTTCTCAATTGCACTACACACAGCATACACTGACATATGACAGTATGTGTCTTCATCTCTTCAGGTATAAGGAGAATGTTATGCGTTTGTCCAGGATTCATCATGACAGACCAGTAAAGCCTTTAGATGAGGCTGTGTTCTGGATTGAGTTCGTCATGCGCAATAAAGGCGCTAAACACCTGCGTGTCGAGGCCCATAACCTTACCTGGTACCAGTAGCACTGTCTGGATGTGTTCGCTTTTCTCATCACTATTCTGACTGTAGTCCTCTACGTCTTCTTTAAAATTTGCAAATTCTTCATAATGCGTTGCTGTTTTAGATCAAAGTGGAAAAGCAAAAAAGGAGTGATGAAGCTTTTGGAAAACCCCTTTTTTGCACTGAACATTATGTCTCTCCACCCACACCATGGGATGTCCATCCTGAGGTCCAGTAGCTGTTCTGTTATTAACCAAAGTCCCTTTAGGGCAAGTCATTTCACTCTGTAAAACACCTCTTGGGCATTTAAGTGCAGCTCCTATCTCTTTGAAAGGGGAAACGTTGAATTCTTTAAAACTGTTACGAATAAATTTCATATTTGAAATCACCAATGAAATCTGACAACAAATGTCTCATCACTGTTGTTTATTTTGCTCAAATCCTGGTAAAAAAAAAAGCTCATGCACATGCACAATCACTGTAGATCATGGATGTACCTCATCACCACATCCATCAACTTCAGATGGACTCTTATCTTACATTAATAATACAATCATTCTTAATCACAATAAGTCTTCCTTGTAAAAATTGATAGGTAAATATTGATAGCCTGAATGCACTGTAAGTCGCTTTGGATAAAAGCGTCTGCTAAATGCATAAAAGTAATTTTTTTTTATTTTACATTTGTTGATGTCACCCTGGCCTTGTTTACTTTTACTTTACTTTTTTACTTTTCTGGAATGATCTATATTGTGGAAAGCACTAATACATTTGAATGGAATTTAGTTTATAAATAAAACTTAAATATTTTGCTTATTAAAAATGTATGTCGTAGTCGTCGTAGCGTCAACGCGTGGCTGTCCCTAGCGATCGTTGTAAATCACTGCAACGGGACTTTTATTTTAAAGGCGTCCTGCGTCACTGACTGCGTGATTCAGTAGCTGACTTCACACATCGCCTTCGCCGCAGTGGACCATCAACAACCTAGCGAGCTCTTCGTGTGATCCTGTCAATTTTCCTTATATGATCGGTTAAAACACGAGATGATTAGAGAAGGTTTGGTGATCGAGAGATTTGCTGCGTGGTTGATGGTCCTAAAGCGAATTGTAGTTCATTTTAGTGCAGCAGTTAGAACGGTTAATTCATTCATACAAGTTTAGTTAAAAATCCTGTTTACTTTTTAAGCTGTATTGAGGGGATAACGTCGCGTTAGTATAATTTTGTAAAAGGCCAAGATTAAAGATAAATTATTTTGTATTTAAGATCAAGTCTTTAGAGCTTCGGAAAAGTCTCTAGTTTCATAATAAGAGTGTTGTGGTCAATGATGACGTCACAGACCTGCGCATTCTGACGCCACTGATGTGCGAAGCTGCTTGAAACTGAGACCACGATTATGCACTCGCGTACTGAACACGATTTACAATTTATGTTATACGATTGAACTAATCTACTTAAAATTTGCGTGCTGGTCAAAGTACTGAATACTGCAAAAACATAAGTGACCCTGAACCACAAAACCAGTGGGTAAGGGTCCATTTTTATTTTATTTTGGATTTCTACATCAGTGGTTCTCAAACTTTTTCAGGAGAAGGCCCCCTTGAGTAGGGTGAAACCTTTTGTGGCCCCCCAAAAGAAAACTCATGATGAAAACATCCTCAAACTGACAATTTTACTTACAAATTTTAGATTGTACCAAAAACAAATGAATTTGTACAATGCTGGAACAACAATTCTGTTTGTAGCCTTATGTCTCTGATGTTGAATATACAAAAATTGTTAAATTCTACATTTCATAAAATATAACAAATAGTTTTGACAGTTAACAATAATGTTGTCTGAAAAGTGCAACAAAATTTTTGAATACTGAACAGTAATTTATGATGTCCATATAGTAGAAGATACTGAAAAATTAATTTACGTATGATTGTAAAAAAGTGCATTAAACTTCTTACATTTTAATGTAGTAAATGACAGTGGCTCAAGTTTGGTTTGCAATTTGAACAGCAATCTGTTTTTTCGGCAATATTTTCAGATAATATTCATATTTTTAATATTTCAGAAACATTAAAAAAAATCTGCTCTACTTAAAGAAATAGTTTTTCAATATAGAAGACATACAATATTATACAAGTTTTACAATATAAAACAAATCTTGCATTGCAGACACATCAATTTAGTAACAGCTAGTAACTCAGTGGGAAGGGTGAGACTGTCTTTCTTTGCAGAGCTTATCAATTCTGGGTGTTATTGGGGACAGGCAAACTCTCAAGTCATCTTCCACATTAAGCCGTGCCCTGTATTTTGTCTTTATTGCCATCATGGCTGAGAAAGATGTCTCACAAAGGTATGTTGTTGGGAAAGGCAGCAATATTCTCATGGCCTGAAGAGCAACCTCCTTGTACTCCTTTTCAACTGTGGGCCAAAATTCTGCTGGGCCCTGCTGATTAAATTTCATCCTGAGAGTACGATCACTGGACAGTTCCAAAAGTTCATCTTCAGCCTTTCCACTGAGGCCACTGGCCATCACATCACAAGAAAAGGGATCTCGAACCCAGTCATATTTCTCCATGTCAATGTCTGTGAAGTAGCGACTGAAATGTTCATTCAGTGAGGTGAGGTGACTGGTAATGGTGTTGAGCATGAAGTCCACTGCCATGCAATTTGTATCCAAAAATTCAGATAGATTTGGAAACATGTCGGTGATGCCTCTTTGTAGTTTACGCACCCACAGGTCAATTTTTCTCCTGAATGCATTTATTTTGTCACTTGCCTCCAGTATTGTGGAATAACATCCCTGAATGGACAGATTCAGTCCATTGAGACTACTGAAAATGTCTGCAAGGTATGCTAGTTTTGCCATCCACTGTTGGTCAGAAAAAAACAGTTCTAGATCGGGTTTATGTTCTTTCAAAAAATCCTGAAGCTCACGTCTGAGTTCAAACACTCGCTCTAAAACCCTTCCACGTGAGAGCCACCGCACCTCTGAATGGAACAGTAGCCGATCATGAGCTGCTCCCATCTCTGTACATAGTTTTGCGAAGAGACGTGACTTCAGCGGTCTTGACTTCACGAAGTTGACAGCCGCTACTACTACTTCCAACACATCATGCAGCTCGGGTGCCATTAACTTCGATGCAAGTGCTTGACGATGAAGCATACAGTGAGTGGCTGCGATCTTTGGATTTATGGCTTGAATTCGGATGACAACTCCACTCTTGTGCCCAGTCATTGCTGCCGCACCATCAGTGCAAACAGACACGCATTTTTCCCAGCTCAGATTTTCTTCTACCATAAAAGTGTCCAACATTTTGAAAATTTCCTCACCTGTGGCTCTCCCCTCGAGTTCTTTTGAAAATAAAAAATCTTCCATAATTTTACTGTCCCATACATATCGAACGTACACTAATACCTGCGCAGCACTACTAACGTCAGTGCATTCATCAAGCTGAAGCGCGAACTGCTCACACGATCGTAATCTTTCGGTCAGTTGAGATTTTACATCAGAAGAGATGTCTTTGATCCGCCTGCTTACTGTATCGTTGGACAGCGGTATGGATTTAATCTTATTCGCGGCCTCCTCCCCGACCATCACTCGGCACATATCCACTGCTGCTGGAAGTATTAATTCCTCTCCGATTGTGTGAGGCTTTTTACATTTGGCTATTCGCAGGGCTGCAAGATACGATGCTTGCTGTGCTTTCTCAGGTATTGTCGTGATGTTAGTCAGTCGTACCTTTTGCTTGACGTATTCTTCTTTCTTTCTCTGAAAAAATTCCTTACTTTTATTTGCATGCTCCGGATGAATTGTTGTGAGATGTCGGTTGAGTTTATATGGTTTCAGTGCTTCAACGGATAAAATCTTCAAGCACAGTGTGCACTGTGGTCTGCCGTCACTATGTTCCATAAAGCCATATTTTATGTACGAGTCGTCAAATTTACGCAGTTTCGTTTTTTTCACGCTGGGCTCTTCTGTTGTGACCTTTTCAGCTGAGACACTGCATCCTCTATCTAAAAACTTGTCCATTTTAAATAGTCATGGCATTTATCGGCGTGTTCATGTCGTTGTGTTCACTAGTACCTCAACGGTTTGGTGACGTTTCAGCGTAATGTGCTGTGTATAATTGATATTATTTTTACAATATTTTTTTTTTCCATAGTTCACATAGGACAATCCTAACTTGCGTACAGGTAAAATAATTTTTAAAAATAATTTCATATTCTAGAATTTCTTTGCGGCCCCCCTAGCGCCATCTAGTGGCCCCCAGTTTGAGAACCGCTGTTCTACATCACCTGAAAGCCGAATAAATAAGCTTTCAATTGATTAATGGTTTGTTGGGATAGCTCAGTATTTGGTACAACTATTTGAATATCTGGAATCCGAGGGTGCCAAAAAATCTAAATATAGACAAAATCGCCTTTAAAGTTAGTAAATCCAAATTAAGTTCTTAGCTATGCATATTACTAATCAAAAATTAAGTTTTGATATATTTACGGGAGGGAATTTACAAGATATCTTAATGGAACATGATCTTTACTCTAAGGAATACTTCGCTTTTTTTTTTTAAACCAGGCTCATTGTCCAACTCTCGAGTTAAACAGTTGAGTTTTACCGTTTTTTAAATTCATTCAGCCGATTTCCGTGTCTGGCGGCAGCACTTTTAGCTTAGCATAGATCATTGAATCTTAATTAGACCGTTAGCATCTCGCTCAAAAATGTCCAAAGAGTTTCTATATTCTTCCTAATTTAAAATTTTACAGTAGTTACATCGTGTACTTAGACTGACGGAAAATCAAAAGTTGCGATTTTCTAGGCTGCACTGTAAGTCGCTTTGGATAAAAGCGTCTGCTAAATGCATAAATGTAATTTTTTTTTATTTTACATTTGTTGATGTCACCCTGGCCTTGTTTACTTTTACTTTACTTTTTTACTTTTCTGGATCTATATTGTGGAAAGCACTAATACATTTGAATGGAATTTAGTTTATAAATAAAACTTAAATATTTTGCTTATTAAAAATGTATGTCGTAGTCGTCGTAGCGTCAACGCGTGGCTGTCCCTAGCGATCGTTGTAAACTCACTGCAACGGGACTTTTATTTTAAAGGCGTCCTGCGTCACTGACTGCGTGATTCAGTAGCTGACTTCACACATCGCCTTCGCCGCAGTGGACCATCAACAACCTAGCGAGCTCTTCGTGTGATCCTGTCAATTTTCCTTATATGATCGGTTAAAACACGAGATGATTAGAGAAGGTTTGGTGATCGAGAGATTTGCTGCGTGGTTGATGGTCCTAAAGCGAATTGTAGTTCATTTTAGTGCAGCAGTTAGAACGGTTAATTCATTCATACAAGTTTAGTTAAAAATCCTGTTTACTTTTTAAGCTGTATTGAGGGGATAACGTCGCGTTAGTATAATTTTGTAAAAGGCCAAGATTAAAGATAAATTATTTTGTATTTAAGATCAAGTCTTTAGAGCTTCGGAAAAGTCTCTAGTTTCATAATAAGAGTTTTAGCACTTTTAGCTTAGCATAGATCATTGAATCTTAATTAGACCGTTAGCATCTCGCTCAAAAATGTCCAAAGAGTTTCTATATTCTTCCTAATTTAAAATTTTACAGTAGTTACATCGTGTACTTAGACTGACGGAAAATCAAAAGTTGCGATTTTCTAGGCTGAACTATACTCTCATTCTGGCGTAATAATGAAGGAAATTTGCTGCCTTTTCAGGCACTGCGTGATATCAATGCGCCTGCTGAACGGCAGCAAAGTTCCTTCATTATTATGGCAGAATTTTCTTACATTAATTATGCTTATTAATTTTTAAGCATTATCATTAGGTGACACTTTTTTAACATGGCACTAAAATGCTAATGAATAATAAAAGAGAGTGAGAGAGAGAGAGCCAAAACAAAAAAGACAGTCTAAACCCAAACCATGATTATGGTTTATTGGTCAAAATTTGACAAAGAAAATATGACAAAAATATGTTTTAAGACTGTGGTGTTATGATTTTGTTCTCCACTGCAGGGGACAGCTGGTGAGAAGTTCTTCAAAGGAAAGCTGAGTGGGCAAAAAATGTAAAATGTGTCTTATTAAAAGAGATTCACGCTCCACCAAAATGCGGCAGCATTGTTCATTTCTTGGGGAAGCTACGTATATATTCACAGAATAAGGACATTTATTTATAGACTAAATGAAGTCATTCATTTCAATCAGAGCACATTCAACATATTCACTAATTATGCAACCAATTTAGATTTTGAACACAAATGGCAGTTTGAAACATTTATGATCACTTATGATTTTGGTGGAGGGTGAATAAGCAAAAAACGTTTCCAAAATCTCTCAAAACACTGAACCAGCCACTCAGTCCCTTTAACTGGAAATGTGTTTGCTCAGTAACACAGATGAAGGATTTGGTTTTGTTTAGTCAGACCGCATCGCCTCCAAGCATCATACATCAATAATCGCAGATATACAGCAGGTTACAGAACTCGACTCGCCAGGTCTTTATCAATCAGCATTGTCCCGGTGCGATCTTTCTAGTGTCATTATTAAGAGTTTATGGAAACATACAAAATAAAAAAACTGTGGAAAATAGGGTAATGATACAAAAAAAAAAAAAAAAAGTACATTCCAGCAATAATCTTAAAAAGCACATTCATATTAGCAGATGCTTTGGAATGATTTTAGTTTTGCAAAACGCTTAGCTCGTTTTTTTCAATCGTTAACAATACATTTGTTCTTTTAGTCCTTTTTGTATCTATCAATTAGCCATGTACAGCTTTCAGAACAATAAATAAGACAGACATTTCTGATTGGTCCTTGAGGGGAAAAAAAATATGGAAAGCTAACACCTTTTCTTGATGTTAAGTTTGTTTTCAGTCACTGAAATACCCTTTGGACTGCAGAAATTGAGCCCTGAACCCACATATACACAAACACACCTTCCCACAAGGAGAATTAACACTAGAGATCAGTGAAAACATGACAAAACTGAAGTGAGGGGGATGAAAAGCCTTCACGTCATAGAGCACAGAAGACAAAAACCTTTAGCCCCTGCTTTAGCTTCATATGAACGTTATCCAGCCTCACACACACACACACACACACGATTCAAGTGATTATTTACATCAGTAAGTGACAAGCCACACTGATTGAGAAACAAAAAGTGAAAACAATAGTGTGATGCATAGAATGACATGGAAAAGTTCAGCGATAATCGTTTCGCCTTTCATCTCAGAAACCATCTGGTTTGGAGCTCTTCTGAAGTGTGAGACACAGACTCTAGTCTCAGGTGTTGGTTTGTGTGCGCTTGGGTTTTAATCATCTACAAATGCCAAAAGGATGCTAGCATGTTCCCCTTTTGAAGGAGGAGAGATCCAGCGGCACAGGTTTCACTCAGAGTTCAGGAAGAGATTAGACTGTTCCTCAAGCAGAAAGTCTCTGATTGATCGGTCTCACTGTCAGACTCTCTCAGAGCAGTGTGTCTGTAGGGGGCTGCTGCTCCTGGCAGACGCTCACGGAGCATGCTCAGAACAGGGCTTTGGCTCCTTGATTCTCAAACTCGGACCAGGCATCGCTCAGCTCCATGAAGATCATTTTAGCATACTGCTCATACGGCTGACCTGTAGCCTGGAAGACCAGAAAAACAGATTATTACTTCATTCTTTAGCACTGAATTAAACTCAAAATTAAATCAGATATGACTCTGTTTATTTTCTTAATAATCCATATACATACATATGGATTGTTGTTATATATTGTTATATGGAAGTTTTTTTTTAAATTTTTTTTTTATACAAAACATATATATATATTCTTGAAAAAAGAAAAAAAACCTCCCCAAAATTCTCATGTTTGAAATGAAAAGAAACAATAAATAATTAAAATAATAATAATAAAAGGTACAAATTAACGTCAATAAAAACAAAAATAACCAAATACATAATAAACAAATACCTAAACAAATAAATGTATCCATACATACAATAAACTTGATTAATATTAATTAATATTTGTATTACTGGTAATAAACAGTTCCATATTTATTTATACATTGTTTTGATTAATTAATATATTGTTCAATCAATATATATATATATATATATAAAATATATAAAAAGTAAACATTTGCTTGAATAAAACATCCCCCCAAATGCTCAAGTCTGAGAAAACATAATTTAAAAATAATTAAATATTAAACATCAAATAATTAATAGAAACAAAAATGAACAAATAAATACTTAATAAACATAATTACACAAATAAATATATACAATAAACATTATTTAAATTGATTGGATTGCGTTAGACTGTGGTATTACATCACTTTCACTTTTTTCCCCCCACTTTCATTATTGATTACAATGATTTTCTCCACCTGCATAGCCTTAAGTTGTCAGCAAAAAAAAAAAAAAAAAAAAAAAAAATTGAGGCCAAGTTTTTACATTTTTAAGAAAAATAATAATTATTTCTTTTGAATAATGTGCAATGACAAATTGTACAATAAAACTTAAGGGTCAATTTCCATGTTGACTTTAGAAAATATTGATTTATTGGTTACAAAACGGTTTATTCAAGTTGTAAATATGTGAATCTAAATCTTTCATACCTTGTCTGGGTGCACAACAAGCACAGCCTTCCTGTAGACCCTCTTCACCTGGTCAGGTGTGACCAGATCTGCCATGTTGACGGGTCTCCAGCGGGTCTCTCCCTCCCACAGGACCGTGTGCAGCGTGGAGAGCAGCGCTCTGATGTTCCTTTCCTTCCCCTCGATCCAATCTAAGATCTAGCATTGGAACCTTCATCATCATCCAGCCCAAAACACATTTATATGCAAACAAGTTTTGCTAACCAGTCGTACCTGAAGTTTGAGAGGGTCCATGTCTTTAGACAGCTCCTGCTTCCTCATCTCAGCAATAGTTCTGGGCATCTTCTTGTCAGGTTTGGAGCCAAAACCCTGTGTTGATAACAGATCCTCAAAGTCATCCTGTTTCACTTTGGGCTTTGGACCTAAAGGACACACAAAAAACAATATAGCACAAATAAAAACACATTTATGACTGAGATGTGTTAAAGGGATAGTTCACCCAAAAATAAAAATTCTGTCACCATTCACTCCCTCTTAAACTGATCCAAACCTGTATGAGTTTCTTTTTTCTCTTAAACATAAAATATATTTAGCAGAATATTGTTGAAGTGCCCCATTATGGATTTTTGAAAAGTACCCGTCATGTAGTGTGTAACACAGCTCTAAGTGAATGAAAACATCTGAAAGTGCACTGTGTATAAAGTTATTGTCTCTTAAAAGAAAGAGTCCATTCTGAATCATTGAAACGAGTCATTTTTAAAACGAATCCCTTTCATGTTGACATCAACATGAAACATTAGCATATTGAGCCCATTTTGGAGCAGTAAAAATAGCGGTTTCCATGGTAACGGCTGTAAACAAAGCAGCACTGCATCTGCTTTATCAGGCATTACAGGCAAGATGAAATAAAAATGAAACCAATCACACCAATCACCACAGATTAGCGTCACGCTAAGGAGGGGTTTAGAAAAATGAATCGTTGAGTGAATCATTTGGAAGTTGTTGAGCAAATGAGGTATAAATAAATGCATATTATAAGACAATGAAAGTGTTTTTTGACATTGAATGCATGTCAACCTGTTGTTGGGGACTCCCAAAACCAAAATATGATTATTTCATAACCCATGATAGGTCACGTGAACTAAATGGCTGACGGTAGCCACTGACTTTCATAGTATGGAAAAAATACTATGTGAATAGGCTGCCATCAACTCTTTGTTTACCAACAATCTTCATATTATCTCCTTTTGTGTTCAACAGAAGCTCATATACCATATTTTCCGGACTATAAGTCGAACTTTTTTTCATAGTTTGGCTGGTCCTGCGACTCATAGTCAGGTGCGACTTATTTATCAAAATTAATTTAACATGAACCGAGAGAAATGAACCAAGATAAAACATTACCGTCTACCGCCCTCTCGCGGCTGTAGACTGTAATGTTTCTCTTGGTTCTTGGTTCTAAATAAATGCGACTTATATATGTTTTTTTCCTCATCATGATGTATTTTTGGACTGATGCGACTTATACTCAGGTGCGACTTATAGTCCGAAAAATAGGGTAGGTTTGGAACAACTTGATGGTTTCCCAAAAATGTTATCCCTTTAATGAATGAGAAATAATATTTTTATTAGAGATAATTATTTTATCCATGAGAGGCTGACTTAATCTTGATCAGAAATATACTATTTTAAAGCTTTAATACTGACAGTAAGATATCTGAACCAGTGGTGTTCCAAAATAATTACTACAAGCAAGCAGCAACAAATTTAAGATTACATCTATATTTGATTTGCTTTTTAGAAGTGATCTTATTTTTGGATCATTAGTCGTCTAAGCTCAGTAAACGCTGCAGGTGTCATAATGGACACGGACACAGAGATGTTTCAAATTTAACAGATTACTCAATAAATAAAACCCTCACACATCGTCTTTTCAAGTCATTTCAGGTTGGATTTTGATGTGACAAAGCGGTGGACGAGGTGTTTACTTGCTTTTTAATTTATCCCATTAACACCATTATTTGCTCATTCAGATTCACATGCTAGATAACAAGAGGTGGGATTTATGGGGTGAAAAGTGTGAAAGGCCAATCATAGCGCAATGGAGGCAGTGCCTCCTTTCACAGCATATTAAATGTTTTTTTTTTGTTGCTACTTTACTGAAACATGTATAGATAGTTGCTTTTTTTCATGCATATTCATTCTGAAACTGGTAAAAGCATACCGAAGCCTGGCCCACGGATCCCCCTCTCTTCTCGTCCACCAATCACACTGAAACTAGGATTGTAGTTTGGTTTAGCCGGTTGGGAAGCAGGTTTGGAGGGCTGGGTTTGCGGTCTAGGCGCTGAGTTTGGAGGCATCCAGGGTTTACTGGGGCCAGAGGAGGGCCGAGGAGTCTGCTGCCACTGCTGACCTGAGTTCTTAGGGATTCCTGCAGACGACGCCGTTTTCAAACCTGAGCCAGAGAAAGCAGCACTGGACGAACCTAAACACAAATCAGAATTAGTGTGTTTTGTTATATGTGCGATATATGAGAAAGCAGATTTTACACAGTAAAACATACCAGGTAGTGTTGAGGCCAGATTGCCCAGGTCTGCGAAGGGGTCAAAGCTTTGAGATTTGGCCTTGGAGAAAGATGAGACTCCTGAGGCTGCACAAACACAAAGTCAATGGTTTAAATGCTTTATAGGCTGCCACAACTGGTTTAAGAGCACTCTAATGATTAAACTGAAATCTGATTTGCTAGTAAACATAGGAAGTGCTTGATTGTATGACCAACATTAGCATTTTACAATTATGTATCAGTTGGTAACGTTAGGTAACAACATTTCTTAACAAGAACTAACAATAAACAAAAGCATCTTTTAATCTTAGCCTCAATCTCAAAAATATATATAGTTTTTAAATAAACTTCAAAGTAATATAAAAAAATATTTCAGCTGGTTGCCAAGGAGACATTTCCCATTTTATCTTATGTACTAAAATAGCTCAAATAAAAATCAAATAAAAATTAATGAAAACTATACAGAAGTAAAACTAATTTAAATGAAAACAGAAAAAATAAAAACAACCAATTAAAAATATTAACTATAACTCTCTTAATGATACATAACTAAACGCTGTGAACAAACATGGACATTTAATAAATTACTGTTAATAAACTAGAAATTAAGGTGGCACTTTTTTTGCAGATACTTCTTATAGTAATAATAGTAAATTATGCTATATAATAGTAAATAGCAACTTAATAGTCAAATGTAAATAGTGAATTAAAAGCAAATAACTTTGGATGCACAATATTAGTTTTCTGCCAATATCAAATGTGCCGATATGATAAACTTATTTTCCAGATGCTGATACTGCTATACAGTATTGTTTCAAAACAACACCAAGTCTCTTTTGTGCAGAGATTGTAAACAATTTTTTTTAATAATGAGAGTACATTGAAAGCTTTAAAAAACTAAAAAAAAAAACAAACCTATAAAAACAAAAACAAATCACTGCGTTTTTTTCCTGACAGATGCACTGGTACATTTTCGGCCAATTCCAATAACTCTTATGATATTATGCATCCCTACAAATAACCCTAAACCAAACCCTGATCCTATACTAAGTACATGCTGTTAATTAATATTACTCCATTATAAATTCTACATTTACATTGCATCAAGGAAACCTTCAAATAAAGTACAATCAAAATATACACCTCCATATATATATATATATATATATATACAGTACAGACCAAAAGTTTGGAAACACCTTCTCATTCAAAGAGTTTTCTTTATTTTCATGACTATGAAAATTGTAGGGTCACACTGAAGGGATCAAGGGCTATTTGACCAAGAAGGAGAGTGATGGGGTGCTCCGCCAGATGACCTGGCCTCCACAGTCACCGGACCTGAACCCAATCGAGAAGGTTTAGGGGTGAGCTGGACCACAGACAGAAGGCAAAAGGGCGAACAAGTGCTATGCATCTCTCAGGGAACTCCTTCAAGACTGTTGGAAGACCATTTCAGGTGACTACCTCTTGAAGCTCATCAAGAGAATGCCAAGAGTGTGCAAAGCAGTAATCAAAGCAAAAGGTGGCTACTTTGAAGAACCTACAATATGACATATTTTCAGTTGTTTCACACTTTTTTGTTATGTATATAATTCCATATATAATTCCACATGTGTTAATTCATAGTTTTGATGCCTTCAGTGTGAATCTACAATTTTCATAGTCATGAAAATAAAGAAAACTCTTTGAATGAGAAGGTGTGTCCAAACGTTTGGTCTGTACTGTATATGATAACAAATTGGACCTTATTATAAAGTATTACCAATTTAACCAAGTGTCTGTTTTGACTGATTTAAGGTGTGGTTATCTGAATGACCGATTGATTACCACTCATAGTGGGTTTGCTGGCAGCAGTGGTCATATTAATAGTTGTGCTGGTTCCTCCTGTGGTCCAGTTTTCCCAGCCTCCTAAAAGATCAGGCTGACTCGCTGACGATGTCATCTTAGGAGTCTCGCTTGCTAACTTATCTGACAAAACATTTCAAACACATATTTCAGAGGTAAACTAATGTTTACTTATCTTTAAAATAATAATAATGACATAAATTGACAATACATTAACTAACTGAAAAAAAATTGTGTCTTTTTAAATACTAAGACAATAAACAACTATACTGAATAACATGGTATAGTATTCCAATGTTTTGATTTAGAAGTATATGGGAGCAGAACTCACTGAGGTTGAAGAGGCTAGAGTTGGATGCAGGAGCTGGAGCTTTGAAGCCACTACTCGCACCGTCTGACCCCAGGAGGTCACCAAACAGATCGGAGCCTGAAGACGCTGACCCCACACCGAAGGGGTCAAAGAAGTCTACAGAAAGAAAAATCAGTGCAATTTAGACTGACTGAAAACACATTCATAAAATATTAAATTAAATTAATTAATTAGAACACTGGGGAAACGTCAAAGAACATGTCCGGGTGATATTTTCATAAAAATATCCAAAAGAAAAAACAAAAACATGATATTTATTTAAATTATATTTGCATTATTTGGTCTGTCCTCATTACTATGATGCTAAAACAGTCCTTCTGTAACCAAAATAATAATGTCTTTAGATTTTGTAATTTTTTATATATAGTATACATATATATTTATTAATGTATTTCATTTGTTTTCATTTTATTTAAAGCAAACTGCCGTATATTTTTTATACAAAGATGGTCCAACTTTAACATTGGGTCAAATACATACTTTAAGGTAAATAACGCCTTCCAGGTGTCAAACCTGCAACCATTTCATTACCAGTTTATTGGTACTTAACAGTACATTTAAATATTCACATACACAATCTCTAACCTTTATTAGTGGTTGATGCCGGTCGGCTGGATGTGTTGGAGAAGAAGAGATCTTCTCCTGTACTTTCTCCCATGAGGTCCTCTGCATTAGCTGAAGGCACAGCGTCGGGTGGAGGGGCGAACAGGTCGTTCAGTAAATCACTGTTACTGACAGCACTTTTTAAACCCGTCTCATTAGCAATGCCTGGCTGAGTGTTGGAGGCTGGAGGACTGGGGTCAGAGTTCAGGCCGAGCAGGTCCTCTGTGTGGGGCTGAGGGTCAGGTGGTGAGGTTGTGAAGTCTGCCCCGAAGAGTGGTTCACTATTGTCACGTGACAGAGTCCCATCAATGGGGGCGGAATAAGACACTGATTCCTCCTCCGAGCCGCCACTCAAATCATCCTGGTCCTCCAACTGGCTGTCAGAACAATCGAACTGCCGAATGCCATCTGTAAATACACCATAATGCAGGACAGCTAATTTAAGTGCATGAAATATAATAAAAGAAAGAAATAAGTGCTTTGGTTGGCGAAAAGATGATGCTCTGCATTTTAACATTGCACATTAAAAATGAAGTGTTTAACTTTTCGTAGAGTCAACTTATGGTAACGCTTTTTTTAGAATAAGGTTGTTAAAGGCAATCAAAAACGCATCGATTCACTACAGGAGGCCTTTATTCATCCCCCGGAGCCATGTGAGGCACATTTTATTATGGATCCGCATGCTTTATTTGACTACCTACTCCCATTCTAATGCTTGGAAGAGCAAGGATAATTTCTAATATAACTCCAAATGGATTCGTCTGAAAGAATAAAGTCATATGCTTTGAGGGTGAGTAAAACACAATTTTCATTTTGGGGTGGACTAACCCATTAATATTAATTAACTGCACTTGTTAACATCAACAAACAATGAAAAGTGTTTCTAAAGCATTTATTTTAATGTTCATTTCAATATTCACTTATACATTTTTAAATAAAAAGTTGTATGTTTATAATATTCCTTGTTTTTTTTTTAAACTAACAATTGACAGTTGTACTATACACTTTCAATAACTGATGTTAACAAATATTAATGAATACTGTTTCTGTGTATGTATTTCTCAGTGTTAAGTATTGTTAATGTGTTAACAACCCAACTTACACTTGGCAGGGAAACTGTCAAAAAGCGTATGAATTTTATTTTTCATATTAAAAAAAAAAGTTTTAAATGTGCTGTATACTGTACCTTCCCAGTCAAGCGTCCGGAAGAAGTTGTTGGCGTTGGTGTCAGTGCTTTGAGGAGAAGGGGAATCCTGGTCAGTCTGTGGCTCTTCAGGTGAACGCTCTGGCTGGGCCGGTTCAGAGCTGTAACAGGCTGTGGAACCAGGCTGACGTGGAAGCTCTGGTTTACCTGATCAGCCAGAAAGATTAAGAACAAAACAGCTGAAACTCATAGAAAATGTGTAGTATCATAATGAAGTTATGAAAGACAGGGTAGTATTTGAGACTTGTACAGATAAAAGTATTACCATAGGTGACCCTGGACACAAAACCTAAGTCTTAAGTGTAAACTTTTCAAAATTGAGATGTATTCATCATCTGAAAGCTGAATAAATAAGCTTTCCATTGATGTATTAGGATCAGACATTATTTGACCAAAAAAATCACCTTTAAAGTGTTCCAAATTAATTCTTAGCAATGCATATTACTAATAAAAAATTGAGTTGTGATATATTTACAGTAAGAAATTTATAAAATATCTTCATGTTACCTCATCTTTATTTAAAATCCCAAATTATTTTTTGGCATAAAATAAAAATCAACAATTCTAACCCATACAATGTTTTATTGGCTATTGCTAAAAATATACCCCAGTGACTTAAGACTGGTTTGTGATCCAGGGTCACATATGTCCATGCAGAACAAACCTATGCAATCTCAAAATAATGTATTGCTTTTACTTAATTAAACATTCAAAACATTTATTTAATTATATACATATATATAACGAAATGCGATTGGGCTAGTTTTGAGAAGTAATTGGGCAGGTTTTGTTTTGAAAACCTGGCAATCCTGATCTGAACGCACGTGCTGGAGATATACTACTAATCACAGGACAATATACTGACACATACTGACAAGATACGCATGAAAATCGCATTTGATTTTTTGCACAGCCCTAATATATACATATGAATTTAAATTCATATATGTACTAATATATCATTAAAAAAAAAAAATTAAAGAGATAAAATATGGACTCTTACAACCATCCACAAAATATTACAATATGAACACCACTAAGTAAATACTGTCATAATTCACCAACAGTGGATCATAAGCAGTCGCTTGCCATAAATGCCCAGTGATCATCACAAGTTTGATAATTACACTACCCTCAAAACTAACCAAATTTTGTCAGGATCTCTTGCTGTTCGTCTCTGTTGGAGAAAAGGATCTTGGGATTGAGTCCTTTAGTGGCGAAGTTTTCCCAAGGCGGAGTCTTGTTGCTAGGGCGATCCTGAGGCTCCACCTCCACATTTACATGCACCTGGAAGAGGTCGGGGTATTTCTCCTGGATGTCGCAAGCATCGAGATCATACCTGCAAATACACACAGCACCATCATTTTAAAAGAGCATTATATTTTGATTCACAACAGAAACAGAAACTGATGTGAGATCATTCGAAAAGTAATGCGAAACTTACTTGGCAAATTTGATGGTGGAGGCATTTCTGGGCACAAACCCAGTATGGAACTGGATCTGAAACATCTTCATGGAAGCCATCTACAAAAACCACAACACAGCATGTTGGCAATGACTGAAACAATGAGTGGAAATGGTCAAGTTTCGAAAGCTTCTAGTGTGAAGTAGGGTTGGGCAATTTGTCTACCAAATTGCGGTGTAAGGACTGCTGTGGAGCAGATTTCAGTTAATTAAAACATTAACTGCATTAAAAATAGGCATTTTTGGTGTAGCCTATTTAATATAAGTAAATTTTAATAATTAGATTTTTTTTTTTCTTGGTTTAGTTTGGGCAAAAGATCTATTTAGTCTATAATGCTTTTGGCGTTTTTTTGCGCAATAAAATTTTTACTGTTTAAAATGTGTTCATTTAAAGGGATACTCCACCCCAAAATGGTAATTTTGTCATTAATCACTTACCCCCATGTTGTTCCAAACCCGTAAAAGCTTTGTTCGTATTCAGAACAAAATGTAAGATATTTTGGATGAAAACCGGGAGTCTTATGACTGTCCCATAAACTGCCAAGTAACTTACACTGTCAAGGTCCCGAAAAGTATGAACAATACTACGTTATTATGACCTAATCAGAAAAAGAATATGAATTATATCAAGTATTTAATTTTTTTTTTTTTTACAAATAATAAAAAATGTCATTATTATGACAATTATTTTTAATGAATTAAAAAAAATATTTAAAAAAATCATGCAATATATAATTCAACTTAACATAAATTATAACATTCCAACTGTGCTCTATAAAAGACATTGTTGCCATTTATATCATAATAATGCAATTCCTAAAAAAAAAATCTCATTTTCTTTGCATTTGTTAATTTCTGCTTATAAACATGTACTGGGACAGTATTCATAAATATCAGTCACTGTGGGCCTTACTTTGGCCTGCAGACGTCCCCCCAGTGTAGAGCGTGCGTGATAAATCACTATCAACACGTCTCCCTGCACAGTAATATTCAGGGGAATCTCCGCTCGCCCGTCCTCAGTCTTAAAATCCCTGCAGAAATGCCAAAGGTAATTAAGAGATGCAGACACTGTGTACATTCTCATTTTCAATAATATCCATTAGCAAAGTTGTCTTACTTCATTCGGTCATATTCCTGTGAAGTGGTTGCGACGCGCTCGTCACCGACGTAAACCTCACAGAACGGCCGACAGCCATTTCTCTGCTTATTAAAGAGCGGTACGGGAGTCATGGCGACAGAGCGGATGGTTATAGGCTTGCTGTGGGGAATTATGGGCTCTTCTGCCATCATATCACACATGTACTCAATATACCTACAAACAACAACAGTCATCGCTTAACGCAGTTCATCAACATACACCTACAGCTAAACTACATATTTTGACCTTGAGCTGAACCCAAATTTACAAAGCTATACCCAAGACTTTTGTATCTTCACCATGGCAAAATTAACAAAACTGTTGGACATATGTAGCTCAGGAACAGAATGTGTAGTTGCTTTGACTAAGATATTAGTCGAGGCTTTTTTTACATAAACCTGTGATTTATTTTTACAAGCCTATTTTCACCCTCCTCTCTGACACTTTCTTTAAAACAGGCTGGTACTTTTCTATATGCAAAAGATCATATTTTAAAAGATTTCAATTAGTGCTGTCAAACAATCAATCGCGATTAATCACTTCCAAAATAAAAGTTTTTGTTTACATAATATATGTATATGTGTAGTGTGCATATTTATTATGTTTATATAAACATGCACACATACAGTATATATTTTGGAAATATTTACATGCATATTCATTTATATTCTTATATTTTATATAAATATATTTAATATATACACATATAACATTTTTCTTAAATATATACATGAATGTGGTTGTATTTATAAATACATAATAAATATACACAGCACACACACACATATATTATGTAAACAAAAACTGTTATTTTGGATGCGATTAATTGTTTGATAGTACTCATTTAAATACACCAGGGTTTGAACAAAGAGCTTTTAAAAAGCAATAGTTTTACAACATGATCATGTTGATTGCTAAGATAGCATAATTAGTAATCTGCGAAATCAGGGTTCATCATCTTAAATCAGAAACTCCTAGTCTCACAATCAAATGCAAATTGTTGCAAAAAATGCAGAGAACCATCTTTAGTTTGGTCATATTTTTATTATGGTGACTTAAAAATCGCTGGACAAATGAGGTACTATTTGTTAAAGATGCACAATGGTGATTATTTGATTCGTTTTAAAAATTATTTATGTATTTAATTGTAACTATTTATTACTGATCATGATTTTTTAAATGTATTTCTCCTGAGTTTGTTGGTATGGTTTAGTTGGGGAGAGATTGAAAGTATGTAACAAGTGTCAAATACGTTCATTCTTGAAATTACAAATAATTTACAAAAAGATACACAATTGTGGGTTTGTCTTTAATTTGCGCAAATCGCAAACTACTGTTCTTATGTTGTTGTTAAAAAGCAATAAAGAAGCTTTTATACTGTGATAGGGATGACTGCTTAGCAAGCAGCATTAACATTTAGCACAATCATCATGGTTCATCATCTAACATCTATGTTCTGGAATGAGACATTTGACCTCATTCTCATGAAGGGAGATCATTACGATCTTTGCCATGAACCCCACATCCTCGCAAGTAGATTTCACACATCAGGAGATGTCATACGTGAGATATTTGCACTTGCTGTGTTGCAAAGTTGCCTAAAAGCACACTTTAACATTTTAATACCTTTATGAATACCTGAGGTGACTGTTTGGACTTTCATAAAACCTCTATAAAAGACTTTTTTTCTATAAAGTATATTTTTGCATGCATTGTTTAAGTCACAAGGTTTACCAGCTTTAAATAGTATAAGTTAACATATAATAAATTAGGAAATCCTTTGTGTTTTAACATTTATCTTATGAATTTTAGTTAAAAGTTTTAGTCATTTTGTTTCATATTTGTCTTTTAAATTTTATTTTTGTTAAATAAGTTTTAGTTTTTAGTTATTTTAGCACTTCAACTTATTCTAAACAAAAATGAGAAATTGCTTGGCAACTTGCTGAAATAAAAGTTTTCACATATTTGATATCAAGTAATGAAAATATTTTTATGGTTTCAGTTTTAGTTAACATTAATAACCGTGGTTATGGTTAAATAAAACTACAACAAATATTTGTGTTAATTGAAATAAAACGATTCTTAAACAAAATGTATATTAGATTAAATTAAAATGGGATTTTTTCCCCTTGGCAACTAACTGATTTAAATAAGCTGAAATTATAGTACTAAAACATAAAAAAATTATACTAAAATGACAAAAGCACAAAACAAAATCAGTAAAATTAAAATGCAATGTGAACATATTAAATCCAAACTGCAATGAATTCTTTGATAGTATACAAAAATGATAAAGTAACGCTGCCTAGGTTCTGGTGAGCAGCAGAACTCAATGTTCTGTTCAAGGTTATGTCACTTCCTTTACTTTTAGCTGACAAAGTCAGCTCCAGCAACCGCACACATTCACACTTGGTTAGAATAAAAAGAGTCCCCTGAGCTTGCGAAGTTCGGCAGAAGCTCTTGGCGAGCCAAAGAACAGTTGTGGCAGGAAGTGACCTCAACACTAAAGAACTGTCACACCTGCGGCTCACTGCTCATGTTCATGCACCTGAGCTGCTGTATTAATCCTCGAGCGTCTATTTCTGTTCTAGAACAACCTGCCCTGACACTGTGGTGTGTGGTACGTCTTAATTCAAAGGAACAAAGTGAGAAAATGACAGGAAGTTGTTACCGTTTGTGTGAGGGCGAGATGCCCGGTGGGCATCGCTTCATACTGAACATGTAAACTGCAGCCTCAGCTGTAGAGAACAGACGGCAGAAACAGAGGAACGCACAAACCACCACGGCTGACGCTGCCCGTCCATCCTACAAAAACATGAAGATGACAGGACACACCAAGACAAATGTTTCTTCAGAATATGCTGAATTAAATGAATGAATGCTATTAAAACTAAGATTATGACTTGTTAACGGAGACCAGAGTGTAATAGTTTGTTTGTGGGCAGTTTATATAGTAACACTGTTGGAAAAGGGTGGTATATGTGTGTTTACTCACCAGACAATGTACGATGCAGATGTTCCTCTGATCCTGTTTGAGCCACTGGTGCATGTTTTTACATATATTGTACAAGTTCTTCAGTGTGGGAGCTCGTCGAGGCTGCCAACCGCACTCTGATACCTGCACACACCACACAATTATGAGTTTTATCAAGTAAAGCATGTAGAGCCCTATGAAATATTTTTTCATTTTAATGGTTGATTTTTTTTTTTTTTGCATTATAATGGTTACAATAAATGTAAATGTCAAATTAAAAAGCATGTCTAATCAATTGAATTGCTAAAAAATGTAAAAAAAAAAATTTGGATTAATAATTTAATATCAGTTAATTGTCACGAGGTAATCAAATAAAGACAAAGCAGCAACAAATTAACTCATCTTTTAAAATGTAATCAACTGAAACAATTCCTGTTATTTTTTTTTTCCTTTTAAGTGCTATACAACAAAAGTTTACCAAATCACAATTTGATTAAATGTCAAAGCCCACTTTTGATTTATTAATCCAGATTCCATGACGTTCCATGTTATACATTAAATTACATTTTAATGACTGGATTTCATAATTTTGTACATGTTCTCTGCATCACAGAAACCTTAGGGCCCTAAGTATGAGATAGAAAAATAATTGTAACGTGTTTTGGCAATAAACCTTAGAGTAGATGCCAAAATTTAAAGGCCAGGTGTGACATTACCTTACCACTAGTGGCACAAAAAAGAAATGCAAAAATAACGACTGTTTACAAACAAAATATAGCCCCGCCCCAAATTCATGCCATTGGTTGAATCAGCCTGGTTTTAATTCATATCAAATTAACTTTTTTTTTTTGTCGTGTTATTTCAGTCTT
Source organism: Carassius carassius (assembly GCF_963082965.1). NCBI lineage: Eukaryota > Metazoa > Chordata > Actinopteri > Cypriniformes > Cyprinidae > Carassius > Carassius carassius. The sequence continues at coordinate 4,449,038 of NC_081759.1, forward strand.
ACTTATAAGTGAATATGTTAACCTAAACTAGTTTCCGTTTTTCTATTTTCATATTTTATGCTCATATATTCTGTTTTCATTTTAATTTAAGTTCTGATATTTTTGTAATATGATTTTATTATTTAAATTTTTTTTTACATTCCTGTTGAACTTTAGGATTTTTATTTTATTTTAGTGCTTCAAATTAACAATGTTTTTTTTTTTTTTTTTTACGTTTATTTGTTTTTGATAACAATAACAACATAAGTCATCAGTTTAGATCCCTGTAATTTATTAATAATTTGCACTATTTATTAATAATCTCCACTCTTACCCTGTTGTGAAACCTGGCCGGCCTGTAGGAGCGTTTGGAGAGGTTGTATACTGCATAATGACCCGCGTGTCGAGAATCCAGGAACAGACGCACATCCTCAATGTTATTCTTAATGGCAGATTCAACACCTTCAGCTGGGAAAGACATGACTGCGAAAAAAAATACATATAGACAACTTTATGTTAGTGTTCAGGTCTCCAAAATGAATCTGAAAGCCGTATTGCACAGATGAGTGTACCTGCTACTCTGGAGGTGATGTAGGACAGGTCCAGGTCTCCTTTAGCATAACTGAGACAGAATAGGAAACAGATTTAGATGCACGAACATAACAACAATCCAAGCACTAAAAAAACATCTGGATTACAGGCTAAACATCGACATAAAACAGGTAATGGCTTGTATTAAAACTCAACCAGTGAACAAACTATTACAACTTTTGCGGAAATCTGGGTCTAAAAAGCCAAAGACTTCAAGGAATAGTTCACTCAAGGAAACGTTACTAACTTCTATTGATTCATATACATAATACATTTCAAATGTTTGGCGTCAGTAAGATTTCATTTATTGTACTGATTTTATTTGAATTCCGTTTCACAATATTACTGTTTTTTACTGTATTGTGATCAAATAAATGCAGCTTTGGTGATCTTAAGAGATCATCGTTTTTAGAAAGCTTGGAATATAGTGAACTATTCCTTCGAAGCTCTCAGCAGCGATCACACATGTGGGTTTAGTAGGCAGCCTTTTTAACTTTTAAGAAACTCTACTGATCAGGGTAATGCTGTACTGATGGAAGCAGACTCTGGTTAAGAACAAACAGTGAACAAAGCCGTGAGATGAAGGTGGAGTGAAGTTCACACACCATCTCTGCACATACACACATAACGCAAACATAGACACACAGGCGCTGTCCCATAGTTACCTGGAGCTGAAAGGCGTTGGAGATTTGGGACCGAGAGACGTGATTCAGGAACAAAATGAACAACACAAGACAATGAACAAAACAAACTGAAAGCAAAAATGGGCCAACTGAGGAGGAAATAAACATGACAGGCTTGTGGAGACGTGAGGGGGTAGTTATTAAACATGATTAATAAATGCAAACAGATTATGGAGGGGGAGTGGAGGGGACTTTATGATCTGGTAGATCAGTGTGTGTCATAAACAAAACGCTGATTGAGTTTACCAAGAGATTAATGTCCAGTCTCTGCAGTTAGACTCATCAAATTATGATCAAATCAACATGGACTCAGAATTGAAGACATTTACATTTATAAATGTCATTAGTTTTGAGTATGATGCATAAGCATCATATTTAATTAATTTAATTATTTAATTTAGTCAATTATTTGTTAAATAGGATATCATAACTCACACGTACATTGTGCAGGAATAATTGTGCAGCATGAATTGTAATGAGGTGGTATCCTGTCATTTATTTACTTTCTTTTGGATTTGAGTCAGTGTTGTTATTGGTAACCATAATAAAAACATATTTAAATTATGTTCTGCTAACTTAAAGCTGAAATAAAATAAGAACTAAAATGACAAATTACTAAAAACAAAAAAACTAATTAAAAGCCAAATAGGAGACACACACAAAAAAAAGAAATTGTATATATATAATTTTTAATCCCTCCTATTTGGCTTTTAATTTAATTTATGTATATATATATATATATATATATATATATATATATATATATATATATATATATATATATATATATATATATATATATATCCTTTTTTTTAAATGACAAAATACAAAAAAGACTAAAACTTAAACTAATTTTAAAACAAAAACAAAAAAACTAAGAAAAATAGGAATTTAAAAATAAATAACAATGACAAAAAACATAATAAAACTACTACTAATAAAAAATTTTTAAATAAAAGCTAAATATGATTGTTTGAAAAAAATCATAAAGATGAAACGCATAATATTACTAACATTAAAACAAAAATGGAATTAAAAAATTAAAGCTAAATAGTAATATTTACAATTCATTGTCTTGCTTTGTTCAATAACAATGACAAGACATAAAATTACAAAAGACAAAATTTCTAAAAAGTTAAAATAAAATTAAAGCTAAAATATTTTTTTAAAGAAAAATTACTAAAAGTTCAAATAAAATGAAAATGAAAAATTGACAGTATAAAAACGAAAGCTAATTCAAATGATTAAAAACTACTATAATAGTAAATGCAAATGCATGTAGTGTAATGTTTGGATAAAAATCTCCCCTTTTAATTATATATTATTATATATTATAATTTCAAAATGAAACAAAATATTTATAAATCAAGAATTCTCTTGCCAAGTCCTTTATCTGGATTTGTTCATCACAATGTCATCTCTCTGTGAAATATACCTGTAATGCCACTGCAGAATTTGGCCAGGACTGGAAGCTAGTAAAATTATTCTGCCAACATTTTGAAACCGCCTTCACGAGCCCTTAAAATGCTACAGCTCATGAAAAAGAGCCTCTATTTATACTTAAAGCACAGACATTTGAAAACATGCTCAAAGACAGCAGCGTGTGCCATTTTTTGTAAACTAGATTAAGTTATATCAGATTAACTGCCAGCAGATTACTAGTACTCTCTCCACTACTACGACCTCTTCCTTCAATTCGGCTGAATCGGTCAATGGCTCGGTGGAAAGAGATGCCTCATAATGAAACCAAACACTTGAGCAAGGTGTGTGCACTAGTTAACGTGGGACAGCCGAAGGGGTGTTTTACAGCAGGCTGAATGCATCGCTCACCTGGCCACCGACTGGATGACTTTGGAGGAAGTGTCTTTGATGTTGGTGAGGAATCTTTCGGTTCCTCCTTTAAGAATATCCAGGAAGCCTCCCCCCATGGCCGGGTCTGTGTCATACACACCTGGAGATGCAAACACACACATAACTGCAGGCCATGGCTTGTCAAAAGAACATTTCCGGGACTACATCTTTGATTAATAAATTTGACATATGCACACAAGAAACGTCTCTTTCCAGTGACTCTCAATCAACACTTGTCAAGAACCAAGAAATGTTCTTTACGACCCAATTGATCAGATCTGGGGGCTAGTTCAATCTAAAAGGCCAAAGATTCATGCCATCTAAACTTTGCAAGATATTTAAGAGTTCTGAAAACACTACTATGTAAAAAAAAAACACATCTTCTGCTCATCTAAGTTATATTGGAGTTTCATGCTTCTAAACGTCTTCAGAAGGCTTAAATGTCTAAGTTCCTAAAATAATAACAGTGCCTCTTAAATGCCTGAGCGATCTTTTCTAATATTTGTCCTGGTTCTCCGAAATGTACACAAGAAGCACGGGCGTCGCTAGGCTTTTTTAGCAGGGCTATAGCATTTAGCTCCATAAACTGTCTTTCAGCGCGCTCTTCAATCCGTAGACCCTGGCGGAGCAGCGCGAGCAGACTCAAACACAAACAGAGGACACAAGGTGTGTATTTATCATAGTGCTGGGCGGTAAACCGGTTCACACCAAAAACCGGTGTATATTTTTGTTATGATGTTAATTTTGAATATACCGCCATACCGGTGTAATTACTCAGCGTTCGGAACGAACGTTATGCTGCGCCGCGAGACATTGTTTCAGACGGACCCTTTACAATGTTGCACTTCTAAGCAGCGTCTGCGAGGCGTGGTGAGCGTACACCATAGACAGGGGTACACACAGCAGTGCTCTGGTGTTACGTTATAACGCCGTCGTATTTATAACGTCGTATTAACGGATTCCAGCTGCACAAGGTGTCAAGGAGCGGTGCTCTGCAGCAGTGCAGCGAATGTTAACTAATGAGTATATTTTTGCTGTGCTGCAGGCGCTGAATTAAAGTGAAAGCGCATTGTTCGCGGGAAAAATGAACAGGATTGACATGGAAACGCAGTCACATGGGTTTTTGGCTAGGTTTAAAACAAGAAAAAGAGCACTTAAATAAACAAGGAAAGCAATATATATGTTCACTTTTATGGAGGCAGAAAAACAAAGTTCATTAAGACTCGTGGGATTGCTTGTGATAAAGATTTAAATGCAAAATGCACGAGACTGTTTCTGTCTGTGGTGTTTTAATTTTAAATATTTTAACAATAAAAGTAGGCTAATTATTGTGTTTACAAATTTTATTATACAAACCTAGAAGTAAAATGCATGAATAATGCGTTGTTTATATTTATTGAGTTTAAACTAATGTCTATATGAAAGATTGTTACTGTTCTGTGATAAAAGACTCACAATGCTGAAAAATAAAAATATATATATTTTTTTTACATGATATGAAATCAAAACAATGAACAAATCGGGATCAGTAGCGGACTGCAAACACGTCCTGTGTGAAAGCACAATGAGTCCGTGCTGCGGACTGCATATGCACTGCAGGCAGATTATGCATATATAATATCCATTTTATGCAAGTGCCGTTGGGCTAAAATTGTCGCCAACGGCGGCAACACGAGCAATTTGCTCCAGTACCTTAGCCGCAAGCACGTCTTGGAATATCAACCAGCAGAAAATGCATTGTACACCTGATTATGCATGAAAAAAAAAAACATTATAAACCGGAAAACCGGTATAATTTTGAAAAAAAAAAAACGGTATATAGATTTTTGGTCAAACCGCCCAGCACTAATTTATCAACAGATTGTCAGAATATCTGTATCTGTGCAGCTCTTTGTCATAAATACAGTTTACAAAAAGTCAGAGGGAGAAATCGGTTTCCCATCTACTGTAAAGTTTACGCTCAGTTCACCACTCATCACATCACAGCTGTTTCCTCCAGCAACAATCTAGCAATATGAACGCATACTTTAATTACACTTATTTAAATATACTTAATCTAATTATACGTACTTTATATAAACACTACTGTGCAAAAGTCTTCGTCTTAGGCAGTCTGTTGTCAGTCTCACTAGATTATTATTAAAATTAATGGAAAAATTAATGTTTGGAAATGTAAACTGATATTTCCTACTGACATACTACAGCAAAAGATATATATAACTGGCTTAAAACCCTTTTTTGGGGTGAAAATACTAATGTGCCTAAGACTGTATGCTACTTTACAAATGACATTGTTGCTACTTTAAAAAGAATGACAGTCATTCACTGTATCAACTGATTAAAGACAGTGACAGACAGCACTCATTTTAACTAAATATCAGAGTGATTGACAGAGATACAGTAGAAACATTATGTGTGGCTTTGTATTAAATAATGACCCAGATCATGAAATACATTTATTAGCCTTAGAGTAAGGGAAGCTTGGGAAATGAAAGCATCCAAGGAGTGTGTGAATGCTATGGATTTATTTTAAATCTTAAATCTTAATGTTCCTAATGTTATCCTTTTTAGGCTTTTTTAATTAATTAATTAATTAATTTTTATAGAAATATTGGTTCAGGCACCGTTTAGGCACCGGTACCATTTTAAAAGTATCGAAATGGATAAAACCCAATCGATACCCAACCCTATTCAAAAGTTGCATCGATTAACAATAATGCACTGGGAACTAAAATGAACATAGCATGAACAATTAACTAGGGCTGCAAAATTAATCAAGTTTCTAATGGCGATTACAATTATGGATGCCACAATTATGTAATTGTTCAAAGCGGCAATTAATTGTTCAAAGTCCACTTATGTTATTCTGCATGCTTAAGATGCATTTTTCTTTCTTTCTACATGTTATCTTTGGGCTTTTCCATTGTTGTAATTTTGAGTTTAACACTGTAATACCATTCATTAGGGGTGTGACGACGAGACACTTATCCCACGAGATGAGACGAGACATGAGACTGGGTTCACGAGAACGAGACGAGATTTTTTAACTTTTTTTAAAGAAATCCTCAATGATGAAATATATAGGGAAAAATAGTATTTTATTCAACTGAAAAACACAAAACTGCAAAAAGGTGCATTTTGAAATCATTTATTTTTTCTGCCTTTTTTATAGTTAAATTACATTGTATTAATTATAAAGCATGTCTAATTAATTAAAATCATGAAACTTTAATGACATTTTCACATCAATTTATTAAAAGTTTAAAAAAAATTACATGTTTAGCGCCCTATTAAATATTTTATTTTTTCTCACCATATTACTTACCATTTGAATGCATAAAACAACTTAATTTTTTAATTTTACTTTTTTCTTAAAGTAGCCTTATTCATTTTTTTCCCTCAGGAATTCTGTGTATTCACATTTTTCTGGTTAAATGAAGGCAAAAACATTAATTTCAACATTTATCTTTTACTTATTGAAAATTAAGCAAACTGTATTTTTTGACAAACAAAGGGGATTTACTATTAAAATTAAAACATGGAAGAAATGTTGTGTGAAAAAAGAAAAGATGATGTTCGTTTCATTTTAGTAGTAGTTATAGTAGTAGGATGTGTACATTCTAATGAAAACAGTAATAGGCGAATTGTTGTCATATAAATCGGGACTTTTATTTTGACGGGTTGCCGTGAATACCTTTACAGTTCTGTGTATTTGATATGATGCTAGTTTTACTCAAATCAAATGGTCAGATGCTCATCAGATGTTGTTCATGTGTTTATGTCCTCATTTAGTGAGATACCAGATGCTGAAATCACGGCGAGCGTAACGCGCGCTTCAGTGTGAGTGTGTGAGGTAAATGAAACCGCGCATCTCTGCCCTTCATTAACAGAGAGAGGCTGAACATGTAGGATTTATATTTAAATCGACTTTTGTGGCTTTATATTTACAGATACTAGTCCATATTGTGATTCGATTATGTGTAATGACCTACTTTTGATTAATTAATTTAAAATTTGTTAAATCTGACTAGTTAGATCCCGCGAGACACATCGGATCTCACGAGATCTCTTCACACTCATACCATTCATATTTTAACTTTTTTTATAATTTGAAGAAGATACCAATCCGGTGTATAGTAGGGATGGGCGATATATCACATGCGATTGTCACGCGCATTTTGGCAGTAAAGCTTTTAAATGGAGCGGCATTTAATAGACAGAGCCGTAGATCACTGACAGGCTACGCAATATCGCGTTCATCATCGAAGGCGATTCATCTGCGATAATGAACGCTATATTGCTTAGCTTGTCAGTGATCTACGGCTCTGTCTATTAAATGTCGCTCCAATTCTAAGCAGGTGATGGTGATTTAGCGGTAATCACGGAACCTGGTTTACTGACTAGATGCGTATGATCATATCGTTAGATATATCGCCCAGCCCTAAATATGACCCTTTTAATGGTATGATATTTAGACTGTAAATTAAGAAACAACATCGAGTGTGCAGTTACGTGAATGGTATTAGCACTTTCTGACCGTGTTTACTCAGAAAATCAGAGTGAACTCAGCAGATGGTGACCAGAGGGCCAATCCTCTTACTGAACGCACAGAGAAAGCACCTCTTGAGGTAAATATGGGGGCAGGGGTTTGTGTACGAGGCATTATCTGTTTGTGGACAGTATTATGACACTGTGATGGTTGGTGGAGGAGGGTTACACTCATGAAATAAGTTACTTGTATGAGTAAGTGTCTTTATGTATAAGTACTTTACATTTTTTGTGTGTGAATTTATGTCATGTAAGAAGTCAACACAGATCTCGATGCGGTCTTAAAGAGCTTGTTCAAACTGTGTGTAATGACATGACTAATGCTGCTTTATCCTGTGTCCCTCTCATCTAATATACCTTCAGATAAAAATCTCTCACAAACAAAGTACTTCTCATTACCACAAAAGCTGGTGTGCCTAAAGCCACAAATCATTGTATATACAGCTTTTCAGCAGTTTAACAAACAGCCAAATTTCAAAATAAAATAAAAATACAGCTGTGCCGTATATTACTATATTACGTCACCATTTGTAGAGGGGAACTGTGAGTGTTACTTTACACAAGCACTAAAAAGAGGAAGATTCATAGTTAATGAAATATTTCACAGCAGAGTATATGTATACTAACCACCTCAAAATACATTAACACAATCAAAAAATAAATAACCGACCAGAAACATTAAAGTAGGGGTGCACCGATCATGATTTTTCATGGCCGATTCCGATACCCAATTTTTTTTTTCTAAGCAAAAAAAAAACAAAGAAGAAAAGTATGCATAAACAAGATGTTTATTTGGTATTTAATAGGCCAAACTGGCTTTTGGCTATTGAAAACAATAACTGTAACCATCTGAAATTAACGGCAGTCACTGCACTTTAAGTAGCCTACATTCAATACAAACAGACAGCAGCATTTAGCTTTTGTTTTTGAATTGGGTTGAAACTACATAGAACTGGCCTTAAATGAAAAGATTAACTGTAACCATGTGAAATTAAAGGCAACAACTGCATAGTTATACAGTCTAAATACCACAGTCAACACACATTCAATAAGATGTTTCTTAATCAGCATTCAGTATTTTAGTTTTTTAATTTGGTTTAAAAAAAAAAAAGGTCTTTACCAGTGAGACTAAATAAAAGTATGCTATATAAATAAATTATTCCAAAATGTTAAAATCAAATAATGTTGGTGTGAATAAAACAAAGATGCAAAGTGTTTCATTCATTCAATTAAACAAATATATTAGGGTAATGATTCACATCTATATTTTTTAATTGAGCCAATGAAACAAATAACTATTGTCTCAATTTAAAAAATACACATGTGAATCATTACCCTAAAATTTATTTAAATGGATGGTGATTGTTAAATCAAAATTACAAAGTAGATGTAGATAAAAGTAGATAAAAGGCATTTCAGTTTTGTCAGTTTAGTCCGTTTTGTTTCTCATCCAACATGTGAGAAGTTGAGCTGAACATCCCTTCACTGCCTCCGCTTGTGCAGGGTGTGGACAGGTACAGTACAGTACAGTAAGGGGCTCTTATTTGTGTGCCAGTACACCAACGGCTGATCGCTTCCTGCTATCTGTGCCTCAGACATGTAGCTCTGCACTTCCAGTGCTGAACGGCTGTCCGTGTCCTGCGCACAGATTTCGAAATACTTCCACACAAATAAAATTATAGCGAATGATTACAAATGTAGTCTGTGCACGCGGGCGCACTTCCGGAAAAATCGTCTGAAAAAAGACCAAAAATCGCGTATTTTAAGCAAAAACCAGCCGGTTCCGATTTATGGCCGGTCAACCGGTGCATCCCTACATTAAAGATGCAAAAAATAAACCATTAGAATTAACTAAGAATAACAATAACACATTAACAACAACTACAAAATTAACAACAACAACCAACAACTACTAAGAAAAACTAGTATTAAAAAACAACCAAACGTGCATGAACTGCAAAATTAACCAGCATGCAAAAATAATAACAAAAATTAACAACCCAAACAATAATAAAAAAGCTTATATTAAATTACTTATAAAAACCAAGACTAAATAAAGAAACAACCAAGTAATATATATATAGATAACAAAAACATTAAACACATTAATAACAAAAATTTAAATCTGTGTAAGTAAAAAAAAAAAAAAAAAAAAGCATAAATGAAAAAAAAAAACTAACTGACCAACTAATAATAATTGATAACAATAGCTAACATATCAACAACAAAAATTAATAATAAAAAACTATTACTATTATTAAACAAAAAACATCTAAAATAACTAATTAACTAACTGTATGCATGTTACAGAACTGGAAAAGGCATCAGAAAACAACAAGAAACTTCTAAACGTAATGCATGTAAACACAGGATTTCAGCGCATCAAAAGATCCTATGACAAGATAAGATCCAACAGCACACTCTTCACTGATGGACTGTTCATCTTTACAAGACGTTTGTAAGATCGTGTGACATCGCTCAATAGACCAGGGCATAATTACAAAGGAACTGTGACATATTTGAATAAAAAGGGGAAGCTACACATCTGCTACAATGAAAATGACAAATGCAAAGCGAATGCAGAACTCACCAGCATTGTGTAAATTGTTGATCTGCGAGGGAAGCTGTGTGCTGTTCCCGAACCCTCCATTCTGCTCCAGGAGCTGCAGGGATTCATAACCATCATAAACAGACTTCAGACAGTAGTATGAACTGAACAAACTCATCAGGACGACAGTCCACTGCACACACACATCAGGAGCAAAGCAGGAGACTCCAGAATACACACTCTAGTCAGTAACAGCAGAATATCTTCTGCAGCTTCTGGCTGTTGGTGGTAATCACTTTAATCCAGAGAGAAACCCCTTCTTAACCCAGATCAGATGCATCTAAACCGCCCTCTCTATCATGTGTGCACATAGGAGCATAACACTGACGATCGCACTCAAACCCTGCTGTTTGGATGCTTTGAACTAGATCATTCATGTGCATTAATCCAGGAATTATTAATCCAGGAGTCGTTCTTTGAGCAGGGACAGCCCTTGTCCTCCCTCTTGTTTACCAGTCTTTCCTCTGTTTCTGTCTTATGTAGTGAGATCAGTGGCCATTAGGTCAGAGAGAAAACGAGGGATGAGATGCTGCTTTGTCTCCAGGAGGTCAAGGAGGGAGGGAGGAAAGGAAAAAACATGAGAATGAGAAAGGAAGAGTGCGGGAAGGGTCTCTAAATGGCTCTTCAGAGAGTTGTGATCAGTATGTTGGACTCTGCTCGTCTCTGCGTGTGGGTGTGTGTGTGTGTATGTCTGAGGGTCAAAGAATGAGGGGTTTGTTTCAAATGAAGCACCAAAAGAGCCTCATTCAACTAACCCAGCCAGTCGGGTCAACCAATAGAAGCTCTGAAGAAAGAGATTGCAAAAATCTATATAGGGTTGTTCAATCAATGGCTGATGCTGATATTTAGATATTTATATTGTTGATATATAAAATATTTAATGCATTTAATCTATTTATTTATGTTATGTATATTGAGTGCATTATTAATTACTGACAGTAGCATGCATTTGTAATATATATTGAATTAGGGCTGCACAATTAATGGAATTTCTAATCGCAATTACAATTATGGATGCCACAATTACGTAATCGTTCAAAGTGGCAATTAATCATTCAAAGTCCAATTGTGTTATTCTGCGTGCTTAAGAAGTGTTTTTTTATCTTAAGGGCTATTCCAATTATTTTAATTTTAGATTTAGTATAACATTATAATACCGTTCAGATTTGTACCTTTTTATAATTTAAAGAAGAAACCAATTCGATGTATCGTTGACATTTGAAGCTTAATACTATAGAAAAGCACTAAAAGTTTTTAGGTTTAGGTTTGAGCTTATTTTCATAAAAAAATACGGTATTCAGTAGCATCAAACAATGGTACATCATTCAACAAAATTCAACAAAAAACATAATTCAATGTAAATTGTGATAATTGTAATTAATAATCGCAATTAGAGTTTCAAGGGAATAATCAACAATTATGATGTGTGTCATAATTGTGATGTTCTTCTATGCAAATTTTATTTATATTACATAAGAATATAGCAAATATTTAATATTATTTAAACAAAAATAAAAAACATAATTTGTAATAAGTTGCATGACATGAATAATAATATACATTATAAATTAATAATTATATCGAGAACTATTTAAATTAAAATAAATAAATTTATATGAATGTATTCTCATGCAAGGCATATATACTGTATAACATACATGTGTGCATATATATATATATATATATATATATATATATATATATATATACATATACATGTGTGCATATATATATATATATGTGTCTGTCTGTGTGTGAATGCATTTATATATATTTGAATAAATACTGATTAATTCATCTTCAAAATATATTATTTTAAATTAACAGCACTCCACCTAGTGCCAGTTACAAAATCTATCATCAGCCATGTTTGTGGATTATGTACATTAAATTTTTTTTTAATAAAAATGTGTGTGTGTGTATATATATATATATATATTTTTTTTTAAGATTTAGAAAATAGGTTATTGCAATGATATGAGAGACGTTGTACCTCAGTAATGGGTGATTTTGGGTTGACGTTCCTTGCTGCAGCGATCTCCTGCAGTTGGCTAATAAGCTCATTGATTGTGAGGCGCTCATCTGGGTTGATTTTCAACATCGATCCTGAAACAAACACACAAGACTTTTGACAACCAGCAAATGCACAACAAACAAAAGACGAGATTTTTTGGTGAGAGGGAATGTAGTGAAGTTCCTACAGGACACTTACGGGTGAGCTGGTGAAAGACTGTGTACTTGGTGTCATTCTGAGGAATGCTGTATTTGCCGTTTACTATCTGGAGTTTGGCTCCCTCTTCAAACGGGTGCTGCTTAAAACAGAGCAGGTACAGGATGCAGCCCAGAGCCTAGAGAACAAACCAAGACTCTTTAAAAACCACAGCAAGCACAAGAGGAAAAACCTGTTACACTGTACCCTCACCAGGTGCTATGTAAAAATTAAGTGCCTTCTTCACATGGCTTGGACAAAAAAGCTTGGCTTCGTAAGCTTTCATTAAAATTTCGCATCAACTTGCTTCGTCTCTAAAATAAATTTCCATATCTTTCCAAATTCTTCCAAATATTAGCACAGATAATGTGTAAAAAGTCCTAACTAATCTAACTCACCCATATGTCTTGTTTCTCATTTATTGGGTAGTTGGAATAGAGGTCAATCATCTCTGGTGTCCTGTATGCTGGAGTCGTGTTTCTAGTAATCTAAGAGATAAAGAGAGAAACAACAACAAAAAAAGAAAAAGAAAACGGAAATGATTTGTAATTTAATGGGTCTTCATGTTAAAAGATTGCATGCATGTATTATAATAATTGATGATTAAAGCATGCTCAACAATTTACACTGCTGTTTGATATTTCAAACGTTTTGAAAGAAGATGAATTTCAGCACCATTACTTCAGTCTTCAGTGTCACATGATCCTTCAGAAATTATTCAATGTTCAATCAAAATGTTGATTTGTCGCGCAAGAAACATTTCTTATTAACAACTGGGCTTCTTAATATTTGTGTGGAAGTCATGATAAAAAACAAAACAAAAAACATACTATTCCAAACATCTAGTTTTTAATCAATATTTTCAAACTGTTAATATTTAAGAAGATTAAAAGTATAAAAACTTTACTATAGGCTTTGCTAGAAGATTGTAAAATGCTAAAAACGGTTCTTCAATAGAATTAGCTGCTAACCAAAATGCATTGAATAAACACAAACAAACATCCCATGTGCAGAGAAATGGCAGGCTTTGTGGATTGCGTGGGTTTTCAATTTACTAGCAATAACTGATTTAAGACGACCAGAAACCAAACAAACTAATTTAATCAACAAAACAATTAAATCAGGGAATGCTTCCACGGGAAATAGCCAGAGATTTTAATACAATCACCGCAAAATATTTCTCTCAATTATTGTGACAATCCATGAATCACTACCAAAACTACAGCAAAACGAACCAATCAGAGGACAGTAAGTGATGTCAAAGTGACATTCACCTGGTATTAATATTTTTGTAGCATAAAGCTAGATGGAATGCTTGGAGAAAATTATTTGTTGCATGTTTTACCTCGTCTTCCACCATAGATCTCTTGTGAGCAGACCAGCTGTAGTCTGGGTAATGTGCCACGGTGGTGGCGCTGCCAAAGTCACACAGCTTTATAGTGCCCTGATGACTGATCAGTAAATTCTCAATCTAAAGAAGAAGAAATGTTATTGAATAATGTACTTAATCATTTGGCACAGATCAAATGAGACACACACATATATAACGTAATTCCTCAAATAAAAGGCGGGGCTTTTATTTACCTGAACTGCAGAAGGTAACAGGCTTTTATTTGAAGCAGGCTTTTATTAGAGGCAAGCCTTTATAATTCCATCTGTTTGATAAGTAATTGTTTTCAATAACCTGTTTTAAATTAAAAGCGATTGCGTTCCAGTGGACAGAGATCATAACATTAGCACAGAATCAGTTCAGAATCAATCTACGCATGCGCAGTATCATCAGCTCCTCGGTTCTCGAATCGGACGCGTCCGACAGAAACGGTTCTCGATTCAGTGTACTGTTGATCCGAAAACCGATGCAACCGGTTCTTAAATGAAAAAGTAACTAAAATATATGAAAATAAAATTAAATATAAAATATAATAAATAAGTATTATTATATAACTCTTGATAATAATAATAATAAAAATTAAAATTAAGAATTTAAATAAAGGCCATGAAAATGTGTTTATTAAATTAAATTAAAAGTGCTTCAATTTCTCTCTGAATTCTTTTTTCTTTTGATTTTGGGGTGAAATGTTTTCAATATTCTTTGTTCATATCTTACTTTGATGTTCTGTAAATAAAGCATCATTGCAGGATTTAGCCTGTGGGCCTCACCTTCAGGTCGCGGTGGATGACTGGTGGAGACTGTTTGTGCATGTGCTGCACAGCACGACATGACTGGTAAAAGATCTTCAGCACTGTGTCACATGACATGGGTCCTCTCTGCTCCACCTTCTTCACAAAATCCACCAGCTGGCCTGCAGGAAAGGAGGGCGGAGGTCAATGTGAACACAGGAAACCCACGCCAGTGCCAGAAAGTCAGAAGGAGAGAGTGGAATGTGTAAAGTCAGTCAAGAGCTTCCCTTTCGCTTTTAGAAAAAGCGGTTTTGGCTTTTATCAAGACCAGAGTTTCAATGATCACCCAGTAACGAAGTGTGCTAATGTGTGTTACAGGGATTACAGTGCAATTACAATTTTGATAGCGCTTTATTTTACGGCCCTGTTCACCGTACACACTTTGTACTTCTTATTGTATTTACAATAACAGGTACTCAACTTGAACCCACCCCTAAACTTAACCCTAACCTAGTTAGTTACCTTACATTATCAGTGCTTTCTAAGGTAAAAACACTACAAGTACAAGGGCACGCACTGTAAAATAAAGTGCAACATTAAAAATGTTGCAATTTTTATATTTATTAGTGATGCACCAAATTTCAGCAACGGTGAAAACTGTGATTTTTAATGAGCTCTTCTCTGTACCAGTGGACCCTTTTGCTAAATATATTCACTATATTACATATTCATTTTATTTTTACTTAACCTGCGGTCTTCATTATTCAGTGTAGTTTTACATTTATTTGCCGTAAAAACCAGCTATTACAGTCACCGTTTCAACAACAAACTGGGAATAGAAACATAATTATATGATTAAAGCGGTGAATTAATAATGGCCTATAAAAGACCCAACAAATATTTTTTTAAGACACATAAATTAAATTCTATTGTCCAATAACTGAAAATAACAATACTTTAAAATGTGACCTGAATTTGAATAAATTATAATTACATTTGCATTTAAGAAGGGGGTAACACTTTATTTTGACAGTCCACTTTAGACATTCTACTAACAGTATGTAACTTTGCAGCTACATGTCAGCTAGCAGTATTAGCTTACTGTCTGCTTAATATCATCTAATACTTTATTTTGATGGGTCCACAACATACTGTCTATGAGAAACTTTGCAAGTACTGTATGTGTCAACTTATTCTACTAACACTAAACCTAACCTAACAGTCTACTCTGAGAAATAGTAGACAAGTAGTTGCAAAGTTACTTCTAGTTAGTAGAATGTCTAAAGTGGACTATCAAAATAAAGAGTTTTCTCCATCATTTTGTAACACAGTGGGAATGGAGTTTACGTACCTCTACACAGCTCTGTGAGGATGAGGAACTCAGCCTGGCCCGTGTCCGACTCTTCCTTACTGATGGACGCAGCGGAGCAGAACTGTACAATATTGGGGTGACCAGACAGCTTTTTCTACACGGAGCACGTGGAGAAGCAGGTTAACCTTTCTATAGCTTTTAGAAATGTTTTTTTTTTCCTTTAACTGGGTAATATTCCTATATGTTTTACAAACTGGTGACAGAGAAATGCTGCTCTATGGATGTGAGAGATAGCAATTGTGAAAATAAAACATTTTTAATTATTACCATGAAACAGACTTCCTGAACGATGGCTTTGTTCTTCTCCTCTTCATTGGAGAGAAGTCTCTGCACACAAACATACAAATAAACACAAATTTCAGATCTTTTTTGAATTGTTGTTGTGACTCTTTAGCAAAGCACAGGAAAACTACCAAAGAAAGTGACAAAAATGCCTCAAATACCTAAATTATGGGCACAAATAAATGCTTCTAAAGTGAATTTCCTCATTTTCTGTATATATGTTATGTAATGTTATGTAATCTTTGATATATTTTATTTTATTAAAAATGCCCTAAGAAAGAGTAAAAAAAAAACTTCAGGGGTGTAAATATTGCTCTTTATAATGACATTAATTAATTCATTTCTATGCAGAGCATAACTAACCCATTAGAACATAATGTATAATAGCAGTCAGTATAACAATATGAATGTTTATGTGTGATGACGACATCATCATACCTTGAGCGCATAGTCCTTACTGCTACCTAAATCCTGGGCTTCATACACAAATGCAAAGCCACCTATGAGAGAGAAAACATATTTTATTATCATGTTAGGTTTATTTTAGGTTTAGTGATGGCACCAATCTGAATCAGGATTTTGGCAGATTCAGTTTTGCTGACTTAGGACTGTGGCACCAACAGGAAATGAGACAGACTCATTTCCGAAAATATATGTAGACTAGTCTGAAATCAGTCTTTTATAAAGGGAAGAAAGAGTTTTCTGAGTGGCACACGAGTGTGAGTAATTCACATCCTTTCCGGCATTATAAAATTCTCTTTAAACACAACACGAATGAGTCAGTCTTCTAGAGAAGACGAGTAACATACACACAGAAAGAAACGTCTGCCCTCAGCAGTCATTACTCAACGAATCCGAGTGACTGAACTCATTACGTCTGCAGCTATGACACACTACACAAAGTTAATGAATCACTGATCTCAGCAAATAACCTATTGCACAACATTTTATCATCAAGAGTAAGTGCTGTGGAGAAAATACTACAAATGGATTTAAAAACACACAGCTAATTGATGTTATGTGGCTGAAAAAAAAGGAACTAAAAAGAACAGGAGCCAGTTCGTTAGAAACTCTGTGGTAAGAACTAGCCTGACCAACTAGCAATTAGCCAAGAGCTAATTAGTCTTTTCAGATTCAAATGAAATCATTCTGTTTACACTACTGACTAAGAAAAGTCAGGACCAGTCTTAAAGATTGTATGCAACCAGCTACAGGTGTAATCATCTTCATCTTAAGACTACAACTAATAATAAAAACAGTAAAATAGCAGTGGAATAAAGTGGAATATTGCAATTTTCTACTATTTATTTCCATTTATCAGCAGAAAATGCTGAATCAAGAAATGAAAAGTGTGAATAAGTAAAAAATAGAAAAGTGTGACTATTTGTCAAAAGCTATTTGGCAAGCTGTTAACATGAGCTATTAACCAAAAATTTTAATAATTAAAACTTATTAATATTTTATTTTCCTTTTATTTGAGTTTCCCTGGATGTCATGCAATCGTTAACGGCCATTAGAGAACTGTGAATATGTGAATGTGACATTAAATTATTGAAATATAAAGTGAAAATCTCAGAGCATACTTCAAGTAAATATTTTAGTTCACAGATGTTCAGACTGAAATAAAAATTTAAAAAATTATATATGGGGTTATATTGAAGCTCATCAAGAGAATGCCAAGAGTGTGCAAAGCAAAAGGTGGCTACTTTGAAGAACCTAGAATATGACATGTTTTCAGTTGTTTCACACTTTTTTGTTATGTATATAATTCCATATATAATTCCACATGTGTTAATTCATAGTTTTAAAGCCTTCAGTGTAAATCTACAATTTTCATAGTCATGAAAATAAAGAAAACTCTTTGAATGAGAAGGTGTGTCCAAACTTTTGGTCTGTACTGTATATATACACATGCATATAATATATATATATATATATATATATATAGACTGACACAAACAATTTTCTTTGGAATACCATGCACTGATGTGCGAAATATGCTTCATGCATAAAAAGGAAAATTTATAAAGGAAGGAAATAGGGATTTATTTATAAAACTAAGAATGACTATTTCATATCACCCAAGCATTTTGTTGATCCACTACAAAATGTTGAATAGAATTACATTACATTACTGATTGTATGGCTCCATGAACAGATGCTGACCGTGTCAGGTGTGCATGTCTTCACATGAACAAAAGTGTCAATGCCAGACAGGTATTTATGGACACTTGTGAAACAACCCTCAAGTGACCAAAACGGCCTGTAACCATGGCAGCGGGTAAATGAATACCAGCGGAGGGCCGAGTCAGGCTGCAGGAATCAAAAAGAGCTTTCCAGTTTTACATTACACTGTGCTGACATTCACACACACCACCGATTTCCAAGGAACAGTCCAAAACAAAGTGAAACAGGAACAGCAAGAGACCTGAGGTAAATATCAAGCATACTGATTCAAAGATTCAAATCTGGACTGTTCTGTTCAAGTGAAAGACTTTTCTGGACACAATTTCCAGTAATAATGACCAACATTACAGTCCAGAAATGTCATTGTGATGCAAGGAATTAAAAAATAAAATACCATGTCTGATCCAGGAACCTGTGATTGATTGTTCATGGATCATCAGTTCAGAGTTCAAACTTCCAACTTTTTGCTTATCAGCCCAGATCTCTAACCAATATGCCTCACCAACACCATGCAAATCATTCCTGTTCACCCAGAATGCCCTCTGTTTCCTGTAGTTGTCAACACACCTTAGCAAAGTGAAGGACTGGAGTTATACAGAATGAGCACTTTCAGTTTCAACAGATTTCAATAGATCTGACCAAAACACCCCACTTTGACAGATAATAAATAATTCAAATATGAATATACACCACATAAGCAGTAGAGCTATTTGCACTTTATTTAGAAAGGATGCATTAAACTGATGAATAATGACAGTAAAGTCATTTAGAATGTTACAAAAGATTTCCATGTCAAAAACAACGCTGTTCTTTTAAACTTTATCCAATTCATTAGAAAATTCTGGTTTCCACTAAAGTATTAAACAGCACAACTGTTATCAACACGGATAATAAGAAATGTTTCTTGAGCAGCAAATCAGCATATTAGAATGATCTCTGAAGGATGATGTGACACTGAAGAGTAGTATTGATACAGTTTCAATACTACTGTAACCTGCTACAGTACTAGTGTGTGCTATATTCAAATTATGGCAATTTACAGTAACAATTAGTATTAATATTTACAGAAGCACATTTCTGCCATGAAATAAAGAAATAAAAAAATGATTCACAACTTTTTTTATCTTGCAATTCAGACTTTTTCCGCATGAGTGTCACACAATTGTTTTATTTTGAGGTGGAAATAATAATGCAATAAGTAAACTATTCGTGGGGGGGGGGGGGGGGGGGGGGTGAAAATTCTGAGATATGAACTCAGAATTTAAACAAAGTCATAATTTTTAAATCACTATTTACATTTTTGTCCCATGGCGAAAACAGACTGCCATAAATGTGACATCATATTTTATAAAAGAATGAAACCACTAAAAGAATAAAAATAAATGTTTTTGTACCATGTAATTACCTTGATGTATGAATACAGTCTGTACACAGGTGCATATATATATATATATATATTAGCAGTATATATTCAGTTAAAACTGAACTTATACAAATACAAATGAACTTACGGAATATGAATATTAACTATATTAACGTGACTATTCATATGGTTGTGCTAGTGACATAATATAAAAAATAAGTTGCATACATCTGAATGCCTCAAGAACATACATATTATCATCTGAAATATAAAATGAGTTCATGTCAGGTGTATCAGAGCGACTTGCAAGTGACTTGCTAACAATTTAGCCAGCTAGTTTAAGCCCATTGTCATCTATATTATAACAATTATATACATATACAATAAACCTAATGTTAATATTTGTGACTAAGAAAACATTACGGATATTTTGCAGTCAAAATGAAGAGCTGTTTTGAATAAAATACATGTCAGTGTCTTAAGCAGAGGTTAGCATGACTAGCCTGGTGCTATTCTGAATTAATCTTTTACCTTCCGCGATGACTCGTTTGATCCGGAGCTTCAGGTCTCCGAGCTCCACCACTTGACCGACGAAGTCGTTCTGATCCCGGCTGGCGGCACCGGATCCGCCGGGCCCGGCCAGGAAATCGAGCGCTGACTGGAGCAGGGACATTTTGTCCCTCTTTTTCTGTTGCGCCTATTAACCGGAACCGGCACCGGATGGAGAACAAGTGCACTAACTCAGCTAGTGGTGTGACAAGATAACAGAGCGTTAATTTGGATTTAAACTCTCTTTTTCTAAGATGAAAACATCTCGAGTACTGGTTCCGGTCGACCTGCTCTCTCTCAGCGGTATTTCCGCAAGCTGCTGACGACACACACACACACACACACACACACACGACTCACGAGTTGCTTTCAAACTCTGCTGTTTTGGCAGGTCGTCGTCCATCAAAGTCTACGTCAAATGTTTAGACTAGTAAATATGTCTCAAATACTGTTATGTACAAGTGATGTCATCAGACGGTGATAGCCTACGGAAATGCATGTATCATGATAGTTTTTATATGGTAATACCACAGTAACGTTACATGGTCCCACACCCAGAAACATTCCTTTTGGTACTATACCCATAGACTGTATAAAAACAGACTAAACCATTATAGAAAAACACTGTGCCTATATTTATTATTTTTTACTTTAAATATGCCATGGTAAAGTACCATTGTACCATTTGAAGTGTTGTTATCAAACAGTACCATAGTACACTGACATTTAATAAGGTTTGAATTAAAAATTAATATAATCGCCTACAAGCATAAGTGATTAAAAACAATAGGCTATAGCATATACTGTATTAAACAATTTATCGATATCATACATCAATATTTTAGTCACTTAGAGTGTTAAATATTAGCATTATTCTCCCTAATACTAGTCCAAAAATCATACAAGATTTAAATTGTAGAGTATCTTGTGTACTGCCATGAATATATCCTAATATTGCATTACAGACTAATAATGTGAAAGAATGACTCATTAAAGTAACTGTAAAACAGGGAATCATGAAAGATATTATGACTAATATTTATGGTCCTGAAATTGATGATGTTATTTTCTTACTTCTATGCAAAATACAGTTATATATAATTGTTGAATAATAAATTAATATATTAATCAACACAATTGATTAATACACTCATTTAAGAAAAGGCTTTATTGCAAAATATTGTTTTATGGCTCCAAAATTAAATGACCTTATTTAACAATTAATTTAGTGTCTAGAGCAATCTGAATCTGCGTAAAACAATAATTATTCTATTTTTTTCTCATCATCACAGAGTGAACTCATTATAAAAAAGCAAAAATACTTAGTGGATTGAAACATTAACTTTATTTTTTTCTTAAAAAAAAAAAAAGATCAAAAATACAGTCGATATAATTTAATATGCATACTGCTACATGGAAAGTAACTAGAAAGTTTGATCAGAAAGCTGTGATGGAATGGTTAAACTAGCTGAGGGTGAAGCCCAGGGGTTTACAGTGCTCTTATACGTCTCATAATAACAACAGTATAGAAAGAGAAGACATACATTCATCAGCTGAACTTTGAGGGACCTCAGATGCGACTCTAAAGCAAAGTGGTGCAGTTCGGAGCATGTATGTACAAAGCATCTCAACGTGCACCACACTGCTCCAGGATCAGATCTTCCCATTTCAGTCGCTATATAACAACACAAATGACTTTGAGATGCACTGTGTCAACATGACCCGTGTGGAGGAAGAAATTCATTACCAGACAATGCAGCGGTTTTATATTGTTTTAGTTTTTTTTTCTGATCGAGTCAGACTTATGAAATTTAATCTGTACATATTACAAATCATGTTAGAAACAACGTACTGTATTTGCATAAAACAAGTGTTTTATAATTACAAAAAGACATTCTGGGTCATTTGCAAAGCAGCAGTCATTTAAACAACACTTTGCTGATTGAACATCACTTATTAGTGGACGTGCACGTCAACGACACAAGTAATTAAGAAAACCAATGGTCTAACTCCATCTGCTCAATGCTGCTCTCAAATACCGTCCAATCATTAAAAAAAACAGTCCACAATGCAATGTGAGGTAGTGATACACAGGTACAGTTCACACTTTCATATCATGTTAAAAAAATATAGATATTTGTGTAGAGTGTAGAATGTGGTCGCCTGCTCCTTGCCACATAGAGGATTATGAAACGGTTCTTTGTGGTATCGAGGCTTGTTAGAAAAACGAAGAAGAAATGGCTGATAAAGATCTGAAGAGCAAGAACAGAACGTATTGTAGCACAGACCGGATTCTGCAGCAAAGCAGAAGAGAAGGAGAAAGTATATCAAGCTTTCTTGCTTTGGATCATTAATTGAAACTCACAAAACCTGTCACCCCACAACCAGAAGAAAAAAATAAATATTATACTGAATGAAGCCTATTTTAGGACCATTATTATTTATTTAGCATTGTAATCCTTCATGTAATTCTCTCCGACCATAAAAAAAAAAAAATAAAAAAATAAAAATAATAATAATATATATACAATGGGTACGGAAAGTATTCAGATGCCCTTAAATTTTTCACTCTTTGTTATATTGCAGCCATTTGCTAAAATCATTTAAGTTAATTTTTTTTCCTCAATGTACACACAGCAACCAATATTGACAGAAAAACACAGATTTGTTGACATTTTTGCAGATTTATTAAAAAAAGAAAAACTAAAATATCGCATGGTCCTAAGTATTCAGACCCTTTGCTGTGACACTCATATATTTATCTCAGGTGCTGTCCATTTCTTCTGATCATCCTTGAGATGGTTCTACATCTTCATTTGAGTCCAGCTGTGTTTGATTATACTGACTGGACTTTATTAGGAGAGCCACATACCTGTCTATATAAGACCTTACAGCTCACACACAGTGAATGTCAGAACAAATGAGAATCATGAGGTCAAAAGAACTGCCTGAAAAGCTCAGAGACAGAATTGTGGCAAGGCACAGATCTGGCCAAGGTTACAAAAACATTTCTGCTGCACTTAAGGTTCCTAAGAGCACAGTGGCCTCCATAATCCTTAAATGGAAGACGTTTGGGATGACCAGACCCCTTCCTAGAGCTGGCCATCCGGCCAAACTGAGCTATCAGGAGAGAAGAGCCTTGTTGAGAGAGGTAAAGAAGAACCCGAAGATCACTGTGGCTGAGCTCCAGAGATGCAGTCGGGTGATGGGAGAACGTTGTAGAAAGTCAACCATAACTTCAGCCCTCCAACAGTCGGGGCTTTGTGGCAGAGTGGCCCGATGGAAGCCTCTCCTCAGTGCAAGACACATGAAAGCCCCAATGGAGTTTGCTAAAAAACACCTGAAGGACTCTCTGGTCTGATGAAACCAAGATAAAAAATTTTGGCTTTAATTCTAAGCGGTATGTGTGGAGAAAACCAGGCACTGCTTATCACCTATCCAGTACAGTCCCATCAGTGAAGCATGGTGGTGGCAGCATCATGCTGTGGGGGTGTTTTTCAGCTGCAGGGACGGGACGACTGGTTACAATCGAGGGAAAGATGAATGTGGACAAAAACCTTCTCCAGAGTGCTCAGGACCTCAGACTGGGCCGAAGGTTCACTTTCCAACAAGACAATGACCCTAAGCACACAGCTAAAATAATGAAGGAGTGGCTTCACCACAACTCCTTGACTGTTCTTGAATGGCTCAGCCAGAGCCCTGAATTAAACCCAACTGAGCACCTCTGGAGAGACCTGAAAATGGCTGTCCACCAACGCTTACCATCCAACCTGACAGAACTGGAGAGGATCTGTGAGGAGGAATGGCAGAGGATCCCAAAATCCAGGTGTGAAAAACTTGTTGCTTCTTTCCCAAAAAGACTCATGGCTGAATTAGATCAAGGGTGCTTCTACTAAATACTGAGCAAAGGGTCTGAATACTTAGGACCATGTGATATTTAAGTTTTTCTTTTTTAATAAATGTGCAAAAATGTCAACAATTCTGTGTTTTTCTTTCAATATGGGGTGTTTGTGTACATTAATGAAGAAAAAAAAATAACTTAAATGATTTTAGCAAATGGCTGCAATATAACAGAGTGAAAAATTAAGGGGGTATGAATACTTTCCGTACCCACTGTGTATGTGTGTGTGTGTGTATATATACATATATATAAATATATTCAAATTTTTGCAAATTAAAAAAAATAAATTACTGTATAGTAATATTGAAACATGGAAATAATCATGAATACTGAAACAAATTTATGGTCCTAAATTAATTTTTGGAAAAAAAATATATATATATTTGAATAATTACGCATTATTTTAATTCTATTTTTTCTTTTGACTTAAGGGTGAAATGTGAGATTTGCCAAATTATGTATGAATGAGAAAAAGTTGGGTATACAGATTTGATTATTGTGGTAGTGTTAAGCCACAAATATAGACATTCACAATGATTCAAAAAGAGTTGGATAAATTAAACAATGGATAAATTAGCTTAAAATCAACTATTTATGGTGTCAGATTTGGTTGCTGTTAGTTTAAAAGTAGTATTTCCACAGCTAATGAAGCCGTGAAACAGGTTAAAATATTTAAAGCAGACAGAAAGAATGAATTCACAGGGTAAAACTAATTCATTATAAAATATGATAATTGAGGCATAAAACAAATCGTACTGCTGGTCTGGTTTGGTTAATTTTACTCTTTGGTCAGATGAAATTGTAAACCTCTAGAATCCAAGATGACAATACTCGCTGTGTTGACATAAAACTGTGGTTTTTACATAGCAAAACAAAGAAACCTGTGTATTACTACAACTGAACATGAAATAAACAATTTGAATGTGTGTGTGTGTGTGTGTGCAACCAGACTGAAAACGATTCGAATCTTTTGGATGTTTACCACCGTATTTACACCAGACACCTGCGACAAAACTAAATGACTCCGGAGCAGTCTACACCGTGAGCCCCTGATGTGGACACCCCATTTCTCCACTCAAGACACATTGAAAATGAAGTGATTAATAAAAAAAATATATTTGTTATAAAATGTATTCTTTACAGGTTTAAATAACTTCTGACCCTTATATCAAAGCCAGCTCATGATGTTTCTGGTCTGACATAATTTCTATCCATATATCTATGCAGTTGTAGGAATACTAACATATCAAATATAAAATTATTCACATTAAAAATTAATTTTGTAATTTTGTATTAAAAATAATTTTTTTTTTTCCTGTCTGATTATTTTGTTATTTTTCTCAATTGCTGAAGCTTACTTAAAACATTTTTGTTTTCTGACCATATGCACATGCAGTTGTAGGAATATGAGCATATGTAAAATTAATTATATAGTTAATCATATGCAAAATCAAATTCTATTTGGGATAATTTTGTTAATTCTACTGTCCTATAAGCATATGAAGAGTTTATTTGCAAAAACAGATAACTGTTTTGTTAAATTTTCTAAAATCATGTTTTTTTATTATGCAATCATGTTTTTGCAAATGAATTCTTCATATGCAGTTGTAAGAATATGAACGTAAAATTAGTTATCAAATTAAATCACATGCAAAATCAATTTTATAAAGTATTTTGTTTGAAAATAACGACTTTTTTTGTCTGATCGACAAACTGAATTGTCATTTTAGCAATCGTCGATTACTAAAGTCTAGCCTTGAGATTGCAGCTGATTATGAATGTATCCAGTGTAGACGGCCTCAAGTTGTCGCGATGTCCGCTTCCAGTGTAGACACGGACATGTTTGACTCCACTTTTGGTTTGTTACACTTACTGACCAGCCATCGCGAAACGTTCCCATCCAACAACTCCTCGGAGCTATTCTACAACACACACCGATTTGATAGTGACACATCTGTATAATACATTCACACGGTAGACAGCTGGCAGGTGTCCGGCAGTATCGTTCACGCACAGGTGCCTCAACCCTGAGTCTCGTGCGCAATCTCGCACGACTCCAACTCCTTTCTCCGTTTGGCTGCCGGATGCTCTCCGTCTGGCTGGGAATTCTGGAGCATTTTTCCTCTGTTACTTCTTTTGTTCTTTTTCAACCTCTGTCTCTGTCAGAAGAACATGTACTGGTTGTCGATGGCTCTCTTGCGCCCCCTGTCGGGCGGCTCCAGTTCGTAGTCAGAGTCTCGGTTGGCCAGTAGGGGCGGCAGTGGGTTGGGGTGGCGGAGCAGGTTTCTGCGGCCCACTGACTCGCTCCGGCGCAGGGGGACGGGAACAGGGCGGTCTGGAAACGAAGAGGGCGTGTGATGCGGGAGCGCGGATAATGCTGACGACTGGGCTGTGGAGGGGCTGGAGTGAGGGCATGAATCCGGACTACAGTGAGTCAGACTCGGCTCTGAGCTCCAGCGAGAGAAGGGCACCAATACCGGAGAGCCGACAACCGAACTCTGACCTACAGAGATGCAACAGAGATAGCACTTCATTAACAACACTGACAGAACACATAGCCGCTACAAAAATTTCTAATTGCAATTTAGTTGTAGTTAGTATTAGAGGTACATTATTTAGGTTCAATGTCGTTTTAGTTTTTCCTCTTATAAATGTAGAATCCAAAATTGTCCCATCCAACTCAGTACTTTAGCAGAAACTCACTCTTAGAATAATACACTTACAAATAATACTATCAAGTTTGAAGTTCACGGTTTTGATTCGTTAAATTCAGTTTCCAGAACTTTTGACCAGTTACTTTCCTTTTTTTATTACTTTCCTAAAAAAAGCCCTCCGTTGTCCTCAGTGTGAAAAGATGGATCTCGAAAACATACAGTCATTGTTGTTAAGGGTTTAAACCCTGAAGGGATTTTCCTGAAGAACAGCTGTGTATCTTTCAGGTAACAACACAGTATTAAGAATCAAGTGTATGTAAACTTTTGAATGGGGTAATTTTTATTCATTCAACTATTATTTTCTCTTGTGAACTATATGGAAACATCTTTTATGTGAAAGCTCTTATTCAGGTCACTACTATATAAATAATAAAAAAATGCATTTTGTATGATCCATCTTATTTTGGTAATTAACATTTTGCAGATACTGCAAAGTGCATGTAAACTTTTGACGACAACTGTGTGTGTGTGTGTGTGTGTGTGTGTGTGTGTGTCACACAAATATATCTTTTAAATCTTAAAAAAAAAAATACAATTCTAAAAGAGTAATTTCAGTTCATGTAATTATTACTAAATAATGCATTTGTTTATTTTGGGCTAGTAAGATAAAAACTAATACTCCTATTCAACAAGGATGCATTAAACTAATCAAGTTATGATAAAGACGTTTATAATGCTGATGTTTTTCTTTTGAAATGTTTATTCATCAGTGTCATTTTAAAAATTGCAAAACTGTTTTCAACATTGATAATAACAATAAAAAATGTTTCCTGAACAGCAAGTCAGCACATTAGAATGAAGACTGGAGAAATGGTGCTGGAAATTCAGCTTTGCAACACACAAATAAATTACATTTGACAATATATTCAAATTGAAAACAGTAAAAAATATTTCACAATATTACAATTGCAGCCTTGGTGAGCAGAAGAAATAACTTTTAAAAACAATGACCCCAAACCTTTGAAAGGTATTGTATTGTATACTTACAATGTTGCATAATAGAAATTATAATGGATGCAAATCGACAATTTTAAATCTGACAATAAACATTAATAACCATATTACACTCCCTGTATCCCATAGAGGGCATCATCCTCACACTCTCAAATGCTGCATCCTCTACGAATATCTCAGAGTGTGTTTGGACTTTGAAGTATGAGCACAAAATAGGGCATGTTATTAAAATGTGTATATGTATGTGTGTGATAAAACAGGCTCTGTGTGTTTTACAGCTTGTGAGGGAGGGACTGCAGGAAACAGAAACTTGATGGCAGATAAGTCACAGAGTCTGCACTTCTGATGATACAGGTACGAGTGTATATGGACAATTGTGTGTGTGTGTTTTTGAGAAAGTGCATGTTTCCTTGTGTCAGGTCTCTCTGAACTACTAAAACCCATCTAAACCACACAGCATAAGAGGAAAACAGATCCTGTTGAGCTGTGTGTGTGTGTGAGACACAGAGACAAAAAGAAATCAAATGCATGTTTGCATTTATGATCATTTATAGATAAATAACTGCTATGTAATATATTATTTTATTATATATTATCCTACATTATATACGTTTAACAGTGCAGTGCTAAACAGTGTATGATCACATAAACCAGATTTATTACATTTTTATTACGCTTACATTTAATGTGGTTTACAAACAAATTCCAAAATGAATTCTTGCCAGGCACCAATTGTGTGAAAATTTGGTTTTGGTGACTGAATCAAACACTATAACGACCTGCAAAATCACAAGGTTTACTTCAGACTGTGAAAATGACTCCGAAGGGATTCAAAACAAGTCATCTACTAAGAATACATCTGTTGTGACTTAAGTAATATTGTTTAAAATACTTATTTCCCCTTCCAAAACATCACATTGTGGCATTTATGTTCTATTGCTCACATTAAGCCATCAGAACGAAAGTACAAAGAGCAAATCACAATGACGCCTAATGTTTTATGTAAAGTTTTACACAAATGCATCTGCTGCTTGCTGCGAATGATGTATGTGCTGTTGTCACAAATATTCAGAAATGTTAATATAACAGGGTCAAAATGCACCGTTAATAAAAGCTATGCAGAAAATACAGTCTTACCTGTGTGAGTGGGGTTTACCCGCACGTAATTGGCCAGCATAACTTCGCATGCGGCGCCGCACTCCAGCGGGATCGGACAGTTGCGGAAGTGACTCAGCATGTCCATGACTGATGGGAAACGCAGGTGCTGCACACGACACTGACCCCATTCAGTTAAAGATAGACGCAAATGCTGCAGAGGAAGAAAAACAGTGGAAAATGCAATATAAATACAGATATGAACAGAAAGATGTGCAACAGTCATAGTGAGGTTTAACTTACTAAGCAATACGGAACACACCAATATAGAGATCTGATATACTTGATACTTCTACAAATTTAGCAATTTTTTTTTTAACTACTTCAACTTTTTTTTAACCTAATAATGATATAATGAACAATCTTACACACTTAAATGGTTCTGTTTTTTACTATTATTATTACAGTAGTATTCAAACAACATAAAGCACAGTAATAATAATAAAAAAAGACTGAATAGGAAAAAATAAGCCCTATTTAGGAGCCAAAACCCGACATTAAGAAAAGAAACATACATAAATAAATAAATAATGAAAAACCCATATTTGGTCACTACTGCTACTGCTATACTTACTACTGGCTTTTAAAACACTGACTGAATAAAAAAGTAATGCCAATAAAAACAAAGTGTGTGTGTGTATATTGTTTCTACCACGGATAATAAATCAGTATATCAGAATGATTTCTGAAGAATTGTGTGACACTGAAGACTGGAGTAATGATGCTGTAAATTCAGCTTTAAATCACAGAAATAAATAACATTTTAAAAAAGTACATTAAAACAGAAAACCTATTTTAGAAATTGAAATTTAGAAAAAAAAATTTCTGTATTTTTGATCAAATAAATACAGCCTTGGTGAGCACAAGAAAATTCTGTAAAAAAAAAAAAAAAAACGTACTGATCCCAAACCTCTGAACAGCAGTGTATATATATTAATTAGAATGTAAATAAAATGTCAATAAAATATACTGTGAAATATATATATATATATATATATATATATATATATATATATATATATATATATATATACACACACACATATATATATATACACATACACACACATATATATATAGCTAGCGTGTCACTGTTTTCACACATTTTTGGATTATTTTATATTATTACTATTATATAATAATATTGATTTAAAAAAATTTTTGTAATATCATAAGAGTTTATTATTATAAAATATATAAATACATCTCAAATAATAATAATACAAAGAATAAACTGGTCACTAATACTGCATATCCCTAATGAAAATAATGAAATGCTTTTGTCATTCATGATAATGAGGATGATGATGATGATGATTACGCCTCATTACCTTTGCTCTGCCCTGGTAGTTAAATGTGAGGACGTAGTCTCCTCTCCGCGTCTCGCTCTGTCTCACCAGGAAGTTCCCATGACCGCTGAACCCGGCATGCTGTACAAGGTAGGAAGCTCGCACACGTGATATGGGCCCATGGAACCATGGGTAAGAGGACAGGAAGTGATCCGTTTTATTGTAGGTGTGCTCTGAAAGTCCAAAACCCAGAAAGCCTGTGGACACACACACACGAGACAGAAGGTTTACAGACATCAGAGCAGTCCATTACTATGCAAAATAATTCCATCTAATCTGTTAGTTTATAAAAACAAAAGAAAAACATATGCTATAGTGGAAATCTATGCAGAAGAATCACACTGTTTCAAAAGTATAACCACAAACGTCTTCAGTTCTCAGTTATTTTAGATGAATAATTTATTATTAATATAAGTGTTGATATTTAAGTAAGAGATGGTGTGTGTGTGTACTTGACTCACCCTGGCCGCTGGGCTCTGTACTCCCTCTGCGAGCTGCATTGAGCGAGTCGCTGACAGGGAACGCTTCTCCATCCACACTATCTGACCTGGAATCACATGTACACTCTCATAAACATCTATCAACTCTTTTAATTGCATAATGAAGAGGTCACAGAATGTCATGCGGTCAATAACATCCCATCACATTTGCTAAGGTGCGTCCACACTACGAAGCAAAGCTTTCAACAACGATCTTGAGCGATAACAGTTCATTTTTGACGTGCATACTGCTGCCCTAAAAAGCATGTGGACCATTATATAACACTTACAAATGTGTGAATGTCACTGCATTACATTACAAAGCAGAAAACAAGCGGCCATTTATTTTTAAGAATGTTTTTCTTTAAAGAAATACTTTTTAATTGATAAACTTCAAAAAAAATTATTATTATTATTTAAAAATGTATTACATTATTTTACCTTATTTCTAATTCTATTTCCCATTACATATTACATTTTATAGCAACCATATTACATTGTTTTAGTAAAATATATATTTTTTGCTATTCTTCAAATAATCAAATTAGAAATTTTAAAAATAAATGTTGGTATATTTGTCACAAAAATTGACATTCAGATATTTGATCCACACAATTTTCATGCTGATTTACTTTTACTTTTTTTCCACACACACACACACACACACACACACACACACACACACACACACACACACACACACACACACACACTATAATATTTACAATATATAAAAAATAGAAATATTTTGAATAACTATATAATGAACATATTCATTAAAATCTAGCATTAAAATTTTTATGTTATATTTATAATTATTAGATAAAATAATTCAAATTACTGAGAAAAACCTCATGAAAAACTGGGAGAAAATAGTGACAAATTCAAAAACTAAACAAACAAACAAACAAATAAATAAGAATGCAATGAACACAGCAAGAAACTGGGTCAAGATTAGAGCAGATCTTAAAGGACGAAAATTAGACAGAAAAACAGACGTGGCTTTGAAACCTATAGGGACGAAATGAAGGAAAGGACACAAAAAGAGAGCAGAAGCAAGACTCAGGGAGGGGCTTCAGGGGAAGTTGTGGGAGAAAGCAGCGCAAAAGCTTTTGGTTCGAGTCAGGAAATGCGTCGTGTAATTCTTGGACAAGTGAAAACACCATTGTATATGATGCTCTAATGTAAAGATGAATGCATGCATAAAGGGTGGATCGAAAAAAGGGTAAAAAAAGGCAAATGAGAGAGAGAGAGAGAGAGAGAGAGAGAGAGAGAGAGAGAGAGAGAGAGAGAGAGAGAGAGAGAAGGGGGCATGGAGAGAAAGGAGGCCATGAGATGTGCTGAGTCGAGTTCTTCAGATTCTTAGTAATCAGAATAACAGGAAGACCTCACTCTCGTTCTCTCTCTCTCTTCCTAAAACGCACATTGATATATTCACACAGGCTTGAGTTCTCAGTACCCTCACACCAATAAAAGGAAATGAAACCCATGCGTTTGCACACACACACACACACACACACACACACACACACACACACACACAAATACACCTCTTGTAAAAGACACAGAACACACAGATGGTGTGTTTGTGTTTGTATGGATATGTCGGCAAGCAAACAAACCAAGCGCATCTAAATTAAGACTTAAAAATACTCAAAAATGTAAGAATATTTCTTAAGCACTGAGTTTGGTTTTATTCTATGTGTGTGTGAGTGTGTAAAAGAGGAAGTGAGTGGGTTTTCTCAGTAGGGGAATGTCAGGAACTTTAGCAGATGTCTGGGATCTTCAGAGGAGTTTAGTTCAAACGCTCTCACCTGCTGGTGATGCA
This sequence comes from Carassius carassius, assembly GCF_963082965.1. Taxonomy (NCBI): domain Eukaryota; kingdom Metazoa; phylum Chordata; class Actinopteri; order Cypriniformes; family Cyprinidae; genus Carassius; species Carassius carassius. The sequence continues at coordinate 4,481,761 of NC_081759.1, forward strand.
TTCTCTGAGCTCCGTGGTCCAAGAGCTCACCTGCTGCTCATTATCAGCCTCAAAGAGAAAACTACCTGGATGACCAGTAACCTGAGCGTAGAACGGGGGAAAAGAGACAGAACAGAAGACAAGATAAGATTTAGAAACTAGATTTAGATTTAGAAACTTGATGGTTTTCATAAAAAAATCTTACTGAACCTACATATTTATGCCAAATACAGTTATTCCTCAGGCCGATTGGCCTTTTTTTTTCACACACACACACACACACACACACACACACACACACACACACACACACACACACACACACACACACACACACACACACACACACACACACACACACACACACCATTATAATGTTTACAATATATATATATATATAAAAAAAAAAAATATATATATATATATACACACACACAAACACACACACACACACACACACACAGTCATAAAACCTTTCATTTAAAAGATACAAACATAATTATGAGGTCACAAAAACTATTATTTAAATATATACATATAAAATACTATTACATGTAGTCTCTTAATTATGATGAAGTCATAAAAGCTATTATTTAAATATATTTAAATAAAAAAAACTATTCTAAATTCTATTAGGCATAAAAACTGCACGCATAATAATTATTAAGACTCCAGAGTTAGTTTTAGACAGAAAAACGCTTGGTTGCAGCACACGGAGCTGGCATCACTGCCTGCATTAGATTGGCCATCAGCCGTTACTCTCTAGATATCAGCCGAGACCAAAGGAAAACCAATTTTGGTCGACAACTAATCATTACAACTTCAGCAGAAGGCAAAGAAGAAAAAAAAAATCAAAGACTGAGTTCTCCTTTTCCTGTTCTGAATCGATTACATTTCTAAGAAGCGTCATTAACCAGAGAAAGATCACAACTGATATAAGCTGTTCGGTGCAATACATTTTCTTTGAGTTGGGTCAACAATTCAAATGAACAAACAGACAGGGAACTGTATGCACATGTGTATGTTTCTAAAACCTCTTATAATCAGCCTCTTGAATATATTAGTTTATCAAGTGTGTAATCATTTATGACAGTATGTTTTTTCATTCACCTTTAAGACAAATGTGTTCATGTTGTCTGGCATCTCTAGGCGATTACAGCGTCGAATCTCTTGGATGTCTGAACAGGGTATGCTGAGCTTTGGCGTTTTGTAGTCCTGAAACACAAAGAAAGCAACACATCTTCTTAATATAATCGTTACATAATGTCTTTAGAAACTTCCATATATAAACTCGAAACCTCCTTTACCATTTATATCGTGCTTGTAGTTTGTATTTTTACTACAGTGGTAAATGCATTAGCCTAAATGTTGTATGGTGGCTGACGTTTCCTCCCGAAGAAGTGCCTCTTCTCGATTTATCTTTGTAAATGCTACTAAACTTAGAGCAGATTTCCACAACGGTATTATAAGAAATATTACTCAGGAACTGAACACTACTGCTGCTTATATTATTCAAAATAAATGTAAAATGTAAAATTTGAATTGTATGGAAGCTTGTTTCATTAAAAAAGGCAATCCAGAGAAAAGTAAGAATTGTGAATTCTTTTTTTCAGTATCTCACTTTTTTCCTTGCAAAAATGTCAGACAGAACTGCAAGATAAAAGTCCGAATTCTCACAAATCTGACTTTTTCTCAGAATTCTGAATTTACATCACGCAATTCTGTTTTTCTTTTCTTAGAATTCTGAGTTTACATCTCTCAGTTCTGCTTTTTTCTTCTCTCCTATGGAATGATCTTGTTTCGGCCACAGGATAAAATAATACATTTAGGTAATTGTGACTTATCTCCCAATTCTGACCTTTTTTCTCAGAACTGCTACATAAACTAACAATTCTGAGAAAAAAAACAAGTCGTAGTTGTGAGCTATAAGTTCACATTTGCAACAGTCAGAGAGATAAAAAGCTGCAATTGACTATTTTCTATCTTGTGGTGGAAACAAGCTTCCATAGATTTTTTTCTCCTATACTGACAAAACCAAAGAAGTTTCTTTATAAATCAATAAAGCATAATGCACCACTCAGAAATATAATCTGACAAACAAGGACTATGTCTTAAAGATAAAACATAGATTTCTAGTGCATGACACACTCTGGTTTGAGCGGAGAGAAGGAAAACCGAGAGGGATGATTTCCTTGTTCTACTGGGATTAGCTAAGAATGTTCATCTGGAAATTAAGAGAGAGTAGAGCTATGACCCGTGATCTGAAACCTTCGACCTACGCCTACACACGTATACACACACTCACAAAATACACACGCACACCAAATCTCCTTGGGAAAAAATGAGAGCGGATTCCGGGAAGTTGTGAGAGCTGCAAATGAATCCGGACGCTCAGAGCTGCAGGAATTTCCTGAGTGTGTCCCGTCAGTTCTGACACATCAAAGATTTAGGAATGAAGAAGCTCTTTCTCTCGCAAACGAAATCTGTCATTTTGAATGAGTCACGGCTTAAAATAGCTTGACACGCACAGGCTCATGCCAGATCAATGGTGCTGTAATATTACGATCTTTCCTCTTTGAACTGCAGTCAACTCTCACACAGTGGAGAGTAGAAAACACCACTGTTTCATTCACATCCACACACATACATGCACACATCTGCATTGTATTCCATCAGAACGAGAAGAGACTGAAGTATTAAACACCACACACATATACGGTAAAACAGATGACTGGTTTCTCTTCGCAAATGGACTAAACTTGTTATTAATGAATAAAATATCATTTAAAACAGTATATAAATAGCAGATTAGACATAATAATTCACGCAAAAGACAAGATGCACACATGTGTATCTCAATTCACATGCATGTAACCCAATTTAAATGCACGAAAAAAAAATATATATGTCTAAATGACTGATTTTACTTCCAAGATTTGAGTACGCATGCAAAGCTTAAACAATACACATTTACAAGGCTAGTCAACGATCTCTTGCACAAACCTCTGCTGAACCGTGACTTGAACTGGGGTCTCACGCTGATGACGTAACATCTAGGTAGGCACATGCATCATATGCCCACAGTGGGTTATGACTGGTCAATGGACAGGCTCAAATCTGATTGGCTAAGGAGTACGAGTGACTCACATGGATGGAGTTCACTGCCAGGAAAGTCTCAAAAATACACACTCAAATTCAAGGTGATTCACAGTCCATGATGTACTCATCAATTTTAAACGTCGAACATTTTTGTACACAGTTGTACATCTGTGAATTGTTTTGCATTTGTGAAACATTTTATGAATACATATTCTTATTTTGAGCACGTGAATCGGTTTTTGTGAATATATATTTTTTTGTGCACGTGAATTCGGTTTCATGCATGTGAATTGGGATACGCATGTGTGCATCATGCCTTTTGTGTGAATTATTGAGTCTAATCTGCTTCCACACAAACATCTACTAAAACTAGCATGCATTGCATACCATTACAAACTAAAGATTATTAATAGGGTAACACTTTAAATTAGGTGGCCTTAACTACTATGTACTTACATCAAAAATAAGTACAATGTTTTATTGTAGCAAAATTGCTTCATTTTCTTTCATGTGTTTTCTGAATGCTTGAGAATATAAAATCAATTAGACAACTGTATTAATAAAATCATAGCTGTGATTTATTATTTGTATTATTTACAAATTAAAACTAAAGCTAAAATTGTAATTTGTAAATAATACAATTTAAGTAGAATTTATTTATTTTTATATTTTATTAAAGTTCTATTTTGACCCAAAAAGTACTGTTTAAACTACTATGTATACAAACATGAACAAAAAGCAATTAAAACTAATATACTTTTGTTCGCGAACAACAAAGGATGGTTAAAACTAGTATATCTATGCTTACTAACAAAAGATGGTTTAAAGTAGTATGCGTATGCATATGTAACAGGTGTTTACATTAGTATAAATAGGAGTAAAAACAAAAGATGAAATGAAACTAATAAACAAATGTTTACAAACAGTAGATGCATTAAACTAGTAAGTCATAGACCAGAAGCATTAAATTGTAATTGAAATATAAAAAAGTCCATAGCAATCAATTCTGTAGTGAAACATGGAAAGTAAAAATACAAACAAAACATTTGCTAATTTAATTTAACTCCGTTCATTCAAATACCTTCTGTGGTCCTATGGCAGAAAATCTTACATTTAAAGAGATATTTAGTTCTACTAGTTTCAGTGTCGTAGCTTGTAGTGTACTAAACTACTTTATTTATTTTGCAAGTGTAGCTTGACTGTAGTTTAACTATGACTAACTTAAGCAAGCTAAAGTTTTAAACACTGTTGTAAAGTGACTTCCAGAACTGCTGCCTGCCGAGTGTGAAAAACCATGACCACTCTTAAACGAAGAAATCAACATTTGCTTGATTTCTATGACCATATTTGGGCCTTTTTCAGAGGCTGGAATATTTACTCTCGCTCAGTGGTGTAGTCCTAAAGAAAAAAGTGGTTTACTATTACCCATTCGCCCACCAACAACCCACCCCACCAAAAAAAAAAAAAAAAAAAGATTAACTTATATAGTAATTTAGTAATATTAATGCAGTGCACTCTAAAATTGGTAGACAGATAGTAGTTTACTGAATGACTTGCAGGTTGTTCCAGGTCTGTTGACCACATTACAGTTCTATATATAATTTCAAGCTGCTTTGGAATTGTATTCATTGTGAAAAGTGTTTTACAGATACATCTGAATGTTTTATTTTATGCAAATGGGTAGAAAGAAATTACTTAATATGAAATAAATATTTCCAGATTCATTTATTTTCTTAAATTTCGTCCATACTTTGCGTATATGTGTGTGTTTTTTCTTGTATCTGTCACTTCTTCACCAGCAGGTTTACTGTTATGAACAGAACTGTGTCCACCTAGTTGCCAAAAAACAACCTCATTGTAATTTGTTTGAACAGCATGTTGTTATTTCTGCACAATAAACAACATTTTATATATATATATATATGCATAATAACAGCTGTCCATATGGAAATGCATGGGATGCCAGTAAGACCAAATTCACATTCTATTTGTTATTAACTTGATTTATCTTTGGAAAAAAAAAAAAAAAAATTCATGGCTCATGTTACCGCATTTAACACACGGTTTAATTGTGCATGTGTTGTGTACGAGTGCCATTTAAAATGCCACAACAAACAACCAAGCCATTCATCTGAATAACTCCACTTCCTAACAGTTACTTTTGCTTTTGTTCACATTCTCAGAACAACCTTTCAAAATGAGTCACGTAATGAAATTAGCAATAACAATCGGAAAGGAATCTTGAAATGACATGATGCTGACAACACAATAATGACACTAGGAAGCGACGTCTCAGTGATGGTCTCTGGCGAAAATGTAGGCTTACGAAGTACAGATTTGAAGTTTATGGTCATAGTTATGGTCTGCTTAATAAAAATTAAAAATTAAAATGTATGCATTTAGCAGACGCTTTTATCCAAAGCGACTTACAGTGCATTCAGGCTATCAATTTTTACCTATCATGTGTTCCCGGGGAATCGAACCCCCAACCTTGCGCTTGATAGCACAGTGCTCTACCAATTGAGCTACAGGAATAAAATAAAATAAAAACACATATGACTGTAATTATTTAGAAATATATTTATATAAAAATACAAATAGAGTGTACATTTGTATACATGTACATTTAAAAATATATATAAAAAATGAAATATTAAAATTTAATTTATATATAAATGTTTTAATTTAGCATACCATCACTGTATACACACACAGGCATAATGAATAATTAATAATCTAAAATAATTTAATATCTATTAAAAACTCAACGCAATACAATTGAAATTTAGAAATAAAATATGATAATTTAGCATAGTATGACTAATATACACACACAATCTGTAAAAAGACTGTAAAAATGCTAAAGTAAAAGCTGTTAATTAGTTAACGATAAGTTCTCTTACTATAGTATAGTATATACAAGAGAACTTCTTGTTAACCAGTTGACAGCTTTATAGATATTCATGTGTGTGTGCGCATGAAACTGTAATAAATCTAAATGGAACATTTAATTAAAAATAAAATACTGTAAAACTGACAGATTTAGGAAATTCTCTTGTAATTTACAGTAATTTCCAATCGTTTCTATGTGACACTTTACATTTATGCTTTTTTATTGAAATAACTGTTAATAAAATCCTTACACAAATATACATTTTAATATTTTACTTCCATTTGCATTAATTAGGCCCCGAGTATATATTAAGTGTATAATATCAATGCTCTTCAGTGGTTTTGACAGTTAGCATGTTTTTCAGCATAACATTTTCTTTAACATGTCTTTTTAAAACACACACACACTCACACATTTGTCTGATCCCTTCTTAGGTCAGAATGGTTTGCACATGGTTTTCACAGGCTTTACTTTTACACTACATTTATTTACCTCCCTCTCTCTCTCCCTGTGCACTGTTAAAACACAGTGACAATCACTCTGACCTTTACTTCTGCTGCTCTCGAAAGCCCCACCACAGATTTAGTACTGAGAAAATATACATGAAAGAAAGACACAGAGATAGAGAGAGGGAGAGGGAGAAGCGCAGAAGAAAAAAAAAGAGCTTCCTGTGTCAGTCAAAACCTCCTGATGATGGACAAATATCTTACTTTTCTTTCTTTCTTTTTTTTTAAGGGTTGTTTTCTGTAATCTGAAACAGTAAGCAAAACCACTTGTCATCCACTGCTAGCGGTGTTATTGCATAAAGTGCTTTTTGCATTAAATGCACGGCAGGAAAGAAAAAAGTAAAAAAAAAAGTGCATTAATGCATTTAGCAAAAGGGGTTTCTTTTTTTTCTCATTTTTTATTTCAATCTTTCTCCCAGCTTGAGCGGTTTATCTGTAGCTGCAGATTCAAAAACACTTGTTCAGCTGTAACTAAAGCATGTCGAGAAAACGCACTGGGCCCTTAAATTACAGAAAAATATTCACAATAAATGCAAATGCTTTGGAAAGTGCGAGTACAATGACAGAACATGGCAAAATACATGTACACTCGAAAAAATACACACACAGCTACTCATATTCATCTTCATATTCACACAGGTCGAGCGAGCATCCTGTTTACGGACTAGAGGAGCTGAACCACAGCACCTACACGCACACAACGAGACACAAAGATGAATAGAGAGAGAGAGAAAGAGAGATTGAGGGGGAGCGAGCGGTGCTTTCCATGGGTAGCTCAGTGAGGTCAGGTATACCAGCTCGGCGGTTGCAGGTTTTAAAATAAAGAGTTGCAACAATGCCCACACAACCTCGCAATATAGATCTAAAATCCACTCATAGCCAGACTGCAACTGCGAGTGATTCGCTGCATGCCAGAAACTAATATGCTCTCATTTGGGGTAGGTGAGAGGTAAACAAATAAGAATTTTCAATATTCTTAAAATCTGGATAATACTATTCCCATGCACTTTTTTTTTAATTAAAAAAATACGCTATTTGTAAGTGATTCAAAAATTGCTGATAAATAATGTGTTGTCATTTTAAAACAAATGTCCAAAGTAAAGGCATGTTATATTTTATTTTTCTGTCTTTATTTTTGACACGCAATCATCTTAGGTTATTCTTTTGTTACATCAAGATTTTTCACATTTATTAATATGAAATATCTTTATTAATATGGCATTCATGGTAGAATTCAGGGTAACACTTTAGAATAGGTGACACTTGTTAACTATTAACTACGACATTTATCTCAAATTCTTAATTTGCTGCTTATTAATAGTTAGTAAGGTAGTTGTTAGGTTTAGATATTGGGATGTAGAGTAATGTCAAGTAAAATAAAGGATTTATATGTTCTTAATTAGCACTAATACATGGCTAATATTCTACAATCATCTTAGGCTATTCTGTTGTATTGCATTGAATAAATAAATTAATATTTATTTATTAAAGGGGTAGTTCACCAAAAAAATCTATATTCTGCAATTAATTACATACCATTGTGTCATTCCAAACACGCAAGACCTTCATTCATCTTCCGAACAAAAAATTAATTTGTTTTTGATGAAATCCTAGAGTTCGCTGACCCTCCATAGACAGCAACACAACAGAAATTTTCCCAGGCCCATAAACGTAACAAGGACATCGATAAAATGGGGTTACAAAACTTACAAAACCATGCGAATACTTTCTGTGCATAAAGAAAACAAGAATAACGACTTCTCTTCCCATCTGCTGTGATGTGCCACCATTGTGGAAAGCATCAAAACACATCCACATTCTTTCCTCTGCATGTAACAACACGGGCGCATGGCGCTGCGGTTTACGTTAAACACAGGAGAGCATGCACATTTCACTTGTGTTGCTGTCTGTGGAGGGTAAACCAACTCTCAGATTTCATCAGAAATATCTTCATTTGTGTTCCGAAGATGAACAAAGTTTAATTAATAAAAAATGAAATAACATTTTAAATTAAAAATATATAAATGTAAATATTTTATCTGCCTAATCCAACCACAAAATTGTTTTATTTTCAACTTTGATGCAGAAGCAAATCGGACTGTCATTTATTCTTCTAATTTATCATTTGAATGAAGGCCTACATCACCTGTAACATGACAAAGTCTAGACTGCAACCGCAGTCTACATTCTTTGTACAATTTGTGTTGCAGTACACATCACAAACACAATGCAACAAATCAAAAATACACCTACTGCAATGACTGACAGTAGCATCTATACTGCATCGAAACGGTCTTGGTATGACGCATCAAAACTGGAGCGTCACGTCGCCACCTGCAGTGTAGACCCATCTTGAACCAGCTGTTAGCTGAGAGAAAAACACACTGCACAACACTTCACTGCATTTACACAAACACGCTGCCAGCAAACACCTTTGATATACAAATTAGAGAGCCCAGGCATACTTTACACATGAGCACACACTGAAAACCACACTGAGAAACCTAAACACCATGTGCTCACGTCAGGACAACAAAACTGAAAACAAAAGCAGGCCTCTGCACCCGAGATGGCCTCTGCTCATTCTGACACGCAAAAGACCGCTGGATTCATGCAATGCAGAAATAACAAATAAAGCCTCTTTACACCTGGCATTGTATTACAACATGCATTTCATATCTGCATACGGTATATACCATCATTCCAAAGCATCTCTAGTGTGGTCAGGTGTAAATCTCCAATGACAACTAGCAGGGTTACATTTGCTACAAGTGCCTTCACTTCAGCATCTGTCCATCTATCGCTGTTCATCATACATGATGACACAATGCTTACAGTATGTTTACACAGCGGTTTAAATCATGGCGGGTGAGGGTGTTTTTGAGCACGTCTGGCCAATCAGTGTCTACTTTTGTCACGGGTAGTATCAGTTGTGCTGGTTAGACCCTGCTCCGGAGTAGGAGCTAATTTGGTTCTCGAAAAAGGCAGTCCGGTACTAAAAATAGCACCCAGCTCTGCCGGTGCGAAAACGCCCAAAAGTGGTATAGTTGAACAGTTAGTTCTGGTACTATGAAAAGGTTCCCGCGGTGCGAAAGGCCCTACTTTTATAATTTAAATTGTTTATTAATAAACGTGTGATTAGTCGACTAATGCTTCAAAGTAACGACTACATATACATACATATATACATATATATATATATATATAAAGCAATCAGCACGGTCGTCTGTGAGTGACATCACCTCCTAATACAAACACGCCCAAAATTATAGTCCCGCCCCTGATGCTGATTGACAGGTTTATGTGTTGACATCGGAAATTCAAATGCAAAAAGAATTGATTCCATTTGAGTTTTGGCAGGTGACATGCGCGACACAGAGAGAGTGAAAAAGCAGGTATGGTAATTAATATTGTTACTTAAATATGACAGGCTCATTCCTCATAAGACATGGGAAATACAGCTGAAAGTGGACTTTGCTTTTTCATTTGAAATTTGGCAGTCACTGTGCGTTTGCGAAATTGAAAACGCATACAGTAATGCAAGATTAACAATTGCTTGTGGATTATGTAAATGTATGCGTCCACAAAAAAAAAAAACCCCAATTGGTCAATCTGATGAGTCAGCTCCCTCCCTCCTAATTATCATCGCCACCCCGTCCCTTAATCGCCACCCTTCACCAGGCTCCCGACAGGAGTGTGTGTGTGAGAGAGGAGGTGTGATGCAAGAGCCAGGGCTGGTGGTGTGTGATGGGGCACAGCTGATGTAATTGGAGCCTTTTCACTGCCGCTGTTTAAATGCCGAGCGTGCCTCTCCTCGGGATGCCAGTCTCTTCCCCGTGCATGCACGCTGGTGTCCTCGTGGGTCCCAAGAAGGTTGCATAGAGGGACTCCCACGCCGCCAGAGACGCGGCCAGGATGCCGGGTCGTCTAGTCCCTTCTAGTGAAGTGGCCAGCGAGATGGATGCAGCCGCTGGAAGAAGCTGCCGCCCCTTGCGCCCCGGACCGAAGAGGGGAGAGCGTGCAGCTGCACGCAATAGGCATGCTAATAAGCAACTAGTCAAAAATAAGTATTGGTACCTAGACTAATGTGTTACCATTAGGACTAATTATCCTAAAAAGACCTATAAAACTCATTGTATACAGTATTTCACACACACCACACAGCTGTTGTGAATATTAACAATGGGGCCTTCAACAGTGGCTGAGTCCAAAAAAATAAGCATTCAGCGATGCATAACACAGGTGTCATGGGGCTGTGCTGTTGAATTACAGGCGACACTGCAATGTTACACTGTCAATATTTTGCGAAGGAGCTGTTTCACACCCACATGACCATGTTTGTCCTCTGAGCACACAGCTCTCAAAAGTATTGAGTGAATGTGTTTTACACAAAAACACACAACCACCCAAAGATGAGGAACTGACATATGAAAAGCAAACAAAGGATCTCATCTCAATCCAGATGCTGCAGATGCCGAGAGTGTGTACCAGTGTGAATCTGTTATGCTGACAGACATGCTTCACTACTAATGATTGAGCTACATCAGTAAACATTGATCCATGCAAGCAACAGCTGTCATAAATAAAATTCATTAATATCATTATATACTTAAGTCCAAAAATATGCAAAATGATCCCCAAGATCAATCAGCTTTGGGTTGCCAAACAGACCACAAGAGACATGAAAGTGCAATTTCAAATAAGGCATTTCCAAAATGACACATGAGAAAAGGGTGATACACTGAAAACGATGCATGCAATGCAATTTAAATTAAATCATGCAAATTATAAAAACTTGACACGTAGGAAATGTATCACTTGCAGTGTTGATCTAAATCAAAAATGCTTTCGTCATCATCATGTGTACCAGTTCACGGTCTGCAACTACCGTATGTGTGCGTGCCTTTACATCTTTGAAAATGCATCAGAGCGCTTGCTGCTGTCTGCATCTCTGCGTGTGATATAATTCTTGGTTTTAAATTGACAAGTGTTATGCTTTCGGGGAAAAAGGGACATGTCTGATTTCGCTTTGACTGATGACTGTGGCCTACTTATCAATCTGCAGATTTTCATATTGATAAAGATGGGTACGAGGTCAGAGCAGCTCTTGATCATGTTAAGAAATGAAACTTTGAGTCTCAGTTTGGGTTTCAGTCAAGTTTCAAACAGTTTCTTCAAAAGTCAAATGGAAAACAAACGAGGGCATGTAAACAGAGCCTAAAAGTCAGATTCTGCAAGAAAGAAAAAAAATAAATAAATCACATTCATTTTCTCCATAAAGAATAATGTCTTTTTATTTATTTTTTTTACTTTAATGCATTTTTATTTATATTTTTATATATAAATCATATAGCTAAATTAGCAAGTTGTGAATAATCTCAGAGCTAGTTGGTTTGCTTCAATATTTTTCGAAATCTTTATGAAGAAAGGTGGCCTGTAAAATGTCCTATTAATATTTCACTCTATAAAAACACAATAAACTACTACCATATCTTGTGCAATTGGACATTAGTTTCAGTTTAAATTGGTGCAGCCAGTTTTTATACCAAATACTGTGTTGCAGAACTGATTTGGTTGTTGGCTTGTTAAAGTGTTGAAACGACTCTGGATGTAGTTGTGTCAGCATCTGAATGTGCATAAGGTCACCGTGAAGCTCTAACACGCTCCAGATGGGAGGATGCGGTTTTCTAGAATTATAAATATTTTCCACAACACTGGCTGCAATTGTTGTGCAGCAAATAATAATAGAAAAACAAGACACAAAAATAATTGCAAAATGTAAAATCTAATTTTGATGCAGCATGTTTTCTTTCTTGCTTGATCACACACTAACAAGCCACATCAGAAGACTTCGACATATACAACACAAATCTCTAACGATTCATCCAATCCACAAATCCACTCTTCATGAGCTCAAATGCATTGCACACTGCTGGATTTTATGGTGTCCATATTTATCTCCTTTTCATTTTAAGGTTTCTAAGCACTCGACCAAACTTGTTCAGACTACATTGGCAATTAAAGTCTGTGTTCTCCAACCCTAGAAGCCCCAATGAATATAATTTGAGGCCAACACCAGATGTTTTTCACAAGCCTTCCAAAAAGCATCACATACAAATAAGAAAGCAAGAAAGTGTACAGTTTTGCTACACATATTAATATGCGAGGCTCTCTTTCCAATGCTTGATTCTGATTGGTCGCTTAAGGCCTTCTGCAGTCACATTTGTTTGCATAATGACACTAAACTGTATCTGCTACATTGCTATGCATATTATGTATACACACACACACACACACACACACACACGCACCCACACAATATGTTAGCATTTTGCCTCTGGTCTAGCTAGTCATTTTTGACTTGATAATAATACAACACTTCTGTGAAATCTGACAGCAGATAATCGTACTAATTTATCTGCTGTGCACAGGCTGGTTTTAAAGTTAGGACTTCCCTGAAACAAAGTTTCTCACGCAAAGAAATTATCAGCCAGCCTGCAGCTTCCTCTCTTAGCATATCTGCCCTCACTGTTGCTATTGTAGTGAACACACCAAACATAGAGTGCACAGCTACAGAATCAAGGCATGGACTAGTGTGCACTCTAAAATGCAGCCTACACGCTCTCACACATAAGTGCACACATTAAGCACACACATACATAAGATGCATGCAGTGAAATAAACTAAGATGAATGCACAGCAAGAGCCTACATGTTGCTCTCTTTAAGATGATTAAATTAATAAAATGTCCCAAAAAAAAGAACCTATGAATGCATCGCTTATTTGAAACTAAAACATGTGTGCATGCTTCTGACATTTACTGGAGTGTATAGACTTTAAGTGTTTGAACTTTCTTGGCCTGTGTTGCTTTTCCCTTACATAGACATTCAGAGCAAGTCCTCGCATCTCTGCCAAGATTCCTCAGCAGCCAATCAGAGCCTTGATACAGCTGTGCTGTGACCCCTAAAGTGAGCAGACGTCATTTGCTGCCTGAATGAACTAACAAAACTAGCAATTAGGCTATCATGCTGTGTGACCAGGAGAAATGGAGCAAGGCCGAGAGAAAGGCAGACAAAACCGTAATTGTGTCCATATTAGTTTCATTACACATAATATTATCAATCAGACCCTGTTTCAAATTGGCTGTTTGTCTTGAAAGTGGGTGGTTTAATTAGGCTAAATGAGTGTTAATGTGAAAGTATCACACAGTAGTTGACCCATGCCATTTTCATCAATTATTTATTTACCATTGTATTAAACCCATGTAGCACAAAAGCATAAATGCAGAAGAACGCAATATCTGTTTTAAACTTGCTAAATATTATATTAAAAGTTGTTATTTCCTGAAAATCCTCCACTCTGCCATAGCTCACATTTGTTTTCACATATATTCAAATTTAAGGCCTAATGACCTTCTCACAATTTTTGCTCTTGGTTCTCACATGCCAGTAACATGAAGCCTGGTGCAACACATCTCAAAGTGCCTTATTAACTAAAACACAGCACAGCTCCTAAATCTCATTTATGGTTGCATAGATTTAAATATAAAGGCTGATTTATACTCCTGCGTAGGGACCTACGCCGTAGCCTTTACACCGTAGGCCAGGGTTATTCAAATCTTTATCCTGGAGGGCCAATGCACTGCAGAGTTTAGGTCTAACCCTAATCAAACACACCTGAGAATTCTAATCAGTGTTTTCAGGATCATTAGAAAATTACAGGTAGGTGAGTTTCATCAAGGATGGAGATAAACTCTGCAGCACACTGGCCCTCCAGGACAAGATTTGAATAACCCTGCCGTAGGCTATGTGTCTTCATTTATACATCTGCATCATTTTCCGCATCAACGTGCAGTACACATGCAAACCGCTAGTCTGATAATGAACATGAATTTGCTTAGCTTGTCAGTTGCAACGGCTCTGAGTAGTAACAGCTGCTCTTGTGAAATCACGCACCTGATGGAATTTACCGCTGATTATATAACCGGGTTTACTGATGAGTTGCGCATTAATTATCGGCCAATATTTATCGTGCACCCCTATAAAATATATTAAAGTGCACATAAACACACATAAAACTCAATTACATACGGAGGGAGGGGTTCTAGCAGACTAATCACAGCTCTTGCAGTCCGCGTAGAGTTGACGCGCTGTTAGATTTTTGGAGAGGTGCACATCAGGCTATGGTGTACTACACATAGCCTACGGCATAGGTTCGACGCAGAAGTATAAATTGGGCTTAAGACTTCAAGACAACGGTTACAAAAGCAATTTGTTCTTGTGTATTTGTCATTGCAAACAAACTTTGTGCAATACAAATCTAGAAGTGACATATTTGAATATATACGAATGAAGTCATTCATATTTGCAGATATTTAAGTATAACGCTCCAAAACAAACTACGCAAAAAGGCAACTGGTTCTTGCATGACGCCATCGACAACAAACATACTGCAACACACTGACATGCCATATTTGAATATATGTGTATAGAATTCACATTTTTATAGCTACAACAGTTAAGTTGCGTTTACATATATTTAAATATAATGAGTCAAGTCACGTGTTCTTGCATGGGATTGTCATTGACATCAAACTCTGTGCAATAGCTACATACGTGAATAAAATGTAAAAATTTTAGTAACTTAAACATGACGGAGCTCTTCGATCTTTTCATTTCATTTAAATATGCAATTCATATTTGCATATTTAAATATAGTCTAATGCAGTGGTCACCAATCTCGGTCCTGGTGGGGCCTCTGTCCTGCAGAGTTTAGCTCCAACCAGCTCCAACACACCTGTTTGAAAGTCAGTATGCCTAGTGAGATCTTGATTAGCTGGTACAGGTGTGTTTAATTGGGGTTGGAGCTAAACTCTGCAGGACAGCGGCCCTCCACGACCGAGATTGGTGACCCCTGGTCTAATGCTTCAAGACAAGTTACCCCAGATTTCATGCCAAAATTTAAAAACGCAATTGATTCTTTTGTGATTTCTCATTAACATTAAACTTCTGGCAATACATCTTGGCGTGCCATATTTGAAAAAATTTCGAAAGAACTGTACATTTTTATTAACTAAAACACAACATAGCTCTTAATTCGTATTCACATTAAAAACATATGATGCTTCAAAACAAATCACAACAGTTTACAAATGCAATTGGTTTCCCAAGTTTTAAATATCAAAATAATTATCTATAATAAAAGATGCGACCAATATACCAAACTATTATAAGCCAACAATAACTACAAATAATACAATTATCAAATCGGGCCAAAAACAACAGCAGCACAGCAGTAGTCACTCTGACTGACTAAAGATATATGAAGATCTTGAAAATTTGCCTTACCTTGGGTGGGTCGTAGAGCTCCAGCTGGTACCTCTCACTAGCGGTGTGCTCGTTGATCCTCCTGACCTGCAGGTGGCAGCGCAGCCAATGCGGGGGTGTGTCTGAGATAGTGTCATCCACCTCCAGGTACCGCAGTTGCCCCTCTTTACAAACACTTCCTGTCTCTTGCCTCCGTCTCACAGTTCGTAACAGATTCCATCGTTCCCACCGCGCACCCTTCTGCGAGGTGCGATGGGCAGGTACCTGCACAGTCTGAGGTGGGGTTTGAGGGGTGCAATCAACAGTCGCTGAGGGTCCGCCCCCCTTGATCATATCGTCCCTTGGGCTACTACCTGAAGGTTCATCAGTTTGGGGGGATTTCTTAAAGAATCGGCATACGCTTTCTCGAAATCCCCTGACGGAAAAGTTGGTTACATCACTACGGGAAGGGAAGGAAAATAAAGTGGGTGAGTATTGTTCAGACCAGGTCCTCTGCTCTGGGTGTTCGTCTTCCTGGCTATGATGCTGCGTTCTGTGTGTAGTGTCTGCGGGAGAGCATCGCAGCAACTGCTCCTGTTCTCTAGGGACGCCGGCAGCATCTGGTTTGGGTGCCAACACGGCAACTAATGGAGTCATTCCTGGCCGCGCAGTCTCCCGGTAATCCAGCACCCCTGAGAAGGAAGTGATGCGTAAGCGGCCAGTCATGGGCAGCAAAGGAGGAGGCAGTGGAGGCCACAGGGCAGGTTCTGCATCTTTAGCCACCTCACAGCTGAAGTGGTGCTGGAAGAGGGCGCTGAACTGCTTTGAGAAACTTTCTGGCGGGACCACATCCTGCACCGGCCGCTCTCTGACGAAGCGCCGGTAGTGCTGGGCAAGTTCTCGGGCCGTGGTGCTGGCATGCAACTCGCAGAACTCCCTCCATCCACAAGGAGGTGCTACGGATGGTGCAGTGCTTGTGGTCTGCTGGACAGTGTTACCATTCATTGCAGTAACCAGCACAGCAGGGAATCACTGTGAACAACAGATGAACAACATTAAAAACGGCATCAATAAGCAATAAATAATGAGACAGCGCTGCGGCTAAGGTTTAAAATATTTCCAGTACATTTCTACCCTAATTAAAGTACACGGTGTATGGCTGCGTTCACAGTATAGCACAGTCTTAAGTTGCTTAATGATCAAGTTCACGCTTCATTTAAGCCTTATTTTGAAGCTCATGCAGTATGTTCAAGCAAACATGTGGACTTAATGAGTGCTGCATATTTATATAGAAAGTATTTTGAAGAAACAAAAATATACATTATTCCTTTTTATAAACTATGCTTACATGCAAACTAATTATATGTTTATAA
Source organism: Carassius carassius (assembly GCF_963082965.1). Lineage (NCBI taxonomy): Eukaryota > Metazoa > Chordata > Actinopteri > Cypriniformes > Cyprinidae > Carassius > Carassius carassius. Next base: position 4,498,916 of record NC_081759.1, read on the forward strand.
ATGGATTGTTGGCTAAATTGGATTGAAAAGTCTACATATAAACTCCACAAACAATTCATCTGAGCTTGAATCAAATGAAATTACAAACAAGCTGAGGGGTGTTGAAGAACTCGCAAAAAAACACAACTAAGAACGCAAACCCTCTTTTAACATTAAAAAAACTACTGTCAGGATTTACTAAAAACATGCAGTGAGAAATTAGCACTTAAAAGCATGGTCTGCGGCTGCCTTTATTGCATATACTTTTGTAGGAGTTTGCCCTCCAGAAAAAAAATTATGGGAGGAGATTATGTAGATGAATCACGCAACCTCATTTACCAAAGTTTGCGGTAGTCAATTCACTGATATTTGCACCCCCCCAAAAGCAAGTCTTAGCAATTTGAGCCCATGTTATTAGTAGATTAAATGTACCTTATTATCATCGGCTGTGCTGTTCTTTATTTTGTGCATTTTCAGTAAATCACCTGCAGAACTTTCTACTCCCAGTGGTGCTTTTATAGGACTGCGCCCTCACGCTTATTTGCCTTTTTAAACAAATCCAGCCCTTAATATACCTAACTGGAAAAATTTAGCCGAAATAAATCTTTGAATCCGAGTACTTTCCCAACTGGCTTCAAAAAAGTTGTGTGCATGTGTAGTGCCATGATGTATGTTTATGTGTATCTTACAAATGTGTGCATGTTTACAGGGGACTGGGCATAATTCTATCTTCTGGTGAAACTACAGACTTCTTTCGTGACATACGTGGAACTTCTCCAATCAACCAATAAAAGGAAAATCCGTCCTACATTTTATTCAATAATCCTTTATCATATACGTCACAAAAAAGATAAGATCCTTCGTTACTATTGTATTGACCAATCAGCATCAAAGAGATCGCTTTTTTTCTATTCTAGAATGCATGAACAATTCATCTCTTTGATTGCGCAGTGCATCTACTTAGGAATCTGTGTACCGAAACTGTTCATTGAACCCAACTTTCTATGAACACTAACATAGCGTATCAGTTTAGCTCATCACCACATCGCTGACGGCATCTTTCGAACTCAGCTGGTACGATACGGATTCTTCACTTTTACTCACTCATTCATTCAGCTCTCCAGTACAGGAAGAGAGTGACTAATATCACTCAGGCTGCTTTATTACATGCCTCAGGTCAGAGGCAGAAATATCTGTGAGGACATCTTTGATGTGAAGAGGAAGACTGAGGAAGTTGAAAGTGTCAAAGGCATCTGATACGAGTCACCGACGGGCCCGCGGTTCTCGATGCGGAATCAGCTCGTGAACGTGTGCAGTCAATCCACGCATGGTGCAAAACCACCTTCAGAATCAGATCACAGTTGCCATTCGCAGCCAGGGGAAATTTTCATTTGATCAAAAGATTAAAAAAATCTGCACACGGGCTGCACCAGACGTGTTGCGACACAACTGGAACCAATCTCCCCATTCTCGTTCCCCACATCCTCATTTACCAGCGCATGGCCTTCTCGGACGCCTGTGAACGTTTAACTCTGCGTGAGAAGTAAATGCGTTCTTAAAGTTCTGTTGGAAGCCCTGAAGCATGACAAAATGAAGGTTTAGTGTTTGAAGAAAGCAATAGATCAGAAAAACCACAACACTCGCATAGAGAGAAAAAAAGAGGAGGGGGCCATTCTATAGACAGCATGACGCGCACTGCTGTCTTATAGGGTGACAGGAAGCTTTAACCTACACAGGGAGAGGAACACCCATCACACATATAGCAGTTTTCTTTGGAGTGCAAAGCGAAACACTTTTTGACACGATGACCAAAACTGTGCGCAAACATCTTTAAGATGTGTTGCTGGTGCGGTGGTTTGTGCACAAGGAATGGTTTGCTCAAAAATGCAAATTCTGGCATCACGACCAACGTCAGAAACCATCACAGTTTGACTCATTTTACAACAGTATATATCACAACAGTTATTTGATGGAAATCAAACCTAAATGGTTTTATATATTAAATAGCCAATGTTTTGGTAATGCATAGAGTAAATTTTTTAACAAATGACAATTACAGGTTATTTTCTGCTATAATTTTTAAGCATTTTAGCATTGAAAATTAAGCATTCATTTTATGTGCACAAACCAAATGCAGGATTAAAAATGCAGGATGCATGAAAATGTAATGGAAGATTTTGGCATAAATATACCCTATTGTCATTGCAAAACCATTTTTCTAGAATTTCTGTTTGAGGCACGAATCAAAATCAAATAGATTTCCGGTGGGGAAAAAAAAAAAAAAAAAAAAAAAAAAAAAAAAGAGTAATTTTTTTGCCATCATTTATATTCCCTCTTGTCATTGCAAACCTGGTGTTCTTTCACCAAATACAAATTCAACTTTTGTGTTCCACAAATCATGCAGTAATGTTCTACTTCATCAACCAGCAAGACTTTCTTGGTCAGCCAGCACCAGACTAGCATCTAACCAGCCTGGGAAGTCATAAGCTGATGTTTTCAGCATAATGCATTACATGCGTGGTGTTTACAGCACAGGCAGTCCCGCGGAGCGCGTGCTCTCGCCTCACGCACTCGTGCTGTTGTTCAGTGCACATGCCGTGAGACGTGGTCCCGCCCCCTGCGCTGGCCCCCGGGTGTTCGTTCTATCAGTGATCATCCGGCCCATTAATGACTCAGCAACCTCCAAACAGACTAACATCACTTCCTCTCTGGCGTCTCTTTTTCCCTTCCTCATCCCTCACGTGCATGCAAGTTCAATTCCCTTTCTTGCAATAACCCATCATTCTGCTTTCTTTTCATCTCCACTGCACTATTGCACCACCAATCTTTAAACCTCCACTTACGCAGCCACTTCATTGTTCTCATACTTTAAACCCATTTCCTGTTTCACACCATTAGCTTATTCATTTCACACACTAATCTTTTCCTCTCTCCATATACTTTTCACTTTGTAGCCTTTACAACCCCAGTAATGCTGTTTCTGGGCTTAAATATAAGTCTTTTAAATTGTTTTACAACAGTTTAATATAATATAGTTATTTTTACATAAAAACCAGTTTTTTTCAAATTAAATAATCATGTGGTAACACCAATGTTTCTGATAATTCACTGAATTAAATATTTTCATTTGGCTATTTTACATTTGTATTTGGAACATGATGGATGCAAACCAAAAAAAAAAATAATAATTATATATATATATATATATATATATATATAAAATAATTATTCATTATCATCATATAGTGTTCCTGTAGCTCAATTGGTAGAGGTTGGGGGTTTGATTCCCCCGGGAATACATGATAGGTAAAAATTGATAGCCTGAATGCACTGTAAGTCGCTTTGGATAAAAGCGTCTGCTAAATGCATCAATTAAATTTTTTAAATATATATCACCATTACTCAGTGCAAACGAACAGGGCCATTCACACCAAATGCATTAAAATACACATTGTATCATATACATATAATAAATTTTTTTTAGAAAGCTTTACCATACGAAAGACAAATGGTGCAAGGTGTGAGCACAATGGTCAATTAAGTCCATACAGTGCATGTTTTACACAGAAAACAATGCAAAAGCAGTACAGTGGAATCTAAAAACATGTTCTGTATGAACGGTCACTAAGTCTGGCATCAGTACAAATGCAGCTTCATGATATACAAAATATGATTTCAAAACTGCATTAAAAACATTGAATAAAAGTCTCTAACACTTGGGAGTCATCACCATGATTGACTGCTGCGGTTGGTTGCCATGCCATTGCTATGTGGTTTTTAAGGTGCCCTGATTGTTTTTAGTCGTTGCTCCTGTATGTAATTTTTTATTGTTGATAAATCTAATAATGCAAGAACTACCACTTTCCATATCACCAAAAGTATCTGCTAGTATTTTTTTAAAGAAACAATTATATAGGCTACAAGTACACACAGGTTATAAGGATTATTAAAGTATTCTGAGTCCATGAAAAATCACGAAGACTTGTAACTTTACTGTTATAATGTGAAAGAGATTAACATAATATCATGGTTTTGACATTTCAGATTAATTTTTTTTTTTTAATTTAATAAATTTCTTAAAATGAAAATTTTTACTTTTTTCATCCTCATGCCCACCCCCCAAAAGATTCCTTCAAACCATTGATATCAAACATAAATCTGAGCTAATGTATTTGTGGATGTTTAACAGATATCATGGACAAAAGGAACCATTACAAATCCACTGCTCTATTAACATTAACCGTCTCGAACACACACACACACACACCATTTAGAATCATCATTCAAGCTCAACACTTCTTCAGCTTAGTGCACTGGTGTAATTTCCGTGCTTTGTATTCCAGTTCGTCTTTAAATCCATTACATCTGCAACCTCTAATTTCCCGGCTGGGGTCTTTGGAAGCTCGGCACACAGAGCGAGTTTCCTGTACTGTAGGGTCGTGATAATAAAAGCAGTACCCAGATGATACCGAGTCTCAGAAACTGATTTCAAACACGTAATTTTGCTGAATCAGAGAAAATGCAAACCTCATGTCTGCTTCCTCCTTATGACTCGACGAGAGCGTGCAAAAAACACTGAACGAACACTTCACACAAACATGAGAACATAATAACGAGACACAAAAATAAAGAGTGTGGGAAGCAGACAGGCAGTGGGCTTATTCACAGAGACAGGAAACCCTGCCCTGCCTTAGTGACCACTTTCTTATACACACACACACACACACACACACACACACACACTATTCACTCGCAGATATGAACACTGACTTCAAGGTTTTAGGCGTGACAGGTCTGTTAGTTAAAGCAAAACTTAAATAAGTCGTTAAGGTGGGGTCGAGATCACAGGACAAAATCACTGAAGGACAAGACCATATCTTTACATTTAAAAATGGGCTTCCAGTAATTTTGAGTAATCATTTACAGAATTAATAACGCCCCCTGATTTGGTAATGACATTATGAAGGATATCCCTTCCTATTCTCACCATCAGAGCAATTCATGCTTGTAGTTCCACCATTTTTTTGGAAGTGCGCGTGCAACTAACCTTGCTAAATTTATCAACCATAGCCACATTACTGTAAATGAAAACAGATGAATGAAACAAAGCCAGACACGTTACCTATTTTTTTTTACTTTTTAAAAAGGCATTCATGGCGTGAGATGCTGAAAAACAGCGAGGCCCACCTCAAAGATGCACAAACAAGTCAAGTGTTAAAATCTACCTCGGCCAGACCAACAAACCTGACTGTAAAAGTGATCACTAGGGAAGGAAAGATGGTGTTAAAGAAGCTATAAGTAATTTGTCTGTAGTAAAGCATAAAAATATAATACATCTGAAGATATTTATATTATTTACATTTCCATGTCGGAATGTCTGTTTTTGTTTTGGTCTGTGGGGTTTCGCCTGCTGCCAATTTACCCAACAGGATTTTAGGACACCCTGGGTTGCCAGCTGGCAGAAAATACATCATATTACAGCCGTGGTAGCCAACAAATTAACTGGGTTAGATATCCCAGATTCTACCCGAATAAAAAGCCTCAGCATCCTTCTAAAAAGCACTATGACCGGAGGCATATTAAAATGCAAAAAAAAATTTCATTATCAACATGCAGTGTAAAACTCGTCAAGTTCCATTGTCAGTTCTGATCATTCCTGCTGGATGTCCTCAATCTGGCAACATCTGGCCACATAAACATCAAGTCTGAGGAGGAGGGAGTGGGAGAAACAACTTTCTCCAATAATTTGTATCTGGGCTGTAGTACTCATTTCAACCACTGGCTGTCAATGTACATACTTTGAATTGAATTAATCTTTATTTCGAATAATTCATAAAATTATAATAAAAAAAATAAATTAATATAAAATAAAATGACAGCAATTCATAAGAAATATCCATATAAATAAACAAACATGAATAACATAAGCGTTAAGCTTATGTTCAATGATTTTAAATAAAACAAACAAACAATACTTTAAATCCTAAAAACACACTTTTAATATGCCTTTAATCATTTACTTTTCTTTGCCACAATATAGTCTAGGATAAAAAAAAATGGATTTTTCCCATCACAATATTAATATATGCAATTAATTATGATAAATTTGATTAATTCATCAGCATACCATGCGAGCAGTTCAATAATGTTTTTAAAAATTAAAGAAGTTAACATTGGAGGAATGATTGGCTAACAGCCAGAGCAGCAGGATATGAAAAAGAAGGGGCTCTTGGGATTGTTTCCCCTTTTCCTCCATTGCGTATGTGTGCGTTCACGTCACATTTCCGTTGACCTAGCTGGCAAAAAAAGTCCAGACATTGTTTATGCCCACCATTTCACCAGCATGCATTCTCACACACATTATTTTTTTGAAAATCAGAAAAGAAGAATATTTTTTCAGGGTAGTGAAAAAATATAAACAAACATTTTAAAATTTTGTATACGTTTTTATAAAAAAAATTTGGCCATGCAAAAAAAATCACAGTCACAATGCTAGGGTGTTTGAAGGTGGTTACTAGGGTTTGCTGGGTGTTTGCTTTCTGACCCAAATCAAAACAGCCCAAAGTCTCCATGATATTCTAAGGCCAGATTCACAAAACATCCTTAAGAATGGGCAAAAAGTCGGTGCTAAAAGCCTCGTGGTTAGTATGTCGACATACAGAGCTACTGTGCTCAAGGTGACCCAAGTTCCAAGATCAAGACTTTGCTATAACTACTTCAATAACTACAAAAAGTTATCTTTTTATCCTCACATTGTTACTGTTCCTGGTTAAAAATCACTGGCCACCAAAAAATGCTTACAAATGTCTCATTATGCTATAATATTACCAATTATTGGATCAATCTTTTAATTAGCACAGGTTTTGCATTTCTTTTAGGAGATGACTGATCGTAGGCCTCACTGGTCTGAGATTATTTTCATAAATCCGGCCCCTGGTCCATAAATAATCAAATATGTCTTCCATGTAGGTTCATCATCCTCTGTGTGAAAATCGTAATTCTGATTTTTAGAACCGATTTGAGGTCCATAGCACAAACTACCATAAACTTTGAACACAGCTCTAATTCCAAACGTGAGCAACAGCACTAGTGATGCTTGCTTTAGCACAGAGCACTTATTATACACACTTAGTGGGAGGCATTCCAAAGTGTGCCTTCAAATGAGCAAAAACACATTACAACACCTCAGTGGCACTCAACGATGTCTGTGCATCTCCTAGACAAATTTTCAGCGTCTCCAAACACACAATGACAGCATTCTTGACTCGACCGCAACCATGATACAAAGCTACTTTGTAATTTTCTCAATAGCCATTCTTTCTCTCCCTGACACCAGCATGCACAAAAAAACAAACAAGAGGGCAGAAAAGTGCATAAACTGAGGCTTTGCGCCCTTTTATGAGGCTGCACAGCCTGAGGAGGTTGATCAAAAGGAAGTGCGTGCACACACACACACACAACAAAAGAAATGCGCTACTCTGAGCATATAAGGCTCCTTCGACCATATCACACAGTCACATCGCGACACACTGTTCCCCTATGGGTGGGAGTCGAGGGGCCAGCGAGTGTGGGAATGAGGGGATTCTTACAGTCTGAGATGAACACATGATGCAACGGAATCCCCTGTTCTATATGTGAACATGTGGCATCAGCACTTCTCTGTACTCGGCTGTACATTTGAAAGATCTAAGAAAGGTTTAGTTTGTATACACCCAACGTCTAGACACAAAAAGCTGAAACTGTACTGATGCATGTTATAAATATCACACATGGTCTAAACTTAACACTCGCAAAAGTCCAAATGAGAGTATCATCTTTAATAACCACCATTAGAAAAAGAACAGTGCATGGTTTATTTTTTAGTTTCGGCTGCTTGACACAAAAAAGCTATATTTAAGGAAGCTAAGGGGCTGTTAACATGACAATGTTTTCAGTCAAAAACTGGAAACTTTTTTTTCATTCTGCCCGATCATTTACACGACGCGTTTAAGTGCAAGTTTTTGAAAATGGCACCGCTATCGTTTCTGTGTAAACATGATCCAATACGGGAATCTTTGAAAATGGTAACATCATGCGCATGTGTAGTACTTATTACATATGTAGACATCTACAGTAAGTGTTGATTTTAAAGGCAAGTGCGAACAAACATACATGACAATGGCGGAGTACATGATACTGTTGTTGCTGCTCAAGAGTTTGCTAACGATTCTTCAGTAAAGTGTGGATTTACTTCACCAATATTACAACCAACAGCAGAGACGCATCATTTATATCATATAATCGTCACTTTCCTATAGGTACTGTTTACTAACAAGGTGACAGCGCCAACTACAGGTCTGGCATACATAATACAGAGTTTTTGCCCATTTTCGCTGATGTGTAAACACAAATCGTTTTGAAACCATTATCGTGTACACAAAACTTTTTAAAACCGCAAGGGAAAAAACGTACAGTTTTTGACTACATCGTTGTCATGTAGCCTTAATGGCTCTAATGTTAAAAGGACACTAATACATGCAAAACACATTTTTGTGTGCTGTTACAAATATTTTCTGCAAGTTACTTGTTTTTTTTTCCAGGCCAGGTGTAGTAAAAAGTTAACTCTGGACTCTGATCATGTCAATAAAGTGTACTAAATGTTTAAAAAGTACAAAATAATCAGCTAATGAATTTTGCATCAGAATTAGTCTGAAAGATTTACAAACTGGATTTGTTGTCAGATTTATAAGGGTACTAATCAATGTATTTAACAAAGTTTGTTTTGATTATTGTGGTATAATCTAATCTATTAATATCTCATATGAACCCGCCTCTAATCAAAATGTGTTGGGTCACTATATAAGCACTTCCTGTCTAAATAGGCATCTACAGAATAAGCTGCGATATGGACCAGACTTATGCCCTTTAGTCAAAGGTAAAGGTTTGGTTATGTGAGATTTATTTGTTTATTTAGAAGTTGATTATCTGGTTATGAGCAATAAATACTATTTATATGAAATGGTTTGCATTGTTTTTTTTGACTGTACAATTAAAAGAAGTGATTGTTCCTACTGAACTTGATAATATATAATAAATGTTCAATATTTTTCTGAAAAATATACACAAGTATGTATACATACATACACATTATATGAACATAATATACACAACACACATAGGCCTACATATATTACGTAAAAAAAAAAACTTATTTTGGATGCGATTAATTGATAAACATCCAGAAACCCAGATGATGAAATCATATTTGGTGTGAGGTCATTTGCATACACATGTTCACGAGCCCTTTTCACATGTGCATGCAATTTAGTGTATCTCATATTATTATTATTATTATTATTATAACAAAATAAATCATAAACTGAAATAAGAGCAGTAGTTTGATACAGACAATAAAAAGCACATTTGACACAAACTTACGAGCCCCTTTTCATGTGTATGCAAATAAGCTTGTCATTTTATAATTTTATAATTATTATTAAAAAAAATCATAAACTTGAGTAAAAGCAGCGTTTCCAGTCGCCTAGAAAGCACATCTACATAAAGTCATGCATACAATTTCACGAGTCTATTTCAAGTGAGTATGCAAATGAGCTCGCTTTACATTATTATTAGGCTATTATTATTTATAATAAATAATAACAACGTATATGGTGTTTTAAAAAAAAATTACGTAATCGCCGGCCTTAAATCGATCACATTAAGAAACTTCTGAGCGGGCGTCAACGCATGAGCACGTGCAGTTAAAAAAAAAAAAATTATTCTTAAAATAATTTTGCCATGCTTTCTTTAATCGCCCGTTCGAAATGACGCAAATTCTAAGAAACCGTACGTAATTCACGTATCTTTCGGACCGAGCCAGACGCGCGCTGTTAAACTGCGTGATCCCTTTAAACGTTCTTCAGCCCCTCGCATGCCAGAGTCAAGTTCATTATAACTTTGCGAGCGCATAACCTCAACACTCATTATGAGTTACACGAAACAATGAATGCACAAGCCCAACTTCAAAATAATTCCTGCGGTGTCATAACTGCTGGAGAGCAGAGACGGGAGACCCCCCTCGACTCCGCGTTATCTGCGCTGACCAACAAACTTCTGGCCCGAAAGAGTCGGGATTAAATGTATCTCACAGTTAACCTTGTGCTGAACCCCGTTAAACACATTTACGTGCTGCCAGAGAGAGCCGTGATCAATGATTAAACATGACTTGCCTGCCAGCCGTGATGTCCGTTACTTTCTCTGTCATGTTGGATGCGCGCAACAGCCCTGCGTAAACTTTCAGGAAGGAAAAAACACACACACAAACTTTCCATGGACACAGCGACAACAAGCGACTAAAATCCTTGATGTGGAGAGACATCTGAACTTCCGGCAAAATAAAAGCCCCATTTCGTTTGAGAAGCCAGCCATGTGGTGTCTGTAACCTTCTTAATTATTATTATCTCTATATACGATATACGTTATATTTCACAACAGAAAATAGTATAATTATATATATTTTTATAAATTATAAACTTTTTTTGTCTTTCACTAAAGTCAGTTACTAATAGCTCATACAAATTACACTCATAATGATTGTAAATTGTAAAGAAATAAGTGTTTACAATAGTTGGAAGTATAGCAATTGACATAACCGAAAATCTTAATTTAATGTAGCGCTTTGGGACTTTTATTTTAAAAACAGGTTCAAGTTTAGTACTTACTTTGTGGCTTCACGTGATACATTTTGTAGGTTCCTTCGGCAATTGTGTGATGTCCATTTAAAGCGTTACTAGTATAAAATTGTATGAAAATGTATGTAATCTTCAAACTCCACAGTAGTACAATCCACACTAAACTTAATGTTTACTTTCATGTCCTTGTAAAAGGAAGAGCAATGAGAGGAATGTTAAAGTGTACGTTTCATGGTTTATTTTTTATTATGCACATCACAACATATTAAAGAAATGTACAGGAAATTTGACTACGGTGTGTTTCAGAAAAGCGTCTCAATCCGTACATTGAGATTACTAACTAATGCAATGACAGGATCCGTGAATGAATCCTTCAATACTCAGTAATACAGAGCCATCGTGTGGTAAGACTGTGGGCCTTCACGATTTGATTAAAAAACGACAACAACAACAACAAAAAACTTTATGAGGATGCTCATCTTTATTTAAGTCATTTGAAAACATTAAACATACATTCTTGTTTCCTTCAAATATAATATTCTACCCAATGCCAGTTACAAAGCCCATTTTGACAAAACATTCAGATCTGGTTATTGCAATACAACCTTATTCAGCAACAAGTTAACTTTGTTGCAGTTGTTGTCATTTTACTATCAGTACCTGGTTAATACACAAGCTGTTTATCCACATTCAGCTCTTATTTGCTGGCGTATTTGCATTGTGGAATCTAACACAGTGTTTTAGATGAAATCTGAAGGCACTGCGGTTGGACAGCCATGCACGCATCCCATTTAGTGTCACTATAGGTTAAATCTCCCCACATATGATTATAGGATTGCACACAATTTGTACCATTAAATTGCACTTACAAAAGCCATTAATAAGCTGTCTGTATATATTGTATAACATATTAAATGTTGGTCACAGTATGATGAATATAATTGGTCAGTTTTAAAAGCAAGGCAGAGCATTAACAAGAGCATTATCATTGGCAAGAATGATGATATATCATAAAGCATAGCAAAGCTTAACCTAAAATTGAATAACAGTGTATTAAAGCTGCTTAGAAAAAAGATCCATCAACAGAAGATTACATGTTAGCTGGCTAGTTAAGACAAGTCCATTGTCTGAGACACTATTAGATGTTTTAAAGTTAGAAATCATTCTGGCAATTATGTTTTTGGCAGGTTGCATTGTAGATCTCCTAAAATACAGCATAAAATTCACTGCCAAAAATCTTGGGATACATCTAACTTTTTATGCTGTTTTTGCTACTTTATACTGTAAAATGATTACAAATTGCCATAGTCCAGCTTTGGCACTGTAATACTTAACATTCAATGGTCTGTGAATCTGTAAATCAGGTCTTTTTATCAAGAAAAATATTGTGTAAAAGGAAATTCATGTTGTTATGCAAGTAAGACCTCAATTGAGAGGGAAAAAAAAAATACAAATGAGAAGGAAATGTCTAGTCACTTCAACATAAGGTTCTAGGAAAATCCCCAAATGATTCTAAGTTTGAGGCTTTATAGGAATAGTTCATCCAAAAAAAGGAAACATCATAATCATTTACTCATTCTCATGTCGTTCCAAACCAGTGTCACTTTCTTGCTTTAATGAACACAAAAGAAGAATCCAGAATGCTCTTTTTTTAATTTACAATAGGGACTGAGACTGTCAAGTTCCAAAAATAACTTAAATCACCTTAAATATAGTCTTTACAGCCCATGCACCGAATCTTGTATTGTTTTTAGTATTGTAAAGTCATAAATCTTTGTGTGCCAAATTTGAATTTTTTTTTCACTTAAAATCAAAACACATGATGCTAGATTTAATGTCATGGAGATGTCAGAACCAATGTTTAACATCATAACGTGCAAAACATGCAAAAACACAAATGTTCGGCTTGTCCTAACACAAAGCTATTATATCGCTTTGTAAGCACACGAGTCAATTAGACAAGTTTTATGATTCTTTTTTTTGTCATTTTTTAGTGTCAAATGTAGCATTACTTCACTTGCTTACCAATGGATTCTCTGCAGTGAATGGGTGCCGTCAGAATGAAGGTCCAAACAGCTGATAAAACCTCACAATAATCCACAAGTAAAATTCATCTTGTCTGAATGAGGAGAGAAAAATGCACATATTAAGCACCATTTACACGTGAAAACCATCCAAAACAATTGTAAAAAATGCATCGGTGGCTTTTGATGTGAGAGGACAACAGGGGAGTATTTTTATGGATTATGGACTTGGATATTTATTTGGATTTTATTTTTTTCTTACAAACTTTACACTTCACAAGATCTTAGTGTGGATTATTGTGATGTTTTTATCAGCTGTTTGCACTCTCATTCTGACGGCACCCATTCACTGCAGCGGATCCACTGGTGAGGAAATGATGGAATGCTACATTTCTTCAAACCTCTTCTTATGAAGAAACAAACTCATCTTCATCTTAGATGGAATGAGGGGAGTACATTTTCAGCATACTTTCATTTTTTTAAAACAATGAAAAACACTGCACTTGCTTTCAAAAGATTGCACTATTGCTGTTTCTCTATTTACTTTTGCTGTTTACTTTGTCACACTGTTGCATACGACTGATAAAACATTTATTGTACTTTCCTGTATTTAAAAACTATCTGGAATTTGGAAAGACATGAGGGTGAGTAAATGATGTCAGGAGGTTCCTTTAAAAAATGGCTTGGTCTTGTTTAACGAAATTAACAACAAATCAGTAACAGTGGACGAGTGATTATCATTCTAATGCTCTCGTTGCATGTCGTGTGTGCGGATGTCATTCACTGGCTCTGCAGCCATTCTGTTCTCAGTTCAGCCACCTCTTGGCCGTACCAGTCGTGTAGTTTGGAGAAGCAGCCTGTGCCGGGTGAAACAGGGCTCTCGGGTGACCCACTGCTGGGTTTCCTCCGCGGAGGTACCGGGGGTGGTTTGACTCCATCCCCCCTCCCACAACAGTCCCCTTCCCAGACGCAGCCCTCGCTGACACCGTTTGGCAAGCTGGTGGGTTTACTCCAAGACACCCCGTTTTCTCTGCTAGACACCCCTTCCTGCGAAGGCCCTGTAATTTCGGCATTCTGTAGTGAAAAGGTTGAGGGGGGGGAGCTTGTTGCTCCTTGCACTTGCGGCTGGTGCTTCTTCAGCTTGTTTTTGGTTTGTGAAGATCTGGCTTCTTCTTGTACCTCCTCCAGCTGCCTCTCCAGCTCCTTCACGACCAGCCGCATGTAGTCGAAACTCGCCCGGGACAGAGCCTTGACCCACGATTCCATAGCAGGCTGATTCTCCGCGGCCATCTTGTAGACCCTCGCTTTGACACAGTCGAATTTAACAGCGAAGGCAAACTCTTCGGATTCAGACTCGCAGAGCTCCACCGTACAGCCTTCCAGGACGATGACGCCAATCGGCTCTCGGCTTTCCCTCTCCTCGAAGTAGAACAGCATGTTACCCTTAAGAATAAACCAGCGGCGGTGGTAGGCCGTGTTCCGTTCCCCTTTCTTAAAGAGGAAGCCTGTCTTGTCTGGAGGAGAGTTGCATGTGGCATAATGCGCCACGCTCTTCTCATTCAACTTCATAATGGTCTCTGAAACAGGAATCAATAAATACATTCACAGCAAATATTAGAGATATACTGATAATATTTAACTTTAATAATATTGATTTAACCCAAGGTCGTATTTTTCTACTTGTTATATCGGGTCTACAAAAAAATCTAAAAGAAATGCTCCTTTATCATAATAATCATAATAATCATTCAATTTTTTATAACTATCAGTTATCAGTCGATGTAAGAGGTTATTAAATACGATATGATTTTAAAACATTTTAATTTGACTATTACAATTTCTTAAAGCCTGTGTCATTAGATTTATTTAGCAGTCCTTCCTCAACTTGTGATAGTGAGAATATTACAAAGATGTTTTCATAACATCTCTGAATGAAACTTGAGTATCAAAATTTGCATAAAGAGTAAACATCAGTTCAAACTGTGAGTTCCAATGAAGCTATACAAAACTGATCCAACAATAAATTTAGGTCAACACTTGACAGTGTTAAAGGAAATGCAATGTACTTCATGTATTAAAATGCTTTATTAAAAATATATACAGGTACATTATTTTTAAAATTGATTTTATCTTGTTTACTTCTTAAAACATCTTGAATCTATTTGCCTACAACGTCTGTTTGATACAATGATGATTCCTCTTATTGAATAAAAAAAACATGCCACTACTGCACAAATACATAAATATTAAGAAATGTCAAACATTGTGGAAAGAATTAACATAGACTACCTTACAAGATTTAAATTTTTTAATTTGTAAAAGATTAACATTATTATGCTCACCATTTATTTAATCAAAAATACAGTAAAGAACAGTACTGTGAAATATTATTACAATTTAAAGTATCTGTTTTCAATTTGAATATATTTTAAATTAATTTCCAGCAGCCACATACAGAGATGATGTATGACCATTACTCTAGTTCCCTTGACAAAAACCAAACAGAATTTTTTAAGCCTAAATACATATATCAGAACATCATAACATACAAATTTTCATGAACTTGCATTTAACTTAACAAAAGAAAAAAATACTTCTGGACTATGGAACCATGCTAAAATATTAAATCATTTCCAAATCATTCTAAAATGCTGACTTGCCACACTAGAACACTTTTCATTGTTATCAAATAGTTTCAGATAATTATTTTAGGATACTTTAAAGAATAGAAAGTTCAGAAGATTCATTTATTTGAAAGAGAAATCTTTAGTAACATTATTATGATGTTACTGTTACTATTTATCAATTTAACACAGACAGTACTTTCTAAATAAAAGTATTAATTTCTTTAAAAAAAAAAAAAAAAAATATATATATATATATATATATATACAAACCCCAAACTTTCAAACCGTAGTGTATATGTAAATTCACCTTTCTTTCAAAGCTCTTCTGTGAACACTTCACGTGTGACCTGCTTCCAACAGTCAATCAAAACACTTGCCGAACACCTCCATCCCATTTCTGATCTAAAATACAGAGCCACACATAGAGTGAAGTCAATGACTGATCTGTCATATATATCAGGACATCCTTCTTCACACATCTGACCTTGTTTAAAACACACAAATTCCTCTTTCTTAAAACAAGCAGAATAAAAAAAGTCTGTGGAAGTGACTAAACTATACATGAATCAGACAGAGCGTCAAAACCATGTGATATGTGACAAATAAAACAATCTTATTAGTGTTACATTTTATTTAATTACATGCATGTGTGTGTAAACACACTTGGCAGTAATGCCCTTTTCTGATTCTGAATACCAGTAGATATAATATTAATATAAAATATATATTAATGACTTTTCCAAGCCTGAAAGTAACTAAAACTCTTATTTTAAAATTCCTTGTTATTCCCATGGCTGTGAAAAGTATGAAATGATACTATGGTATTGCCATCTAATACTATCACTTTACCATGGTATTTTCTGGTAGTACCACTGCACTCCAGGAATAGTCCAGATGATATGTGGATTTTGTTTTTGTATTATTGAAAACAATCTTTTATTGTATTATTGAATAAAATATTAGCTAACTATCATAGAAAGAAAAAATTAGTAGCCATAATACGGACCATTGTAAATGCTTCGATACTGTGATTTTCCTCTCACATTGTTGATTTCACCATTTACTTTTTACCTGAACAGTTTAAGTTGCTGTATGTGGTATAATTGTAATCCTTGATCATCAAAACATAGGGGCAGACATAACATTTTCTGTGTTATCATGTTTGGTTCAGGAGATATGAGACAAAATACATCATTTGGTTATGGCAAAGCAAAATCCTTGCCATGGCCACCACAAAGTGTTTTTGCGATGGCTACATTTCTGAAAATGTTCAGGGCCACAAACTACAGTATACAAGCATCTAAATGCCATGATACAGTAGCCTTTTTAGTAGCCAGTACATGATACATTTTTATCTTTCATTTGCATGTACAACAAAGGAACCAATGAGCACCATGGTAGTATCATGTTTACACAAGTTTTGTGGTATTAAAAATTGTGTTCTTGGAAACAGTTTCAAGGTTTTTTTGTAAACACCATGATACATGAACTTCAATATGACTGTACACGTCAAAATACCATGGTATTACCATCTGATACTGTTCCATGGTCCTGTCAGAGTAAAAACACAGTGTTTAGTGACCCAACCAGCCAACAGAGTCTACTGCAAAAGTGTTATTGATCCTGACAACGTGCGTTCAAAGATAAACATTTAAAAACATATTTACACTACATCTCAAGTGAGCATCAGAATGCTGCAGATACATGCAGTCAGATCTGTAGCACATAAATATGGTTTAACAACGTACAAGGTGTTAAAAGCAAATTAAACATCATCAATCTCATCTATACCCGTAAAGTACGAAAATCATGCATAATAAAGTGCAACGTGTAGAGAAAAGCCAATAGTCATTTCTCGACTCACAGCTCGAGCAGTTTGCTTGCTATTAAACCATCAAATGCAGCCTTGTTTCTAGCGTATAACTGCTAAATCCGTGTTCCAGAGATAAAGAAACTCGTAAAGAGAAAGGTTTAAGAGATCTAGTACGTCGTTTCGAAATTATATCGACATTAAACCTGCCTTTTGAGCGTGATATTGGATAGTTTTCCTCCCTTCTTTCTTCCTTTCCTGACTGACGATCACGTGACGCTGCATGACTCTCTAGTAACAGCAGATCTGCGCGCGCTCACGCGAGCATATATTCACACAATGGGTCTCACGCTCTTCTTACATATTGAAACTTAAGTTCAAGAGTGGATACGTGATTATATATGTACATTTAGATTATATGAATTACGTTTGGTCATAACTGACAAAAATACTTGAGTAGTACATGGTGCAGTGATGGTAATGCACGTAAATACATTTTATCGCACTCAAAGGATACCATGGTGTATATTTATAACCATGATATGAAAGGTTTTTATCAGTAGTTTATAATAGGCTACTGTGCTTCAAAATACAACCTGCCATTTACAACCATACCGTATTTCACAGTACCATAACTGTACCATGTATAAAGAATATGACCACGGTTTTAAGACCATGAGACAAGTTTTTCAACACTTTTAGAGCCCAACACAAATTAATACATCATCTATTCATTTGGAGTTCAGTGACTGAGTCCACAGCCAAACCAAAGTCAAACATTCAATGTAGGATTGGCAAAAAAAAAAGAAACAAGAAAAGAAATATATATGTACATACACACACACACACACACACACACACACATTTATAGGTAGATACTATAATATAAACACTACTCATATGTAGAAAAATAAAATAATATTCAGAATAAGTACAACACATTAACACCACTGATACAGCAAAATCTGTATTTATTATGGAAAATAAGAAAGATGATGAAAGAAAGCCTTTCTTAGTCCCCAATATATTACTATACATACAGTATCTATTCTGCTTATGTAATGTACATGAAGGACACATACAGAGAGTAAAAAGTTTTGAATGAAAGACAGTTATTGAATTCTAAGTGATAAAAGAAGGTACATTTTATTTCACTTGAAACAAAACCACACTCACATTATCACGCATTCGCACGAACATGCACTCTTGGTCTCTAAATATGTAGTGAAAAGCAAACTCTGATCAATTATAAAAAAAAATTGCCTCAGGCTCACTTCAGCAAAGGCTTCTGGGAGATTACGTTTTAGTGGTTGCCCTTCCTACCACCACCATTCAATCGAAATCCCAGTGCTATTGGAGGACTCCTCAAAACGTCCTGCACAGCCAAGCCTTTCAGCAGCCAAACAATAAAACTTCTCCTATACATTTGAAGACAATTTCTGAAATACAGTAAACACAAACGGCCCACATCTGGAAATCTGAAATCCATGCGGGCCAGATGTGGGCCGAAACTGCTTGCTGTCTGGGAGAAAAGGAATGAAGAAACTAGTACACAATGATGAAAAAAGATGGAAATATCAGATCTTGGTTACATCATAGTACACCAAATGTTTTTTTGGTGCTACACTCATCCACAAACACTTGCTAAATACATTAAACGGCATTAATAAAACATAAAAGTGGATTAAAAGAAATAAATAAAAATGTGCTTTGAATAATTTTAAACTTACATACATATTCCCCCATTAATCATGTGCCTTCTACAGAGATCGAAGATTGAATGGATCTCTACACTATTAATATTTTTGGTCCTGTATGTCCTCAGTCAGACTTACCGGTAGTTAATTTAGATAAAACAACAATGCAATTGTAGCAATTGTTTTCCTCTGCAGTGAATGGGTGCTGTCAGAATGAGAGTCCAAACAGCTGATAATGACGTCATAATATCCATCAATTGACATGTTGTGAAGCAAAAATTTATTTTTGGCAAAAAAACAACAACAACACACACACACACACACACAAAAATCATTAAAGAGTTTATAACTTAAACAGATGTTTCAGGCTAAAATATGAATCCTCTATCTATAATATTGCTTTTTTTTCTGTGAATTATTGCGATATCAGATGTTTGGACTCTCATTCTGACGACACCCATTCACTGCAAAGGATTCAGCAATTGATGTAATGCTAAATTTCCCCAAATCTGTTCCCATGAAGAAACAAACACATATACGTTTTGGATTGTCGGCAGGTGAGTAAATGTTCATCAAATTTTCGTTTCTGGATTAACTATTCCTTTAAAGCCAACATGAAATGGCATTAACAACCCATTTTACTTCTATAATTGGACATATGCATGTGGAGGCTAAAGGTCAACTTCACCCCAAGAACAACTTGAAGTATCCCAATGGAAATGCTTCTTGCTTTTTTGACATTAACCAAGAACCAACCTATTACATTTTGATGAGACATTGCCTTCTTTGGAAACATGCACAGATGAATCATGGTCCATTGGTCTGTTCTTATTGTTGACTTTAAAGTGGCCTGTTAGAAGTTGGGGGAAGAAACAGTGCATTCGATTGCACATCAGTCCATTGTTGGCTCTATAACCCTCTCCCTTCTCCTCTGAAAGGGTTTTTAATCTAACTATAACAGTAGTTCTGCTAGATCCAGGCAGAGAAAGTCTCTGACCCGGCTATATCCAAAGAACCTGTAAAACATTCATATTTAGAGAGCAAAAAATACACTTAATATCATAAGACACAGTAACTCCAGTGTGGGGGTAAATAAGGAACAAAAATAGACAAAAACAAAATAAAACCAAAGACAGCAGTGCTTAACGATACACAACCACAGTTTTGACAAACACAACATTCGTCCAGTTGGTTCTTTCTGCCTAGATTATACAGTAGGCTCAAGAGTCACTGTTGGAAAATGACAAACAGAAATAACATATATGATAAAGAAAAAAAGGGAAAGAACAACAGAGAAGTAAAAAAACAACAACCTCAAGTGTCTATGGATTGAAAAAAAAGCTATCTGAGTCCCAATGGAGATGAAAATGTGAGTGGATAAATGATTGAATGCCTTTTGTGAAATCTCATCATCTCTAGATCTATCTCTAATAACGCTACATTGTGGCTATAATGTTACTGCTCTACTTCAGCGACTGGCGAGCAGTCAGAAGACATGTATAACAGTTTTCCTCCAGGTTATTTCAATAGAGCAGGTGTCGGTCATGAGTGGGGTGCGAAAGTTCGCAGGGCCTGATACAATCTGTGAAAAGTGGGCCGGTCCGCGATGTCACGACTCCAGCAACGCATCATCAGCTCGAACAGAGAGGATGGACAGAGTGGTGGGGCGGAGAGAAAGATCTAGGGAGAAAGAGAGAGCAAAATAATAAAAATGATGTTACAGTTCATGCAAAGGTTGTGAATTCAATCAGTCTCATTAGAGCTGATCGTGGTAATTACATTGCTGTCTATGGAGGGTCAGAAAGCTCTCAGAATTCATCAAAAATATCTGAGGAACGGAGATCTTACAGGTTTAGACCGACATGAGGGTGAGTAATTAATGACAGACTTTTCAGTTTTGGGTGAACTATCCCTTTAAATACTTTAAATTCAAACTGAATTTAAGGCTTTTAAGACCCACAGGAACCCCACTAATTTTACTTCAGAATGATGCCAGTGTATAGTTCAATTCACTTCAGGCTGAGTTGCTTTACCTCAGAACAATTCACTTAACTTCAGATGAAAAGTATAATTCACTCACTCACTTCAAATCAAATCCAAAACCAAAACCATTTTGTACCTGTCTCCCCTGGTTTCTGAAGAATTCGCCGGTGTTCTCGATGACCTGTTCATCAGACAGCAGGCTGTAGGGCTGCTCCTTACATAAAGTGAAGATCTCCCACAGGGTTATTCCAAATGCCCACACATCATTAGCTGTTGTGAACTTCCCCTAAAACACACACACACATGTAACACAATGCACTGATGCAAAGGAAGAAAGCCAGAAGTTTCTTCTGCTCACCTAGGCTCCAGTCAATTGATTAAAAATACAGTAATATTGGGAAATATTATTACAAATTAAAATGACTGTTTTCTATTTGAAAATATTTAAAATGTAATTCATTCTTGCGATGCAAAGCTGATCAGTGTCACATGATCCCTCAGAAGTCATTCTAATAGGCTGATTTGCTGCTAAAGAAACCTTTATTGTTATTAATCAATGCTGAAACAGTTGTGCTGCTTATTATTTTTGTGGAAACTGAGATACATTTCTTACAAATTAATCTTTGATGAAATGAAAGTTCAAAAGAACAGTATTTACAGCCTCTCTTGCTCTCACCAGTAAGATGCTCTCCCAGGCCATCCAGCGTATAGGCAGCACAGCGCGCCCCTGTATACGATAGTAATCACTACTGTACAAGTTTCTGCTCATGCCGAAATCAGAGATCTTTATGGTGAGGTGGCGGTCCAGGAGGCAGTTCCGTGTGGCCAGATCACGATGCACAAAATTCAGAGAAGCCAGGTACTTCATCCCAGAAGAGATCTGCACCGACATGTGCAACAGGTCAGCAAGGCTGCAGAGACAGAAATAAAAGTTCAAGTTCAAGTCTGCTTTATTGTATTGTCTCTCAGACCCCGGTGCATACAGATAACATTAACATTAAAGCCTAAAAAAATCTAGATCAAATTTAAAATGTAGATACAACTATACAATTAGGGAATGTAAAAACAAAAAGGCATATAATAAAATTAAAAATAAAGTTAAATAAAGCAGCGCAAGGCAAATGACAGATATAGTGCAAATCAAGGAAGTGAACAACAGTGCAGATAAAAGATTTTTAGTGCAAAAAATCACTTATTAAAAAATACCTTATTAAGTCTGAGTAAAGTGACAAGTGACAAAGGGCTCAAGAGCAGTTATTTTATTTAACTGACTGATGAGGTAGTGGAATGATGTCAGTTCCATGCCGAATGAGGTAGCGAGCAGACCAATGCTGCACAAAGTGACTGGTGCATGCCATCATATAATTAGTGTGTGTGTGTGGGGGGGGGGGGGGGGGGGGGGGGGTTCAAAGTTTAGTGGTGCCTAGGGAAGAAGAGGGGAGGTGGAGCAAGTTCAGGGGGGAGTTCAGCTTCCTGACAGCCTGGTGGATGAAGCTGTCCTTCAGTCTGCTGGTCCTGGCCTGGAGTCTCCGCAGTCTCCTCCCTGATGGCAGCAGGCTGAAGAAGCTGTGTGATGGGTGAGTGGCATCACCTGTGATGCAGAGGGCTTTGTGGGTGAGACGTGTTCCATAAATGTCCTGGAGGGAGGGGAGAGAGACACCAATGATCTTCTCAGCTGCTCTCACTATGCGTTGCAGAGTCTTTCGGCAGGACGCGTTGCAGGCGCCTTACCACACAGTGATGCAGCTCGTCAGGATGCTCTCGATGGTGCCTCTGTAGAAGGTGTACATGATGGGGGCCGGGGCTCTGGCTCTCCTCAGTTTGCGGAGGAAGTAGAGACGCTGTTGAGATTTCTTGGCCAGTGCTGCTGTGTTTTCAGTCCAGGAGAGGTCCTCTGTGATGTCCACACCCAGGAACTTGGTGCTGCTCACTCTCTCCACAGTCGCAACATTGATGGTCAGAGGAACGTGCTGAGTGTGTGCTCTCCTGAAGTCTACAACAATCTCCTTTGTCTTCTCCACGTTCAGAGAGAGATTGTTGTCACTGCACCACTTGGCCAGGCGGCTCACCTCACTCCTGTAGTTTGTCTCATCTTTGTTGCTAATGACACCCACCACAGTCCTGTCATGAGCAAACTTAATAAAGAGGTTGGAGTTGTGTGATGGTGTGCAGTCATGGGTCAGCAGAGTGAAGAGGAGGGGGCTCAGCACACATCCTTGGGGGGCCCCAGTGTTCAGTGTGATGATGCTGGATGTGTTGCTGCTGACCTGTACTGCCTGAGGTCTTCCAGTCAGAAAGTCCAACAGCCAGTTGCACAGCGAAGTGTTGAGCCCCAGCTGAATCAGTTTGTAGATGAGTTGTTGAGGGATGATTGTGTTGAATGCTGAACTGAAGTCTATGAACAGCATTCTGACATATGAGTCCTTTTTGTCCAGATGGGTGAGTGCTGAGTGGACGGCAGTGGCGATGGCATCATCGGTCGACAGGTTGGATCGATATGCAAACTGGAAGGGGTCCAGGGAGGGGGGGAGGGCAGACTTGATGTGGTGCATGACTAGCCATTCAAAGCACTTCATAATGATGGGGGTAAGTGCAACAGGACGGTAGTCATTGAAGCAGGATGGAGATGGCTTCTTCGGAACTGGAATGATGGTTGTAGTTTTGAAAAGAGTCTGAGTTCATGACAAATAAAACAGCAAAGGCACACAAAACATGACCTGGGTTCAAACCAGTGTCAAATTCAACCAGCACCATCCCTGACTACTTGAAAGCGAATAACGGAGATGGAAATTTCCTTAAAAGATTCTATATATAATGTATTATAAAAGCAGTTATAATGCATTAATTATGCCTTGTAATGCACATTATAATGCACTGTACGATCTTCTGAATAATTGCAACCACAGTTATAATACATAAATATTTGTTGTCCACCATTAAAACTTATAATGTATTGATATATAATACATTTTACATTTGATAATGCTTTTAAAATTAAATTATTTATGATGGGACATAATTCATTACAATGTATATTATAAATACTTTTAGAATGCATTATAAATAAAGGCTTTAAGTATTTTAAGGCTTTAAGTGTTACTGAAATGTAACTTTAGTTTGATATTTTTTTCTCATATAAAACTACATTTTGGCTTCAGAAGGCATTGGATACAGCGCAAAAGTAATTTGAACAAGGTTTATGATACTTTTTTGTCTTTTGAACATTAGATTTCATAAGAACAGTGCATATATTCGGTTAAAAGTCTTCTGTGTGAAACTTTTTATTATCAAAACTATTAAAGTTTTTTCGTTAAATTCGTTCTAAAGTATTACATGAAAACATTAAAGGGTTAGTTCACCCAAAAATCTAAATTATGTCATTAATAACTCACCCTCATGTCGTTCCAAACCCGTAAGACCTCCGTTTATCTTTGGAACACAGTTTAAGATATTTTAGATTTAGTCCGAGAGCTCTCAGTCCCTCCATTGAAACTGTGTGTACGGTATACTGTCCATGTCCAGAAAGGTAAGAAAAACATCATCAGAGTAGTCCATGTGACATCAGAGGGTTAGTTAGAATTTGTTGAAGCATCGAAAATAGATTTTGGTCCAAAAATAGCAAAAACTATGACTTTATTCAGCATTGTCTTCTCTTCCCTGTCTGTTGTGAGAGAGTTCAAAACACAGGAGTTTGTCATATCCGGTTCGCGAACGAATCATTCGATGTAACTGGATCTTTTTGAACCAGTTCACCAAATCGAACTGAATCGTTTAAAATGGTTCACGTCTCCAATACGCATTAATCCACAAATGACTTAAGCTGTTAACTTTTTTAATGTGGCTGACACTCCCTCTGTCACTCCACTCCCAAACCAATATCCTGGAGTAATTCATGTACTCCAGTACATGAATTTGCATTTTTCGATGCAAAAAATTCTAACTGACCCTCTGATGTCACATGGACTACTTTGATGATGTTTTTCTTACCTTTCTGGACATGGACAGTATACCGTACACAAAGCTTCAATGGAGGGGCTGAGAGCTCTCGGACTAAATCTAAAATATCTTAAACTGTGTTCTGAAGATGAACGGAGGTCTCATTTTTGGTTTTTCTATGAACTAACACTTTAAGTTGTAAAAACAAAGGAAAATCTGAAATGTTGTGTTGGCAATAAACTTCAAAACATACTTAATGCTCAAATTGCTCAAATGAAAGATAAACAGAAATAAAAAAATTACTAAAATGAATAAAATGACAAACGTATATGACAAAATTACTAAAACAAACTAAATTAAAATGATAAAAAATAAAAACAATGGTATTAAATACTATAATAGCACATAAATAATATTAACATAGGAAAAGAAAAAAAAGAAAATAATACATGTTTAAAATGGCACGAGGGTATAATAAACATGTGCTCCATTTTGTGTTTAGCAATTGATTGTAAAAAAAAAAACAAAAAAAAAAACACCTACACATTGAAATGATTTCCACATTATTATTATGACTTGATGACTCAGAGTTCTCACTTCAAAACTTGGCTTGAAATCTGAAACATTTCCATCATAAATTGAGAGCTGACTTGAAACTGGAAGGTTAAATTGAAGAATTCGGAGGTTAAGAATGTTAATCTCGACTCTGACTTGTAGAATAGCGATATTGACCCCTGTCTGGAGATGAAAGTCTGTACATGTCATACTCCTTCATAATGATGGACACACCTGACAGACGGAATGTTGTTGGCATGCGTGAGAGTGCTCTCTATCTCTCTCTGAGACAGGAACATGTTGAGGTCTCCGTTCTCCATGTACTCGGTCACCATGCAGAGCGGGTCGGAGCTCACGCACACGCACAGCAGCTGGATGATGTTTGGGTTATTCAGACGCGACATGATCTTTATCTCCTTCAGGAAGTCATTTCTACACAGAAACAAAAGTCAGAAAGGTTATCATGGGATCAGGAGAAAGGTTACAGGTCATTCTAATGATAACTGTGTATTTATAAACAATTTTACACATTTTATGAAGGATTAAGAGCCTATTAGGAGTCAATATATGACAAAATAATTGAAACTATATATGACAGGTATAACTGAATATATTAGACAAATATTTGAAAAAATATAAAGAATATTAAAATTTTAAATAAATTAATAAATAATTTTTGCTATATATATATATATATATATATATATATATATATATAAACTGTTTAAACAATGCATTTCACTTGCCTATTGTTTGTTTTAATCCATGAGCCACTCCATTTAATTCCAACCAAATAAAACACACCAAAATAACAAAACAATTTCCACACTTTTTAGCAAGAGCTTCCCAGAAGCCTCACTCTATGATGCAACTTTCCAATAAATAGTTTTTTTGTGTGTGTGTTTTTTCCCCCTCAAACCTGGCAGTGCTGGTGGCATCTGCTCGGAGTTGTTTAACTGCTACTAGCACCGGCCTGCCGTTCTGCTCCGGTAACACTGCACACTCTCCCAGAAATTCAGCCAAACCCTCCGCCTCACACAAATGCACCTGGAAACAGCAACAACAGTATGAACATGGGCAATCAAACTTTATTTAATTTTGGCAAACAATATGAATTCCTTACTATGTAAAAATATTGTAATCACTGTATGTAAGAAAGAAATTTAAATTAACACTGATGCATTCAATTGATCAAAAGTGACATTAAAGGCATTTATAAGGTTGCAAAATATTTATTTCTATGTTTTTATACCAAACTCTCTATTCATCAAAGAATACTGAAAAAAAATGATCATGATTCCTTCAAATATATTTAATGCTGATTCAACATTGATAATAATGAATAAGATTGATATAAATAGATGTTTCTTTAGCATCAAAATAAGCAAATCATAGAATTAAATATATATTTTAATAATATAATTAAATATATATTCATATAGAATTAAAGTAATTGTGCTTAAAATTCAGCTTTTGTCAAAGGAAAAAAATATATATTTTAAAATATGTTAAAATAGAGAACAGTTTCTTTAAATTGTAATAATATTTTAGAAAATTACATTTTTGTTTTGGTATTTTATAATTAAATAAATTCAGCCTTGGTGAGCATTAGAAACTCTTACAAAACAAAACTTTCGTATATCATACAGTACTGTGTGTCACAGTACTATGGTATTACCGTGGTGTCACCATAGTAACACAATAATCAGGGTCAACAGAGATAAAAAAGTATTAGTAACACTACTGCATAAAATCCTTGGCTCTCACTCTAGATTTCCAGTGTTTTTCTTAATAAAGCCATATATAATAGTCATGTGTGGTCACTAATAACAGGGTTTTCTGGGAAACACTGTAATTTCACCAAACAAATATCAGGCATTGCAGCACTGTTTGTATAAAACAGAGTAAACAGTGCGTGAAAACATCCCAAATAACTCAGAATTAAAGACAATTCAAGTGTGTCCAGAAGCGAGCCAACAGAACAACAGCAGCGGTAATGAAACCTGCTTCGGACTCACCTCACCAAACTGGCCTTCTCCCAGTTTCTCTCTGAACAGCAGTCTCTCTCGTGGGAACTCGGCCACGGAGATGTCCTTCCGCGTCAGGGAATCTACGGTAAGTGCCGGAACGGCGTACATGTTGCTGCCGGTGACCCCCTGCAGGCTGATGATGTCGGTTTCAGCGTAGTGTGGGACGCTGCTCTGAAAACACTGGTGTGGGGTGCACAGGGTCACGTCAGGTTCGGCGTATCCTCCGCTACAGGCTACAGAGACAAAGAGATGCATTTAAAAGAAAAGCATTTTAAAAACTTTTTAAACAAACTGTTAGGGATCCTGTTGACTTTGACAGCATTTTCATACTGTTCAATGGAAGTCAATGGGAGCCAAAATTGTTAGTTAACACAAAAATATTATGACTCTAAAATGGTTTGGTTAAAGGGTTAGTTTGCCCAATTAGCAAAATTATGTCATTAATAACTTACCCTCATGTTGTTCCAAACCCGTAAGACCTCCGTTTATTTTCAGAACACAGTTTAAGATATTTTAGATTTAGTCCGAGAGCTCTCAGTCCCTCCATTGAAGCTGTGTGTACGGTATACTGTCCATGTCCAGAAAGGTAAGAAAAACATCATCAAAGTAGTCCATGTGACATCAGAGGAGAATTAGAATTAGAATTTTTTGAAGCATCGAAAATACATTTTGGTCCAAAAATAGCAAAAACTACGACTTTATTCAGCATTGTCTTCTCTTCCGTGTCTGTTATGAGAGAGTTAAAATCAAAGGAGTTTGTCATATCCGGTTCGCAAACGAATCACTCGATGTAACCGGATCTTTTTGAACCAGTTCACCAAATCGAACTGAATCGTTTTAAACGGTCTCCAATACGCATTAATCCAAATTTGGCTGACACTCCCTCTGAGTTAAAACAAACCAATATCCCAGAGTTATTCATTTACTCAAACGGTACACTGACTGAACTGCTGTGAGGAGAGAACTGAAGATGAACACCGAGCCGAGCCAGATAATGACTCGTTCACGAGTCAAGAACCGGTTGCATCCGTTTTCGGAAGACCAGTAGTTCTTTCGGACAGTTCGATTCAATAAATCGGTTGAAGAAAACGGTTCCCCGGTTCTTTTGCGCTCGACGTAATGGCATCATTTGCGATGATTGCCCTTGATTCAAGCCTTCGGTTTACCCGCGCTCATAACACTAGCAAAGAATCAGTTCAGAATCAATCATCAAAAGAATCAGTTTGGTTCAGACGCTCTGTGTGTCGGTTTGCTTCACACTGAATCACACATGCGCAGTATCATCAGCTCCTCGGTTCTCGAATCGGACACGTCTGACAGAAACGGTTCTTGACTCGTGAACGAGTCATTATCTGGCTCGGCTCAGTGTTCATCTTCAGTTCTCTCTTCACAGCAGTTCAGTCAGTGTACTGTTTGAGTAAATGAATTACTCCGGGATATTGGTTTGTTTTAACTCAGAGGGAGTTAAAAAAGTTAACAGCTTAAGTCATTTGTGGATTAATGCGTATTGGAGACGCGAACCGTTTCAAACGATTCAGTTCGATTTGGTGAACTGGTTCAAAAAGATCCGGTTACATCGAATGATTCGTGCGCGAACCGGATATGACAAACTGCTTCGTTTTGAACTGTCTCACAACAGACACGGAAGAGAAGACAATGCTGAATAAAGTCGTAGTTTTTTCTATTTTTGGACCAAAATGTATTTTCGATGCTTCAAAATTCTAATTCTAATTCTAATTCTCCTCTGATGTCACATGGACTACTTTGATGATGTTTTTCTTACCTGTCTGGACATGGACAGTATACCGTACACACAGCTTCAATGGAGGGACTGAGAGCTCTCGGACTAAATCTAAAATATCTTAAACTGTGTTCCAAAAATAAACGGAGGTCTCACGGGTTTGGAACAACATGAGGGTAAGTTATTAATGACATAATTTTGCTAATTGGGCAAACTAACCCTTTAAAGGTGCTGTATGTAGGATTGAGACCGAGTAGTTGAACTAGGTATTGCAGTCCAAATTCAAAATATTGGAGAGGGGTTTTTTTTCACCCGGTCTCTTCTTCTCAGACTTGATGCACACGCAGGTTGCCAGATTGACGACAAAAACACTTTTGTTTGCCAGCTTCCATGACTCAAATGAAATATTGACAACTGGCAACCTGAGGTGCTGAAATACAATTGGGTAAACTGGGGTGGTTTCACAAACCAAAACAGAGATCGACATTCCGGCTCGGAACGCACATTTTCAAAGGAGAATAACTGACCGTAGCATTGTTTTTCAGATAAATATGTTAACTTAAATATCTGCAAACATATTATGGTATTTTTATTCTTTAGTACAGTCAAAAACTTACATACAGCACCTTTAACAATAATCCTAAAAATATTGTTTAATGGACTTCCACAGTATTTTCCACACTATGGAAATCAATGGGACACAAAGCCATTTGGTACGAACAATCTTCTGCATATATTTTCTTGTGGGTTCCACAAAAATACAATGGAAGTCAATAGGACCCAAAAACTGTTTGGTTCCCAATATCATTGAAATACCTTTTGTGTTCCAAAAAACAACAACAAATAAATTACGGAAATCAATTAACCCTTCGCTGGAAGTTTGATGGACAGGTGACAGGTGGCATTTTCTCCAACAAACAAACCAGACAGAAGAGTAGATTAAAGGGATAGTTCACCCAAAAATCAAAATTATGTCATTAATAACTCACCCTCATGTCGTTCCAAACCCGTGAGACCTCCGATCATCTTCGGAACACAGTTTAAGATATTTAAGATTTAGTCCGAGAGCTCTCAGTCCCTCCAATGAAACTGTGTATGGTATACTGTCCATGTCCAGAAAGGTAAGAAAAACATAATTCGTTATCTGGCTCGGCTCGGTGTTCATCTTCAGTTCTCTCTTCACATCAGTTCAGTCAGTGTACTGTTTGAGTAAATGAATTACTCCGGGATATTGGTTTGTTTGAACTCAGAGGGAGAATCAGCCACATTAAAAAAGTTAACATCTTAAGTCATTTGTGGATTAATGCGTATTGGAGACGCGAACCATTTCAAACGATTCAGTTCGATTTGGTGAACTGGTTCAAAAAGATCCGGTTACATTGAATGATTCAGTCGCGAACCACATATCATACACTGCAGTGAACTCTCTCACAACAGACACGGAAGAGAAGACAATGATGAATAAAGTCGTAGTTTTTGTTATTTTTGGACCAAAATGTATTTTCGATGCTTTAAAATATTCTAACTGACCCTCTGATGTCACATGGACTACTCTGATGATGTTTTTCTTACCTTTCTGGACATGGACAGTATACCGTACACACAGCTTCAATGGAGGGACTGAGAGCTCTCGGACTAAATCTAAAATATCTTAAACTGTGTCCCGAAGATGAACGGAGGTCTCACGGGTTTGGAACGACATGAGGGTGAGTCATTAATGATAATTTAGATTTTTGGGTGAACTAACTCTTTAACGTTGGTTGACTTGAACTTGGAAAACTGTGTTTACTTTGTGCTATAAATAGTAAAGAGGAAGAGATGATTGGTTTATGTGGCACTTGAATGTGAGGCACGGCATGAAGGTTAGTAAATGCTGACCAAATTTTCATTTTTGAGTGGATTATCCCTTTAAGTAATATATATGCCTTTACAAAATTTGAAATATTGACAATCATGTCGCTTTGTTGATGAAGATTGGGAGAAAGAGGAAGAAAGAGAGACAGAAAAAGCAGAAGAAGACAACAGAGGAACAGGCCAACTTCATGTTATTTCAACCAAAACCCTGAGGTGTCTAGGTGCAAGAAACCACAGAGTGTCAAAAATGACCACAGGAAAATCTAGCATCATTTCTTACCCTTGCAAAGTCCTTCAGTCTGGTGACAAGGTCAGGTGGAGTTCATAGACTGTAGGCAAAAGGTAAAGAATGCAAGACTAGAGGAAGAAGAATGGAAAAGTGCACTGGCAGGCAGCATGCAAACTGTTGAGGAAACAAATGTCAATGAAATCAAGTTTAATAGGATGAAAAATAGAAGAACTACAGTACAAGAAGTTAGTTTGAGAAAGGACATCATGTTCAGATATTCAGTGATGAAAAGAGAAATTAATACTCTTATTCTGCAAGGAGGCATTAAATTCAAAAGAGACAACAAAGACTTTTATAAATGTTACAAATAAATACTGTTCTTTTGAACAAAAATATTAAGATGGCGGAGTAAGGTATAAATTAAAAAAATAAATTAAAAATCCTTATTTTATCTTGTAATAGTATTTCACAATATTACTGTTCTTACTGTATTTTTGATCAAATAAATGCAGCCTTGGTGAACATGCAAAATGCCTTTTTTTAAATCTTAAAAAAAAAAAAAACTCAATATATATGTATATATTTGATTAAATGAATTAAAAATATGCTGCTTTTATACTGATATGCAATGACTTAAAGGTATAGTTCCCCCCAAAATAACGTTTTGTAATTATTCACCCTCATGTTGTTTCAAACATGTTTTACCAGCAAATGTTCGTCACCAACATTCTTCGAAATATCTTCTTTTGCATTCAACAGAAGAAAGAAACTCATATAGGTTTGGAGCAACTTGAGAGTGAGTAAATGACCGAATTATATTTTTAGGGTGAACTCTCCCTTTAAGGCAATAGTTTTAAATTCTGGCTACATAATTTGTAACGATTCTTAAAAAATAGCGAGGCAGGTCACCAGTGTTTGAGACAGAGCTAGTGTGTGTTTGTGTATAATAATAGAAGATACCAGAAGCTTCTGCACTCTGCGACAGCTCGGGAAGTTTGCTCCTGAGCGCAGCGGGATCCTGATACTGGGGGTCCAGCAGGAAGATCCTCTCGTAGGGCGGGTCGAGGGAGATGCGCGGGGGCACAGGAGGAGTCTGCAGAATTATAGTGTCACTGCTAGAGGACAAACGCACTGTCACCTCCTCCTTCAAAATTCGCCTCGGAGCCTGAGACACAGAGAGACAATTTCAATTACTCTGGATCTGAAACTGCATTGTCAAGTGAAGAAACCCACAGATCATCTGCATATATGTGAAAACCACATTTTATTACCACATTCAGAAATAATGTATAATGTCGGTAAGAAAACAAAACACCCTTTTTTTGAAGCTGTGCATTCAGGGGAAAATTTTTAAGACACAACTACTTAAAATGTCTGTGAAGTGACATATTTAAATTCAACTATGCTCATCCTTTCAGTAAGGTATACCAAGGTATATCATGTATTTTTGAGAAGCATTATAAACTGCACACTAACCTTCTCCAGGACTTTGCACACATATTGGCACCACAGAATCAGGAAGATGATCACCACTAGTAGAAGAATAATAGTCACCAGACAGCCAATCAGAATCGATGTACTGGCCTCTTCAGGAGAGCCTGGTTTTAATGGTTTTGCTGTCGTCTGGTCTTCTGTCAAAAACACATGTGGGTTAATAAAGTTCAGTCAAAGTGTGTAACACAAGTTAGTACAGCATTTTCAGTTAAAGCCAACAGGATGTGGTGTTCACAACCCATTTTTACTTCTATAATGTGACACATTTCCTTCATTTGTATTCATCGGAAACTGACTGAAT
Organism: Carassius carassius; assembly: GCF_963082965.1. Lineage (NCBI taxonomy): Eukaryota > Metazoa > Chordata > Actinopteri > Cypriniformes > Cyprinidae > Carassius > Carassius carassius. The sequence continues at coordinate 4,531,846 of NC_081759.1, forward strand.
CAGGAAAAGCAGTCTCTATATGACTTTGGTTAGACAAACATTAAATTTTCTTTGGAATAACACAAATTAAGAAAGTATACAGTATCAAATGACTCCACGCTGACTGTAAAAATGCTGGATTTTCTCAGCACAATGACTCTTTACCTGTTTTTTGTGTAGTTTGTGGTACTTTGCTGTTAACCTCATATGAAGGAGGGGTCAATACTGGGGGCTTCTGGGTGGGAAGCACATTAGTTGCTGCAGTGGAAAATAATTAAAACACAGGAAATTACTACACCCACTTAAAAATGCATTTATAATTCTAAGTAATGATTTGGGGTCTAGTTTTTCCTAAAGATTGCAAGGGACATATGTGACCCTGGGGTAAGTCGCTGGGGTATATTTGTAGCAATAGACAAAATTAACATTGAATGGGTCAAAATTATCGATTTTTATGGCAAAAATCATTAGGATATTAAGTAAAGATCATGTTCCATGAATATATGTTGTAAATTTCTTACCGTAAATATATCAAAATGTAATTTGCGATTAGTAATATGCATTGCTAAGGACTTCATCTGGACAAATTTAAAGGTGATTTTCTCAATAGTTAGATTTTTTTTGCACCCTCAGATTGCAGATTTTCTAATAGTTTTATCTCAGCCAAATACTGTCCTATCATAACAAACCATACATCATTTGAAAACGTCTCAGGTTACGAATGTAACCATGGTTCCCTGAGAGGGAACGAGACATTGCGTCCTCTGAGGGGACACTATGGGGAACACCTCGACGTGACCCGTGTCTGAAGCATACTTTGAAAAACGCCAACGTGTTGGCCGGCGACAGCCTCTGACGTCACTACCAGCGCGACCATAAATACGCGCCCGTAGGACCCGTCACTATCTTCTTCGTGAAGCTTGCGTCCGAAGCATGGCAGGGAGCTAGAGGACGCAGTGTCTCGTTCCCTCTCAGGGAACCATGGTTACATTCGTAACCTGAGACATTCCCTTTCAAGGGAACTTCGAACTGCATCCTCTGAGGGGACACTATGGGGAACAGTATACCCACGCCGCCATGTTGAGGGGAGTGCAGACCAGAATCATGGCAAACACTAAGTACCAACTCTACCGCTTTTCTCTTCACCGGGAGTCGCCCCTGGGACGGTCTGACGGCTGCCTTATGACATTATCCCTTACGGCCAAAGGCCTAAGCTACATACCCAACTTATCCTGTAGGTCCCTGGCCCGGGGTAGAGCTAAAGGCTTGGAATCACAGAGATTCCTTTAAAGGGATACGGCTAAGAGCCTGGCACTTTCCTCTACCAAGTCTTTGCCTGTCACACAGGGGCTACTGCTAGCTTTCGCAAAACCTGCCAAAAGGGCTGTCCCCACAGCACTCTAGTAGCGGCGCCCTGTTCTAGATAGGTATCTGAGGATACCTAGGTGGAGTGGTGCCCAAGATGAACGGGGCTTAAACCAACTCAAGAAAGGGCACGAAGCAGCAGCGCAAAGCCCTTACCATCTAGGGATTTTAGAAAGAACGCAGAGACTAGCGTGCGAACTTACCACGATGTGGATTTCAGAAAGTGCGCAAAGACTCCTGTGCACACTTACCATAACATGGATTTACAAATACTGTTCTAAGGAGGGGTTCTCGTGGAACTCTGTCAGAGCAGCTCGTAGAAGAATGGCCCGGGAGCAGAGCAAATGGGCGACCTCAGCCCCTGCCTCAGCAGGATGCCTGCTCTCACAGAGCGTCTCAAACAGTATGTGGTACTGGAGCGCTCTGAAGAACCGGGAATCAGTCTCCCAAGAGAGGAAGACTCCGAGCTCCGAGCAGCATGCTCATAGGTGACCCTTTCAGAAAAGGGGAGCGCTGGTGAACTACCCGAGAATTGCCCACACAGCCCCCCCAAGTTGAGGGGGCTTGGGGTGTAAAATAAGTACACACCGGTTGGATGAAGCCCAAGGAACACCGGGGCGAATCATCCCAAGAAAGGGAACGAAGCGGAGCGCCTAACCCTTACCATACAGGATTTTAGAAAGTGCGCAGAGTCTTGCGTGCACACTTACCACTTTACGTGGATTTCAGAAAGTGCGCAGAGACTTGCGTGCACACTTACCACTTTACGTGGATTTCAGACAGTGCGCAAAGCGTTAACGTGCACACTGACCACCATGTGGATTTGAGAAAGTACACAGGCAAGCGTGTGTACTGAAAGGTTACCTGACAACCACAGTATGTGGGAGCTCACATTCAGAGAGGCCTGTGAAGCCTGCTACCTGATAACCACAATATGTGGGAGTTCACCTACAGAGAGGCCTAGAGAGGCCTACTATCTGTTACCAGATAACCACCTCAGTGGAAACTGAAAGCAATATGGAACTCGACTCCAGGGAGGCCTGGTGAGGCCTACTACCTGACAACCACAAATCGCGGGAGCTCGTTTTTTAGGAAGCGCACAGTATGTGGGAGCTAAATCTCCAGGGAGGCCTGGTGAGGCCTACTACCTGGCAACCACAGTATGTGGGAGCTCTTCTTCAGAGAGACCTGATGAAGCCTACTATCTGAAAACCACAATGTGCTATTTAGTGGAACGCACAATATGTGGGAGCTAAATCTCCAGGGAGGCCTGGTGAGGCCTACTACCTGGCAACCACAGTATGTGGGAGCTCGTCTTCAGAGAGACCTGATGAAGCCTACTATCTGAAAACCACAATGTGCTATTCCGTAGAAACGCATAGTATGTGGGAGCTAAATCTCCAGGGAGGCCTGGTGAGGCCTACTACCTGGCAACCACAGTATGTGGGAGCTCATCTTCAGAGAGACCTGGTGAAGCCTACTATCTGAAAAAGCCACAATATGCTATTCCGTGGAAACGCATAGCCTGTGGGAGCTAAATCTCCAGGGAGGCCTGGTGAGGCCTACTACCTGGCAACCACATTATGTGGGAGCTCGTCTTCAGAGAGACCTGGTGAAGCCTACTATCTGAAAAAAGCCACAACATGCTATTCCGTGGAAACGCATAGTATGTGGGAGCTAAATCTCCAGGGAGGCCTGGTGAGGCCTACTACCTGGCGACCACCGAACGTGGGAGCTCACCTTCAGAGAGACCTGGTGAAGCCTACTATCTGAAAACCACAATATGCTATATAGAGGAGACGCACAGTATGTGGGAGCTAAATCTCCAGGGAGGCCTGGTGAGGCCTACTACCTGGCAACCACCATATGTGGGAGCTCACCATCAGGGAGGCCTGATGAAGCCTACCACCTGATAACCACAATATGTGGGAGTCCACCCAGCCCCTCATGTTGAGGGAAGCGATGCTTGAGGTGCATAACAAATACACACTGGTTGGATGAAGCCCAAGGAACACCGGGGGCGAATCATCCCAAGAAAGGGAACGAAGCGGAGCGCGTAACCCTTACCATACAGGATTTTAGAAAGTGCGCAGAGTCTTGCGTGCACACTTACCACTTTATGTGGATTTCAGAAAGTGCGCAGAGTCTTGGGTGCACACTTACCACTTTACGTGGATTTCAGACAGTGCGCAAAGCGTTAACGTGCACACTGACCACTATGTGGCTTTGAGAAAGTACACAGGCAAGCGTGTGTACAGAGAGGTTCCCAAGCATCGCAGAGGCGCTGGATCGCACGGGAGCGGTGAGCTCCAACCCTCTTTTCTAGGCGAGGGGAGCATCACCTGAGGCAGTAAATACAGAGCTTCTTGCCGTAACCACCACCTCCCCGGAAGCGCCAGGCGGCCCCTCAGGGTGACCTGGCCGGACATCTATGGAATTCCCTGCAGTGCTGTGCCAATTCTTTGGCCACCTAGCTACTGTAAAGGAAACTCACAGAGATTGTTAGTAGACATATAACCACCAGCAACATAACGTCCATAAACAGGTAGAGCAAGGGTTACATACTCACCCACCCTCCTGTACTGGAGTCCCGCTGCGGGGCGCCCCCTTCTGGTCCGGACCGTCAGTAAGGCGGTTGCTATGAACATAGAACCAACCAAAAAACAAAAAACAGAGGTTAAAAACAGAGGTTAAAAACATCCGGAGCTACTAGGTCATCCTACCGCTCTGACCCGGGCGAGGACGCTGCCTCGTCCGAATCACATCCCTCAGACCCTGCTTACCGCTCCGTGACCCGCGGTTCCTCTTGCCCCTGCCCTTAGACGGGGGAGGAGCGCAAGCCGCAACACTAGCCTTCTGCGCCCCTCTACGACCCTCAGATCGAGATGGGCCAGGACCCCTGAGTTGCTCGGGCTCGGACCTGGACCTTCGTGGAATGAAGGATTTAAAGGCGGCTGAGCGCGCCCTTGCCTCCCTGAACTTCCCGACCACCATCTCGACGGAGGTACCAAAAAGCTCAGAAGGCGAGACCGGAGCATCGAGAAGAAACCCCCTTTCTTCCTTCCTGATGTCAGCCAGGTTCCCCCACAGATGTCTCTCCGTCACCACCATGGCCGCCATAGACCTGCCCATGGCGGAGGCGGCCTGCTTGGTAGCTCGGAGAGAGAGGTCTGTGGTGCGGCTCAGCTCGGCTACCTGGTCAGGTGAAAGGCCCTCACCTGTATCCAGGTCCTTCAGCAGGTCAGCCTGGTAGGCCTGGAGCACCGCCATCGTGTGCAGTGAAGCCACAGCCTGACCAGCTGCCGCGTATGACCTGCCATTTAAGCGGGATGTATCTTGGAGGGGCTTAGATGGCAAAGCTGGAGATTTAAGAGAGGACGTTTGCCCCACAGAGAGATAGCAAGCCAGCGTCTCTTCTACAGGGGGCATCCTCTCATAGCCGTTCTCATGCAAGCCCTCGATATTAGCATAGCTCGTATGCTGAAACCGGTGGATGCGAGAGGAAAACGGCCTCTTCCATTCCTTTTCGACTTCTGCATGTAAGTCAGGCAAGAATGGAAGGCTCAACTGGGCTGGAGGGCTATGGTCAGACAAGTACCACTCAGCGAGGCGACCTCGTGGCGCCACCTTACTGGCACGCTTCCATGGCAAATCTAATTTTGCCGTGGCGCGATCCATAACCTCTAACAGCTCCTCATACGCGGGACAGGAGGATTGAGAAGGCTCAGCCTCAGCTTCTTCACCACTCTCAGACATCTCCTGCTCTTCCTGGGTAGAACACAGCAGAGCACTAACTTCAGTGTCAGAATGGGTTAATGATACCACATCTGCATCCCGAAGTTCGCTCTCGTTCGCCGCCGGAGAGTGTGAAAGGGAAGGTCCCTCTCTACACTCCTCAGCGAGATCCATTTGTGATCCCCACGAGCTCATTCTCCTCCGTGCCTCGGCAACGGCGGGACCTGAGCCGCGGGATCCAGATGGCTGTCCCTCTTTCCTCGAAAAGAGAGACAAACGAGAGTGGAGCTTTCTCAGAGAGAAACGCTCGCAGTGCACGCAGACCGCCCCCTCAAGGACATCGCGCGTGCCCTTCGCCCAAACAAGAGACGCAAAGAGTGTGTGTGTCATCGGGTGTCAGATAACGCTGACACGGATGCACACACTGTCTAAACGCCTTGCTAGTGGAAGCCATGATGAAAACAGTAATAGATCGCTCTTACCATTTGGGTCGTTTCTCAGATGCACGCTTCAAACAAAACAGTCAACTGAAGACGAAGAAGATAGTGACGGGTCCTACGGGCGCGTATTTATAGTCGCGCTGGTAGTGACGTCAGAGGCTGTCGCCGGCCAACACGTTGGCGTTTTTCAAAGTATGCTTCAGACACGGGTCACGACGAGGTGTTCCCCATAGTGTCCCCTCAGAGGACGCAGTTCGAAGTTCCCTTGAAAGGGAACTTATTTATTTAGCTTATGTATGATGTATAAATCTCAATAAAAAAAAAACATTATTACTGGTTTTGTGGTCCAGGGTCATATATGCATTTGCAAATGTATAAAGAAATTGACGCTTTTATTCAGATTACATTAATCAAAAGTGGCAGAATTTTTTTTTTATTGTTACAAAACAATCCATTTCATATAAATCTTGTATGAAAACTTTCTATTCATCAAGGCACAACAGTTTTAAACATTAATAATGAAATGTTTAATTTGAGCAGCATATTAGAATGATTTCTAAAGGATCATGTGACACTGAAGATAATAATATCTTATCAATAATATGAAAAGCATATCACAGCTCTGGCTGTATTTTAATGAGGTGATACTGAGAATACCAGTGGGAGGATGAGTTGAGTTGTTCTTATTTCATACCAGACTGAAACGAGATCTCGCTGAACATCATCCAAGTGTCAGCAAAGTAGAAGCGGCAGCGCAGCGCCGTGGCCGATCTGTGCTTTAACGGGACAGTCACATAGCGAGCGCTCGGGTTCCGGTCATCTAGAACGGTGTGAAACTCCACCAGTTCTGCTTCCCACTCCGAAATGAGGTGCAGCTTAAAGACACAGGACACGGATGCGAAGATCTTCACGCCCCGAGAGAACATGTTATTACTGTGAACCTAAAGAGAGAATTAATAAGCATCAATAACACCTGAAGGCTCAAATTTGAAGCTTTTTCAGTTCCTCATACTAAAGTAAACATGGATGACATTTATAACCCAGTTTTTTGTTTTCATAAAGCAATATATTTCCAAGTTAAGCAGGATGTTTAATTCGAACTGTATTAATTGGGACTCAATTGGATTGAATTCCTGAAAACTGGGAATTATGTACAGTAGTTGAGCAAGGATGCATTCAATTGAACACATGTAACAGTAAAGACATTTATACCATTACAAAAAATCTATAACATACAAATCTCACAATAAAAATAAAATAGGTAAAATTGTGACGAGTGGGCGGGGCCGAGGGATGTGGGAACACGAGTGAGGCCGGTGGAGTGATTGGGAAATCCGCTACACCTGCGACCCACCACCGGTCTTGAGTCCCACAGAGGAGATGGAAGGATATAAAACTGGAGCGACGACAGTGAAGGAGGAGAGAGGACCAGGCCTGGGCTTTTAGTTGTGTTTTGGTTTTTATTTGCGCGCACCAGTCGCCCGTGAGGGGCTGGTGCGCTGTTTTGTGTTTATTTTGTTATTAAAGTTTCATTTGATTGTCCGCCGGTTACCGCCTCCTTCTTGCCGAAGATTACAAAGGTTGTAATTCATTACAAAAATATTATATTTATAAAAAATAAAAAAGTAAACTATTTTACTCACCCCAAACTTTTGAACGAGTGCATGCAATTAAATTGTAAATAACTAATATAGACTCAGACTTTATGCTGCCTTACAAATAAATAAAAATATGTAAATAAAAAAGCAACTAAAACAAAATTGCCCGACTTCAATAAACATGTTATTTTCTAATATAAAATCATTACTTCAAGATTAAGCACCTAAACTACCCAATCCACAGACACTGGCATGATTATATACAGACACAATAAGCACCGTAATTATGGCAAACAATCCTCTTCCAACATGTAATTATGTGTTATTATGTGTGAAATATAGTGTATAATTAGTGCTACATTCAAAGCACTTCAAATTCAAATTACAGACACTACAGATGTAAACCAGAACACATACTGTACACATGGTAAAGAGATGCATTGAGTTCTTTTAACAGCATTAGTGGCACAGAAAATAATTATGGTCATAAAATAATTACACTGTCCCTCAGTTTACAAAATTAATTTAGAATGAGGCATTTACAATGTGGACCAGAAATAAATAAACATCAAAATACACACAGTTGTAATTTTCAAGTGAATTACCACTATATTTAAATATTATACACTATTGTTAGAAAGTTCTGGGGTCAGTATAATAATAATAAAAGAATCAGTAATATTTATTTTTAGAAAGGATGCATTAAATTGAAAATGACATGTTATAAAATAATTATATAGTCACATAAACTTTCCATTCATCAAAAAAATGCTTAAAAAACATATCATGGTTTCATTTTCAATAATGATAATAATAAGTGTTTCTTGAGCAGCAAATCAGTATATCAGAATGATTTCTGAAGATCATGTGACACTGAAGACTGGTGTAATGATGCTGTAAATTCAGCTTTGATGACGGAAATAAATTCTGTTTTAGAATATATTCAAATAGAAACCAGTTGTTAGGGTTGTAATAACATTTCACAATATAACTGCTCCTTATCAAAATTACAAGCTTTGCAGTTAACCTGGTCTGGTTAACTTCTATCACTGCATCGCTCTCACCTTCATAGAAGTGAAGTTTCTCTGTCTGTCAAACTGGAACTCCATCTCTACATATCCAGGGCCCAAGCTGTTGTTCCTCCAGCCCACGTAGTCATATCCGGGCCACAAGCGGTCCAGTCTTCTCTGTACAAAGTCATCCTGACCAATCACCCCATCTGTCAGCTGACCCAGACCCCCAGACAGCTTCCTGTGGGAGCAGAGAGAGACAGGAAGCACTTAGCTTTGGGCGAGGAGTGATTAGCATTCATTCTAGAACTTAAGAACAATATTGATTGTTCTGCCACAGGATGACCCTGAAAAGTCCACAATTCCGAAGTTGACCCACATCAGCAAGTCAGGAAAGAAGAGGACAAAGAGTCAATGTGAAGAAAAAAGTTAGGATTCTTTGATGAATTTGAAAACAAAAAATATTTCGCAACACTATAAATGTCTTAACTGTCGTTTTTTCTTTTTAAAAATACTTTCTGGTTCAATTTTTGAATGGTAGTGTACTTTTTTTCATTATTTACTTTTATATTTCGATGACCTTTTATGTCATCTAAAACACTTAAAATTAATCTTTAAAAACACTAAACTACAACATTAAAGATCTTTAGTGTATCTTAAAATCAATGTTCATTCATCATCAATATTCAGCAATCCCAATTCAATATTAATTTATCCTAAATATGATAAATTTGTTTTTGATGCTTAAATGTAAAAAACTCATAAATGTTATATATATATATATATATATATATATGTGTGTGTGTGTGTGTGACCCAACATCATTGAGATTCACTGTTTATAATATATTTATGCTTTATGTAAAACCAATATTGGACATATACATATACCGTATTTTCCGAACTATAAGTCGCACTTTTTTTCATAGTTTGGCTGGTCCTGCGACTTATAGTCAGGTGCGACTTATTTATCAAAATTAATTTGACATGAACCAAGAGAAAACATTACCGTCTACAGCTGCCAGAGATGCTGCTCAGTGCTCGTGTAGTCTACACTAAGCAGCATATAGCGCCCTCTCGCGCACGGGCGTAAATTTGGTTTGAACATTGGGGGGGTTGAAGTTTGGGTATGCCTCCTGATATTGTGATCATGGTATAAATATTGGGGGGGGGGGTTGTAATGCATAGATTTAAATATTGGGGGTGTTATCTCCCCCCCACAAACTACGCCCCTGCTCTCGCGGCTGTAGACGGTAATGTTTTCTCTTGGTTCTTGGGTCTAAATAAATGTGACTTATAGTCCGGTGTGACTTATATATGTTTTTTTTCCTCGTCATGACGTATTTTTGGACTGATGCGACTTATACTCAGGTGCGACTTATAGTCTGAAAAATACGGTACTCTGAATCGTTCCACCTTAGATCAGACCCTCACCTGCGTTCCAGGGCCCCGTCGTACGTGGAGTCGTTGAGAGGTGTGATGGGATAACCAAGAGCCATCATGGTCTGGCCCTCTGGAGAGCTGTACGCCGTCAGGCCATCTGCACAGCAGGAGAAAGAGAAAACTTTAATATTGCGTTAGCTCTAGAATGTGATTACTCGTTTCATGTTGTTCATGTTTAAGGCACTGGAGTAATTGAGGTCAAATGAAACTAAACCGCAAATCAGACTCTAGGGGGTCAAATCTACACAGGCCACAGCTGCTCGGATGTGAGATGCCAAAGTGATCTGCTTCGGTCTGTAACCCATATGCAAGATTGAAACTGAGGCACTGTTAACACCCAGTATTAAGATGCATGATGGATCACAAGCAGACAAGGAGACACATTCCCGTTTCCACCTGCTTTTTAAATTGGTCTCCTCTGTCCACTTTCGATCACTTCAGTCCTGATTTCTTAGAGGGGCGGGAGTACACATATGTACGAGCTTTTTCAATCTTATATTATGAAATAAGCTCGTGCAAATTACTTCTGAATGCAAAGGGAGACAACTAATAAAACCATATGGAGAGTAGCAGCTTTAGTTTCTGCTCTGATAGCCACAAAACTGTGCTGAACACAGTGAGTTTGTGTTAGAATCAGGACTGGAAAGAGAACATTGTGCTTTTTACTTTTTTTCTGCCTTCAAACCAAACTTAGAAATTCATACAGCAAAGTTTGAATCCTTTTGGCTGGTGCGCTTCAGCAGCACTTCCTGTAATGTTTTAGAATTAGGTCAGTAGGCAGAGAGGGGGCATTTTTAGTAGCTGTTTGAAAGCATTTAACCATATGAGTGTCTACACTAGGAAACAATCCATTTGAATCCATTATCAACTACCTCTAGAAGTGTTTGTAGTTTGTTTACAGGGTTATCTTAGTAACATTGAGATAATATTATAGATTTTATTATTATTTTAACTGAGTTTTAATTTTTTTGTATATTTGCTGTTTTAATTTTCTTTGTGTGTTTATATAGTTTTAATACAATTTTATTTAATTGTGATTTAGCAGATGCTTTTATTTGTAAGCAACTTACAAATGAGGACAATGGAAGCAATCAGAATCAATAAATAGCAAGCTCTATGACAAGTCTGAGTTATCTTAACACAGTACACATACCAAGTTTTTTTTTTTTTTTGTCAGTTTTAGTTTTCTTATTTTAGCATATTAAGATAAACTAAAGGAAAATAAGCAATGTTTGCAACTAGCTAAAATAAAATACTTTTTTATATTTTCAGGTAAAGTTTATTTTATTTCAAGTAACAAAAATGGTTTAAGTTAGTATAGAGGTCTCCACTATGCAGCAACAGAAGGATCAGATTAATACTTTTTTTAATTGCATAATTTTAATTCTGTAATCTTATGACTTACCCTGCCAGGCGCATCCAAAAAGCTCTACTCTCATACACACAGTGTGTACGGCATCGGTGACGGGAATCAAACGTAAGAATCGAGTAATGATGGGAGGGTGAAGGTCTCGCACCACAGAGTCATAGGTGTTTATATTGCCCATTATAGTCTGCAGAAGATTTAAGTTAAACAGTATGGCACAGATCATAAATAGTTACAGCAGGATAAGCATGCAGTGGTTACCACATAATAAAAATTGTATGGACAAACATAAGTGAAAATGCTGCACAATGAGACACATCATAGAAAATAGAAACCATGCGAAAAAATCTTTTTAAAGAAAAAATTTATTCGCCAAGGATGCATTAAATTGATTAAAAGTTATGTTACAAATTTTTTGTAATCATTCATCAAATAATCCTAAAAAAAAGTTTCATTTCCCCAAAAAAATATTACGCTACCCAACCCTTTTCAAAACTGATAATTATAAGACACATAAGCAGCATATCAGCATATTCGAATTATTTCTGCAGTATTATGTGACACTGAAGACTGGGGTAATGATGCTGAAAATTCAGCTTTGCATCACAGGAATAAATACAATTTTAAAGTTCCCCTATTATGGATTTTTGATTTGAACATCCTGCAAAGTTTAAAATCTCAAAGTGCACCTTGTATAAAGTTACTGTCTCTCAAAAGAAAGAGTCGACTCTGAATCATTTAAAAGATTCGTTTTTAAAATGAATCCCAAGCCATTTCATGTTGACGTCAACATGAATCATTAGCATATTGCCTGCCCACCTGTTGGTCTTTTCGTGTTGGTCTGAATGAAAATGCTAGTTCATTCTTTGCCACTAGGTGCAGCTTTTGGAGCAGTAAAATAGCAGTTTCCCGAGTAACGGCTGTAAACAAAGCAGCACTGCATCTGCTTTATCAGGGATTACAGGCAAGATGAAATAAAAATGAACCCAATCGCACCAATCACCACAGATTAGCGTCACGCTAAGGAGGGGTTTTGAAAACAGAATCATTGAGCGAATCGTTTAGTCGTTGAGCAAGTAAGATAAAAATAAATGCATATTATAAGACAATCAAAGTGTTTTTTGACCTTGCATGCATGTCAACCTATTGTTGGGGACTCCCAAAACCAAAATATGAACCTTTCATTACACATAATAGTGGCACTTTAAAAATATATTTAAGTATTTATTTTAAATTGTAATAATATTTCACAATATTACTGTTTTTACTGTATTTTTGATCAAATAAATGCAGTCTTGGCGAGCATAAAAGACGTTTTTCAATAATAATAATAATAATAAAAAAATCTTACCAATCCCAAACTGTACAGCAGTGTATGGCATTATTGCTTACTGATCTAACATATTAGCATCAAACTTCAGTTCATTCAGGTCTTTTATTTAAAAATCAAACACTCTTATGCATTTACTTACCTCGCTACCAAAGCGGTTTCTCCAGGAGATCCAGCGGTGTCCATCGCGACTGTACTCCAGACGGTATTTGCGTGCAAACTCGTTGCCTGAGTTGCGTGCGTAGCGACCCTGTGTAGCGACGACGGTGAGAAAGATGAGCTGACGTAGGTCAAGCTGAAGATACTGAACATCTGAGGGCTGCAGTTGACCAGCAGGACACCAGGCGCCGTCCCCCTCCTCACGGTTTAACCTGATGCCACAACAGACAGATTTTTAATTAGTTTAACTTGAAGTACTAAAATAATAAATAACCCTTCATTAAAACTATATAGGATGTTACTGATGTTACCTTGCGTACTGAGGGCCTGTGGTTTCGTACCACTGGCTGGAGGCAGTGATGTCATCGTTTTTGATCCTCCCATCCTCCAATCCGAGAGGATAACGACAGTGAGCTGAGGAGGTGAAGGAGCACAGGGTGAGAAAGTGAAGGTTTTTGCCGCTGTCTGTATGAATGCACATGTTTGTGTGGGACTGCATGTGATGTAACTCTACCTGGGTCTATCTGGCCATTGACGTTTGTTAGTGAGATGGTCAGCAGCAGATAAAGCAGCATAGTGAGAACTCAGAGTCTGCCGACAGACCAGACTACAGACTACATCTCTGAGGAACAGAAAGAAACATAGCAGTACTGTAGCATCCACTCATTTCCAAAAGAAACATGTAACGATCAAAACAGAACAATATCAGAGCCTACTGCAGACCAAAACAAGGTCCAGATTCAGAACAAGATCGATCTAAAACCAGGATGCAAATTTTAAAGATGTGAAACACAGAGATGGTTAAATACCTAATCAAGTCCTCTTTTTATATTGTCAATAAAAATTAAACACACACTGTAAACATTCAACAAAAACACGTTTAAAAACAAAAACAAAACTGTTTTGGGGATATACACTACTATTCAAAAAACATCCCCAACCCCAAAAGTTCGAATTGTACTATATATATATATATATATGTTTTTTTTTTACATTTTGCATTAGAAGAAAACATCTTTAAACACACTGTAAGGGAGCCGACTGTAAATGATGCTTTCATGCGTGGTTCAGCTGCAGAATCCTCTGGGTTTTCTGAGTCCTGTGGGAACCCACAGGTCATATTAGCATCACTGCTATGCTAACTATGCAAACTATTCCAGAGCAGATGTGGCCTGGAATCACGTAGAAATCTGCCTTATTCAGGGTGGGATTCTCATTAGCGATGAATAAGAGAGGTCTTTCTTAAAACACACTATATCATTGAGAATTTAAAAAAAGTACCATGCTATTATTTGCATGTGAGACTGCACATAAAACTTTATGTGAACAATAATGTTTTATTGCCAGCAATTACTCATGCATGCCTTATTATTGTGCATTTTATAAATAAAAGTTGATTTGCCGAACAGAAACTCTGTGACCTGATTATCTAATAAAATGTTTTTGTTTTTTAAATCACCAGACTATCTCTTACTCACAAACAAACTATAAAATAGGTTTCCATCCAAAACTTTAGAACTCATTTTACACATCTCCTGCTCCTTATCATTAATGGTAAAGAACACACATCACTATTATTGCTCATATTTATGCTTAGAGATTGAGACAAACCTTTAACCCTATTATTAGCAGTATTAAATTAACATAACTTGTGACAGAGATGAATGAGTCCTTAAATCCTGTGGCTTGTTTTTTGCATTTGGAAGTGTGCTGAAGGAGTGATTTGAGGCATATCTACAGAGCAAAATATCATAGACACTTCAGGCCAGAAGTAGGGCTGCATGATAAATCAAAATAACCTGAAATTGCTATACATGATTCAATGCTATTATTAAATCTGAAGGCATATAACTTGCATTTGAGAGCACAGCATGCAGCAACCATATTCCCAAAGTTGCAATGAGAGGCGCTCCTTGTGTTTTTCTGCCAAAACTTTCTAAATCAGCTATAAATATTAATTTATGAATAGTATTGTAATTTTAAAGTTGTACTGTAGTTGTATTACATTCTTCTTATTATATCATTCTTCAGTAACAGTATAGGGACCAATTCTCACTATTAACTAGTTGCTTATTAGCATGCCTTTTGTTAACATATTGACCATATTCTACATCCCAAATCCTACCCGATACCTAAACTTAACAACTACCTTACTAAGTATTAATAAGCAGCATTTTAACAACTAGCTTACCTTACTAAGTATTAATAAGCAGCAACTTAACAACTAGCTTACCTTACTAAGTATTAATAAGCAGCAACTTAACAACTAGCTTACCTTACTAAGTATTAATAAGCAGCAACTTAACAACTAGCTTACCTTACTAAGTATTAATAAGCAGCAACTTAACAACTAGCTTACCTTACTAAGTATTAATAAGCAGCAACTTAACAACTAGCTTACCTTACTAAGTATTAATAAGCAGCAACTTAACAACTAGCTTACCTTACTAAGTATTAATAAGCAGCAACTTAACAACTAGCTTACCTTACTAAGTATTAATAAGCAGCAACTTAACAACTAGCTTACCTTACTAAGTATTAATAAGCAGCAACTTAACAACTAGCTTACCTTACTAAGTATTAATAAGCAGCAACTTAACAACTAGCTTACCTTACTAAGTATTAATAAGCAGCAACTTAACAACTAGCTTACCTTACTAAGTATTAATAAGAAGCAAATTAGGAGTTTATTGAGGCAAAGGTCATAGTTAATGGTTTGTTAACAGCAAGAATTCCACCTTAAAAAAAAGTTTGACAAATTCTTCTTAAATGCTCAGTTTTTTTTACTTCTATATAGAATAAGAGTTTAATATTTTTATGTAGTAGTAGCATTCATAATAATAGTAATTGTGATTGAAATAATAATAATTATTACTGTTGTTGTCCCAATTACTATTATTTGAACAAAGAGAATAATAATAACAAAACAATTAATTGTTATATTTTTCTTAAATATAATTTATCAATTTTATTTAGTAGTATTAGTTAATGTTATTTATTGTTATTATTATCAATGATAGTTGTTGTTGTAGTAATAATAAAGTATTATTATTATTATTATTATACTGCTACTTAATAAAAATGAAACTATTGTTTAACAATTTCACAGTAAATAAATAAAGAACTAAATAAATAGTCATTTTATATATAATCACAACATTTTTAGACAAATTGTGCAACCCAAACAAACAAAACAAACTAGCCCAGCAAACCTGGAGCTTAACCCCCCCCCCCCCGCACACACACACACACACACACTCTAAACCACTATCACAATATTTATCAGAAACTATTTTTCCCAAGGTGGAACCACTTTGAAACCAACTGAAAACAAACATGCTAAACACCCTACAAAGCATCCTAGCACTGACGATTGCTCCGGGTGATTTCTTGGATCTTGGATTTCTTGGCTTTTAATCTGTTCTGTGATGGATAATATTTATGTTCCTAGAAGACATTTTCTTACCAAACACATATGAAGAAACATATGACAAATCAGTGTTCTGCCGGCCAAAGCTTAAGTCAAAATCCTGAGCCAAACTTCACTGCTCTCCTCCAGAGCCGAGGGCCACGGGGCCCCTCTGATAGCAGTGCGTATTAGCGCTGGAAAGACTGAGATAAATGTTAGTGTTGTTGTTAGGAAAGACATGTTTGAGAGTGTGTTGAGTGCAGTGCGATTACTGTGGAGGGTCTCTCTCGCTCCCCAAACCTCAGACCGCAGGAATGTGTCTGATTTCATGAGTGCATCACGCCCCAGCCATTACCCCAGAGACAATTACACACGAACCATCAGCAGCCATTACTTACAACCATCACAAGTTCAGTGAGTTTGGCCGTTATGAAACAACATCACAGACAAGAGATCATAGCTGATTATCTCGATTATTTGTGTTCTTTGTGATTCTTCAAATCATTTAGCTTGCGTGAGCAGTCAAACTCTTCGCGTTATATCTTGAAATCAGAATATCACAGAGACTTGAGATTGAGAATGAACTTTTTGGTAACACTTTAGTTTAGGGACCAATACTTACTATTAACCATATTATTGACCATATTTTAGATCCCTTAATCCTCCCCAATAACTAAACGTTTCAAATATCTTACTCTCTATTAATAAGCGGCAAATTAGATGTTTATTGTGGCAAAAGTTGTGGTTAATAGTTAGTTATTACTGAGAATTGGTCCCCAAACTAAAGTGTGACTGACTTTTTTTTAAACTTAATAAAAAAAAAAGATTTTTTAATATACTGTATTAAGTCTGGATTAATTTTTTTTCATATATTATATGACATACACTACCATTAAAACGTATCTATGTTTTTGATACTTTTATTCAAAAAGATGCATTAAATTAATCAGAAATTACAGTCAAGACATAATGTAACAGATTGCAATTTTCAAATAAATGCCTTCTATTTTTCAAAGATGTATAAAAAGTATATAAAAATCTTTTACGGTTTCTAGCAGCACAACTGTTTTAAACATTGACAATAATCAGAAATGTTTCTTGACCATCAAATCAGCTTATTAGAATGATTTGAATGATCATTTGTCACTGAGGAGACTGGTGTAATGGCTGCTGAAAATTCAGCTTTCCATCACTGGAATAAATACAATTTTAAAATATATATTGAAATGGAAAACACTTATTTGAAATTATAATATTTCAGAATTGTATTAGTTTCACTGTATTTTCATTAACTAAATGTAATCTTGATGAGCATGAGAGACTTCTATCAAAGACATTTTTAAAATCTTATGCACCAACAGTTTTTGATCATTACACATAAACACGATCATGGTTTGCTAGGCTCGCGTGTTTATCATACAGCATGTTCTCAGTGTGTTGATGAGAATACCCCATGAGCCATTACATAATACACTTGTTACGGTGAACAAAAACACATGCATTTGCATGCACTCGATCAAACAGACAAATTAAACCTTTTCAGAGAAAACTGTATGATACTTTAAAACTGTTGCATGATGGGGGGAGGGGCGGGACTGCAGATATAATGTGCTTACTAAAGGAAGAGGTGGATGGAGGTTGCAGATGGTTTATGTAATGTTTGGCTCATGTAAAGGCCTGTCCAGTGCCGGGATTCCAGCCTTCTTGCTCATCTTTCTAAGAGGCCTCATGTGACTGACTGGGAAACACAGCAAGGCAACAAAACATTAACAGCACTAACAGACTTTTTGCTAACAGGGAAAATCTTAAAAAAAAAAAAAAGAATACATGCAATACAGTCCATCTTCTTTAATTTCAAAATAAATGAAAGGAAGAATGACAAAACTATGATAAAGCATAAATACCAAAGAATTTACATAATTTATTATTGAGTTGTTACTAGGGCTGCACAATTAATCGAATTTCTAATCACAATTACAATTATGTAAGTAGCAATTAATCGTTCAAAGTCCAGTTATGTTATTCCTTGCTTAAGATGCTTTTTGTTTTTTTTTCTACATGTTACCTTAAGGGTTTTTCCATTGTTTTAATTTGAGTTTTAGTATAACACATTCATATTTTTACTTTTTTATAATTATAAGAAGAAACCAATCCAATGTAGTACATTTCTGTATTTACAACTTTTAAGCATACTTTTTTACAGTACAGTATGTTGCGCTTACACTGTAATTTTACAGGAAAGGATATTGTATTTACAAAGTGCTACAAACAGTGAACAGTCTGTTTCATGAAAAAAAGTCACATAGCATAACCTACCCAAATTCCAGATTCTTACCACCAGCACATACACGCATGCATGCATACTGACAAAACATGCAAACCTCTGCAAGCATGCAGGAACGTGTTTGCAATACTGAGCTAGAATTAAAGGACCGAGAGAAATGTGAATCCGTTCTGCACACTCATCTGCACGACATGCATCGCATACAAAGGCATGCATCACACTCACATTCCTACATCCTGGTGTTAAGGAACCGTAGTACAGTTCTCTGCCGAGTCTTACTGCCAAACATCTCAAATTATGCAACACAATAAACAATGTGCAGAGCAAAACCAAGAGAGAGTCGCTGGCAGCTCACCAGAGAGATAGAGATACACAAAACCACAGCCAGAACCGACATGTTATAAATAATCTCATTCAACAGCCAGTTAGTCAGGTAAGATAGACCTCAAGTGCATTACAAGTGTAATAAAACAGGTTAGTAGAAACTGAGAAGTCTCAATGTATCCAAAACCAAATGCTTTTTTGCCTCAAGGACAAACTTACTGTGGTCACAACTCCAGTAAAAGAAAACGTCAAGAGTTTAATCTATTCAATGGTTCATGCTGAAATCTCTTTATTTTTGAGCATGGAAAGAAGCTATAGGAAAGAAGAAAACAACAACTAATATGGCAAGCAAATATAGACTGTATAGATTCTTGTTGATATGTTTCTGAATGTATGAACTGATAAATGTATTATGAATGTAACTGTGACGGGTGGGGCGGGGCCGAGGGACATGGGAGCGAGGCCGGGGGAGTGATTGGAGATGAACTACACCTGTTCGACCCACCGGTCTCGAGGCCCATGGAGGAGATGGAAGGATATAAAACTGGAGCGACGACAGTGAAGGACGAGAGAGGACCAGGCCTGGGATTTTAGTTGTGTTTTGGTTTTTATTTGCGCGCACCAGTCGTCCGTGAGGGGCTGGTGCTCTGTTTTGTGTTTGTTTTGTTATTAAAATGTTTTTGATTGTCCGCCGGTTCCCGCCTCCTTCTTCCGGATGAATAGGAAGGTTTATTCATTACAGTGGTGCCGAAGCCCGGGAGAAGGAGGGACGCGCTGCTGAAGATCCCTCGCCGCTGTGGTGAATCCGCGGTGCCATCGAGCTGGCGAGGAGTGTGCCGCCATGGACGCTTGAGGCGGTGGGCTGGAGTGAGTTGCCGGGGACGGGCGAGCTCGCTACCGGTCGCCCACGATGTGGAGAGACGGCTGCCGTCCGTGAGGGAGCGGAGGAGTCGGCGCCGTTCGCCAGGTGGCCGGAGCCTGCTGCCTCCGCCGGAACGGGGAGGAGCAGGGAACGGGGGACTCCTGCCGGCTGCCCAAAACCGGAGGAGCCGTCGCCGTCCACCGGGCGGCGGAGGAGTGTCGTGCCGTCCGCCGAGGGCCGTCCAGTGCCACCGCCAGGCACCGCGGAGGAGATCGCCCAGCTGGTGGAGGGCCGATCAGGGGTGCGTCTGGGAACCGGAATTTTTTTTTTTTTTTTCCTCTCTCCCCTCTCTCGTCTCTGTCGCTCCTCCTTCCATCTCCTTTTCTCTCGCCTCGTCTGTCCTACCCCCAGGTTCCCGCAGGTCCCCGTGAGCGGCCCCCCCGGAGGGAGGGGGGGGGGGGAGTAGGGCGCAGTCTCGGGAGTACCCCCCGGCCTGCGAGGGGCGATGGGGGTATGTGACGAGTGGGGCGGGGCCGAGGGACATGGGAGCGAGGCCGGGGGAGTGATTGGAGATGAACTACACCTGTTCGACCCACCGGTCTCGAGGCCCATGGAGGAGATGGAAGGATATAAAACTGGAGCGACGACAGTGAAGGACGAGAGAGGACCAGGCCTGGGATTTTAGTTGTGTTTTGGTTTTTATTTGCGCGCACCAGTCGTCCGTGAGGGGCTGGTGCGCTGTTTTGTGTTTGTTTTGTTATTAAAATGTTTTTGATTGTCCGCCGGTTCCCGCCTCCTTCTTCCGGATGAATAGGAAGGTTTATTCATTACAGTAACGTAAGTTGTTTTCGATAAAACTGTCAGTCAAATGCATAAAATAAAATAATATAAAATAAACAACAGTCTGTAAAGTAAATACAACTCTGCAATTAAAAGTCAGAAATCTCAATTTGTATGAATAAAATTGTCGGTCAAATGCATAATAAAAAAAATAAAAATAATAAAATACAATACAATAAAATAAATGCAAGAATAGCTGTCCTTGCATTGATGCTCTTTTGGTATGTGAAAGTAACTTATCACAATAGCAAAGAATCAGCAGCACAGTTTCTCACATTTAAATGTGAAAGAGTGAAGTGACCCACTTTGTAAATAAAGGACTAGTGTTTTTCCATTGTATAACTACTGCTATTGCTCCTTGTAAATTATTAACTTGTTAGTGTGCTATGTTCACTACCATTCAAAAGTTTACATTTCACAAAGAAATTATAAAATAAATACAGTAAAAAAAGTTTTAAAATAACGTTTTCCTATTTAAATATATGTCAAAATGTAATTTCTTCCTGTGATATCAAAGCTGACTTTACAGCATCATTATTAGAAATAGAAAGTTACATAGATAAATAGAGGCTGACCGATATATCATTTTGCCGATATAAGCCTCTTGCCGATATATCGGTATCGGCGAACATACTGCCGATATGAACAAATTTTTTTTTTACAGAATATATAATGCAGGTAAAATGCTTGAAATGGTGCAATTACTTAGTTTGTCCATATGATCCATTGTTTGCTACTGTTGACCTGGATGAAACGCTTTAACCTGTTAACTTCAACTGTACTGTTCAGTGCACTGATGTCAGATCCATTTTGGATAATAAAGTTTTAAATTGTTAAATGCCCTGCCTCTATTACTCTGTCACGTCTTTATAAGTGTTTGATCACCTCATTTGAGTGATCATTTGCAATGAATGTGTTTATGTGTATATATTCGGTTTATGTATATACTGTATTCTAGTGCTGCAACGACGCGTCGACGTCATCGATTACGTCGACTACAAAAATACGTCGACGTGCGTGAAATGCGTCGACCCGTCACACTGTTTACATCTCGCGTAATGGCATACTGGGAATGGAGAAAGTTGTATTCTATCACAAAAACAAAGACCACTGTTATCAAAAGTATGGGACAAATAAAATGGCCATTTGTTCCATTTGAAAAAACGATATGGTGTACCACGGCAGCACAAATGCGATGCACGTGCACCTCAGAGGAAAACATCCTGGCGCTCTCCGGTGTTACGGTTTAACTGGTTACCGTGTGATCTGGTGACCAACTTCCTGGTTCAGGTCTCTGCTGCAGATGTGATGGAACGACCGCAGCAGATTCGGCGATTCTAAAAGTACAAACTGATGTGATTTTATTAAGTGCCTAATAAACACAGACTTGCTCGTTGCATGATTCTGATATTCTTGTAAAGATTACAAGTTATTGGTATGATCACCCGTAGCGGCTGAAGTAATGATAAAATAAAAAATAGTCTGCGCGGGTTTCGAAGACGCGTTAGGGGCCGTTCACATATCGCGCCTAAAAACGCGTGGAAAACGCTAGTCGCGCCGCTTTCTCCTTCTTTCCAAAGCGCTCGGGCAGTTGCGCCCCTGGGATGGGATTTTAACTCGATGCGGTGCGGAAGCGCCTGTTTTCGCGTGCGCGTCGTGACCGCGTCGCTTCCATTATGAGCGCGCATACCGCATGCCTACATTGGAAATAACGAACTTGAGCGCGCAAAAGATGCGATATGTGAACGGCCCCTTAAAAGACAGCGCGCCACGACACAACAGTCACAGACCACCGAGCTACCCAGAATCAGCTCCAGATCTCTGGAAACCATGCTAAACCATAGCAGAACCCTGACTACATTTTATGGTTTGTGATGCTAAAGAACATTTCATGACGTCTCAGACAACTATAAATTTGTGGCTAATAATTATATGCGCTATGTAAACTCATATTTACCATAGTAAAATAATTTTCTTTGCCTCTTTATTTTTGTATACTGTAAAAACTTCAACCACATTGGTTGAAAATGAATAAAGGTTGAAATATTATATTAGAAGTTGTACTTATATTTTTTTGGTAAAGTTATCCAAAGGATTCATAAGCTAATCAAAAAAAGAACATTAGATTAATTAGTTATTGTAATAAAAATAATCGTTAGAGTAGTCGACAGAAAAAATAATCGTTAGTTGCAGCTCTACTGTATTCTATATATAGTACCTGTCAAATGTTTGGACTCACTAATGGGAAAGTGTCCAAACGTTTGACTGGTACTGTACTAGGGCTCCACAATTAATCGACTTTATAATCGCAATTACAATTATGGATGCCACAAAGACATAATCATTCAAAGCATCAATTAATCTTTCAAAGTCCACTTGTGTTATTCTGGGTGCTTAAGATGCCTTTTCCCCCCTACATGTTATCTTAAGGGTTTCTTGTTTTTCCATTGTTTAATATGTATATATATATATATATATATATATAGGCCTACTATTATATATATATAGGCCTATATATATAACCTGAAATTAAAATGGACAGAACAGGTATGTGCAAAACATACATATTTTCAAGACAAGATTAACAGCATCATCTGTTTTTATTCCTGAGAAATCACTTGGGTCAGAACTAAATTGTAAATAATGCGCTTTACTTGCATTCTCTGTCCATTATTTTATGCTGGCCATTAGTGTATAAGGCCTCGCTGTAATTCATCACATGTGATACTTAAAGTAAATATCACTCAATCTTTTTCTTTAAATTCATATTGCCTCTATAACAAACACATTACCTCTTTCATCCCCATTATGACATTTCTTCGTTGACCTCAAAATGGCTTCAGCAATCGGACTGTTGCTGATTCTGTCAAGCGTTACGGTCTGCAGTAACTTTCAGAGATAAGCGTTGAACAGAGAGCCTGATAATCAGACACAGACAGAATCGAGAGCTGCGAGCATGAGAAAATTTATGAGAATTTACGATCAAGGCATTTTTCATTTGTTAGGCAACATCTGACCTCTGCTTTGGCATACAACACTTTCTTGCATCACAGGAGAAAGAAAAACAGCACACAGGAAAGAACAGAGGAAATCGCTGTTATAACCAGCTTTATGAAGATTAAACTCAGAGATGAAATGCCTCAGATTCTCAGCTACAAATGCTTTCTGATTGATTTTCACTAACCTGTCAACAGGTAGATTTAATGAATTTCAAAGATCTATCACTTTTCAAAGCAGCAAACTTTCAATCTACACTGTAAAAAATCCAACTCACAAAAAGTTAGACTAATGATTATATTTTAGTTAACTGGACAATTAAATGCAAAAATATTGGCATAACTAGTGAAAAGACGTTGGTTCAACAATCGTTGGACCAACCTAGAATTGATTGTAAATTCAATTTGTAAATTCAAGTTAACAAGCATGCAAGTTGGGTTGGAGGTTGGATCATGCGCACTGTAATGACCATGAAACTGGCGCATGTGCAATGAAGCGCGCCAACACCGAACAGACAAAAGAGCCTCACCCTAACTGTGGTGGATACGGTGATTAAGCTAAAGCCCCAAAAAGTCACCGTACTCCTTTAACTTGCACTTATATTGCTCGTTTTGTAACATGTTTTGTGTTAACAAATTAAAATGTTAAACATAGAACATTTAAAGTATTTAGGACCGGTTGAATGAGATCATAGCACTTTGAATGTTTTTTTTTTGTCTACTCATTTATTTACTTTTTTTAAGAATGAGTATAGCTAAAGTTACCAAGCATGTAGTATCAAGCATGTAGTAGTTTTTTTTAACCTTGCTGTTTAACATTTTTAGTCAACTGAACATACTTTATTTTTTTATTAAGTCAAGTGAAAATAACATTACAAGTTGAAATTACATAACAAAAATGTTTTAACTATAAAAACTCAATCAGCTAAACAAAAGATCTTAAGTTGGGAGACATGTGACCTTACTCAGTGAATTGAGTTAAGTGAACTAATCAATCAATCATATAATAATAAAACTAATTAATCAATGAGAGTGATTAAAGAGAGATTTTGCAGTTTTTGTAAGTCTTTGGTGAATGCTTCTAATACACTGCAGTTAAAGTTCACCCTAAATATAACTTGCTGAAAATGTACTCATCCCCAGGCCATCCAAGATGTAGGTGCGTTTGTTTCATCATCAGATCAGATTTAGAGAAATTTAGCATAATCACACCAGTGGAGCCTCTGCAGTGAATGGGTGCCGTCAGAATGAGAGTTCAAAGTGATGTTATGCTATAAGTGAACTTTCTTTAATGATTAAGTTTTTATATAGACAGAGAAAGAGAGAGAGAGAGAGAGAGAGGAGAGCTAGTTCCACAGCACTTTAAAGAAAAAGTTGTTACAATGGGAACATGCTACTATTTTAAGGTTTTCCGCACAGTTAAAAACAATTATAAAAGACAAAACAATTTATGAAGCATTAAACATCATAAAAATGTAACAAGTAAAAAAAGTAACCTTTTTAAAATAAGATAACTTGTATAAAATCACAGCTGATATGTGAAAACAACAAATGGCCCATTGAAAAAAAAGCCTTTAACCTTCCAGTTGAAATCTAACTTCATTCTTATATAGTTGTCTCTTGCCTGAAAGCGACATGACCTATCAGTCATCACGTGGTCTGACAAGTACTAAAATTAATTTCTCTACTTTAAATATTTTCATAATGTTTTGATAAAAAAGCTATTTATTAAAACCTATTCTTAGTATCCAAGGTAAAATTGTATCACTCATTTTCACACTATCAGTAAAATAGCACACTCAAATCAAACTCAATCTATCAGAAGTTAGGAATTAGGCTATGAATCACAGATATGTCCTAAAGATTCGATTCTCAGTTCAATTAGTTGATCCGAATTCATAGGCGTCGATTTCGGGGGGGCAGATTTCGTCATGAGTCATTTTGTACCCACCACTTTTTTTTTTTTTTTTAAACCTCTAGTTCTGCTGCTGCGCTGGCTACACGCTTTTCTGTTCATTAAAACGGCCACAACTGTAACATTGGGATACGTTCTAGGTTGGGGGAGGGGGAGTCATCGTGTCGCTGTTATTATTTTCTCTATATGCCGGTTTCAACGGCAACAACATAAACAAACGTTACAGCGCATGCGCGCTTTTGCGGACCTAACTTAACTTCCGGTAGACTTCCAAATAGAATCAATAACATCAGCCAAGTCCCTCTAGAGTAGATATTTTTTGATAACAAACAAAATATGTTTGCTGCATGGATCAGGCGGACTTAATGAGAATGCAAATCCATTCTTTGCCAATATGAGATGTTTTAAAGCATAGACATAAAGCGCGAGAAATGGAGGTTTCCCCAGTAACAGCTGTAAACAAAGTACGCTCACACACGCTGCTTTATCAGGCATATAACATGCAAGTCTTCCTTCAGAAATACAGCGATATAAAAAACACCTGTGCCTCGTTTTGATATTTAAACATATAAATGTAAGGGATTATTATTATTAAACGTGCAGTACATAACGTTACTCATGTTTATTCAGCGAAGCCTTTTTGAAAATCGATCAGTTTTAAAATTGTGGTGAGTTTCCAAAAATAAATAAATGTATGGGAAACACATCCCGCAGCACAACCACCTGAGCCCTCAGTCTACTCATCGCCTTGACTTTAACCGCGTTTGTAGAAGGCACTGCAGCCAGACCGATATACACAACACAGACCGGAAGTTAACTTAGGTCCAGGCGCGTGCGCCCGATGAAACCGTCTATATGACTATCGCGCTTCTTTTTTTTAAAGAATGTTTTTCAAATGAGTTGACAGTTTGGAATGGACAGTGAACGAGCGGGAACGAGGCTACCTAGTCTTTGCTGGGATTGGCCAGAATTTCTGGCGAATGTATCATAGACGAGCAAGTCATTTAGCCTTCATACAATATCACAAGGTTGCATCCTAGTGCCATGGACTATAACATATCAAAGTGATAACCTGTAGAACAAATGGATGTTGTTGTACACACAGCATGGGTCTGCAGACCATTGACACAAAGGTAAGACGCGATAACTTATGTTTATTAAGATTTGCTGGTATTATGGCTAGGTCTTGTGCATTTGCACACAAGGGATCGGCTGTTTTAATTCTTCTCTTGCAATTAATGTTACGTTAGACTTCCTTAGCCACCAACTTAATTAGCTAGTTACGGTTTGCGTTCATACAGCAAGTGTTGGGGGAGATGATTGTTGAGTAGTCAGTATCTTGTTAAATTATTGCTTGAATCTATTGCTGAATTCTGAAATAGTTGTGATGATGATGATGATGATGATGATGAGGAATGGATCAAGTTTTAGTCAAAATGCCTGATGTAGATTGGATGGATGCATGTTGTTGTGAATTGAGAGCAGTCAGATCATGGTGTGATAGTCAATAGTGTTCATGTGCTACACGTATTTTTGCTTTTTCAATCTTGATAAAATTTGTAGTGCTTAAGTTGTGTTGTGTGTAGATATGGTAAATTGTACTGGGAATTAAATCAAATTATTACATGGCTTGGTTGAATTCCACTGTAGAATGAAGTCTGTTATTTCTTGATAATAACACCGTTGCCATGAAAAACAGAGCGTTGGTATGGACGCGGCAGGATTCTAATTGTAGAGACGGAACTATTTTCTTTAGCGGAAGCAATACAATCGTGTTTAAATCAATAAACTCTTTTTTAAATCAATATTTTGTGTCAAATTATTGATTTATTTGGTGGGTAGCCATGTAATAAGCGGGATAATGTAGAGCGAGGCCCGATTTTGGGTTAGATATTTTTCCCCGTTTTCAGTGGTTATAACAAAGCAACATGAAAGAGAAATTTGGTAATCATTGTTTAGGTACATTAAACCACGTCATGGCCATGTCATATTGTCAACATGGTACTTATATGATGATATGAAGCAGATTAGTGGGTCATATATCATATGTCTAATGCTTTGTACGGCTTTCTTCTTCATAAAACGAGTCGGACATCATCACATTTTTGTATACATTTTTATTTATTTACATTAATAAGATACAGGACGTCTTTCAAAACATGACCTGCGCGAAAGAGAAAAAAAAAATGCATCATTGTACCCACCACTTCTGAAAATGCACTTCTGAATGCGTCTCTGTCCCCACCACATTTCAAACCAAACTGACGCCCATGTCCGAATTAACGTAATCGAAATAGCATCATTTCCAATCAGAGAATGCGGATAGTTGACTCGATAAACGCTCGGATTGATTCAGTCTGATTCGCGAACGAATCGTTCAGACCGGTTAGTGAAAATGATTCGTTGAATCGGACATCATTCGTACATTATCCATAATATAAAACATAAAAAAAATAGCGGTAGTAAAGCTAACAGTAATCAGTTCTTGAAAGTAAAAGTATGACATGCGCACTACGGCCTGATTTATAAAGCAGCTGATGACAATAAGACAAATAAAATCACAAAACAGCAAACTTTAACAGACAGAAACAAATTCTTCACGGCAATAAAGTGAAATAACAGCCACAAAACACTTAGCAATTCTATCGATCTGTTATGTGAATGATAGCCTACTGTCAGTGTATTAAAACTTTTTCAAACAGTCGCCTGTAAAGAAAAGTGAATAAAATTGTGCTGATGTCTAACAAAAGCGTCCAAAGTTGACAAAACAAAGTTTCCAACATCTGTGAATCACCTCGAGTTAATAAGCAGCACACATCTGATCTGTCTGAACGCAAGATTGTTTCTCAATCGCAACAAAGATCAACAACTTCAGTTTGTCTTCAGAGACTTCACTATCTTTCGCTTCCAGGTGAAATACCTGTTTTCGGGATCCTGACAGTCGTTTATCCCACCGAAGTCAATGCGCCATTACAGACGTCGAGGCATTGTGTTCAGGAGTTTATGTTCTTCAACACTGTTACAATGCATCGGAAGATCTGCTGCAGGAGGAGAAGAAAAAAAAAAACGGTCCAATGTGATTTTTACATCACATCCCTCTTCCGGCCGCGTGAAGAAGGGAGCAATGGATGTAACGCCGAACAACTCTAGGATAGATACGTTATATATATTATTTCCTTTATATTATTTATAAATACATAAGATACATATATATTTTTAGACGGATTTTAAAATATGAATTCTATTCTATTCTATTAAATGTGACGCTGGACCACAAAAACAGTCATAGTACAAGAAGGCCTATAGCAATAGCCAGCAGTACATTGTATGGGTCAAATTTTAATATTTTTCTGTTACATCAAAAAGCATTAGGATATTAAATAAAGATCACATTCCATATAGATATAGTCCAATCCTAATAAACAATAAATCAAAGGAAAACTTATTTATTCATGGAAAGCTTATTTATATTATAAATCTCAATCTTTCAAAAAATGTACTCTTATGACTGTTTTTGTGGCCCAGGGTCACATATTATATTATATTATATTATATTATATTATATTATATTATATTATATTATATTATATTATATTATATTATATTATATTATAAATTGACAAGCCAAAGATGACAAAGACGTCTTCTTTAAAGATAAAAATAAAAACATAAATTTATGGCATGAATTAGGCTAGATGTTTGTAGTAAACACTAGTAACTTGTAGTAAAATCTGCTGTAAAACAAAATATATAGGGGAGCATGGGGCAAGATTTGAGTCCAAAGTCCAATCAAATAAATCTCTGATTTCTGAAACATTAGGTTTATTAATTTATTTCAAATTTATATTATTTTATTTCATTGGGTTTTACTATTTTATAGTATTAATATTTATTATTTAATTTTTAATACCTACAAATCTTTCATTCAGACAGCTCCCGCTGTAGTTGCTCATGTTGTGCATCAGAGGGCAGCACAGACTCATGCTTCTGTCTCTCTGACAGCTGTTGTGTCTCTTGTGGGCAGAAGCTGTTTCGCACATTCCTGGACAGACGTCTCCAGAATGTTAGCATTTAGTCAGGGGTGATGCAAGACCCAACAGCGCTTACTGGCAGTCTGTGGAAGCACACAGGATAGCCTGGAAAGTGTCAACAAGACTATTTATTATGACTATTATTATTAAAACGTATTAGCTTTTGATCCATTAATACACTATTATTTAGGTTAGAACAACCACATTTATTTGATTAAATCAGTTATTACACATAAATAAGAGTTCTAATGGTTAAGTCAGATAACAAGGAATATGTGGAATATAAGTGTTGCATGTTTCATATATAAAAGACAACAAAGTCAGTGGGTCATTATGCCAAACAAACCACCCACACTATATGATACAAGACAACATGTTGTATGCATATGTTGTAAACTGAATTATAGTGATCACACCCCCAAAAAGATGAAACATACATTTCCAGACATTCATCGAGTTGTCATGTGTTTACAGTGTTTTCACACACTTATGAAACACCAGTTTAATAAATCATTTCATTCAAACTTATTTCAGTTTGAAAACCCTTATTTAATTTATTGGATTTAATTTCCACATAAATAACAGTTCTGGTTCAATCAGTTGCTCAGATAATGTGGAATATATGTGTTGCATGTTTCATATTTATATGATAAAGCCAGCAGGTCATTATAGTAAAAATAAAAGAATGATACAAGAAAAAAAGTTTGCTGTATGCATATGCTGTAGACTACATTAGTGCTCACGGACATTCATTGAGATGACCTCATCATCCTCAAAGCAAACCGGCCTTGGCTGGATGAGCGTTACGTGACATATGAAGGTGATGAAGCATTTGGGAAAGGCCTCTCTTAAACAACGCTGGAGTGATGTAACATGATTTCCTCTCCTCTGCTGGCCACGTGAAGGAGAGAGAGGCAGAGGAAGTGAACACTCGGACAGAGCTGTGATGACACAGGAGAAAATACTGACACACATTGAGGGTTGTGCAGGGATTCTTCACTTTTCTGAAACATTTCATTAGATTCACTATGTAAAATGATTTGTGAGTTTTTCTATGAAATGAAGGGCTTTTGCATTTGGAAAGGTGATTTCTAGAGTAAATGTTTGCATTGACAAATACACCAGAAGATTTGATTACAAAAAGCTGTTAAACATAAAAAAATTATTGACCAGGAAAACAAACCAACTGTTGGGCATCTATCTATCAAAAGCACTTTGAAAATCTGTGTATGATATGTGCTATAAAATAAATATGCCTTGCATTGCATTTCTAAATGGATAAGATTGCCTTTCTCTCTAAATTGATTCAAAAAATAAATTAAAAAAAGGGTATGGACATAATTTTTTTAAAATCCTGTTTTAATTAAAAATATGATTTAAATTTGATTGATCAAGTAAACATCAATGAAAATAATTTTATCATGGACATTTTTTTATTTATATATTAATAGACATGTCTACTGATGTACAGTAAATACTGATTTCTTTTTAAGTATCTAATATGTTTACACTCCATATGTTTACACTCCATTCAAAATGTATTAACATAAGTCAAACACTCCGCTGATTATCACAATACCTTTGTTTATAACTCTTTAGTTTATTTGAACATAGTTTACCACCGTGGCCCAGTTACAATAGAAAGTTATGATAGGTATGATTTTGTAATAGTACTTTCGCAAAAAAGGGGAGGGGAAGCAGGTAAAATTCCTGGCAGGTATGGGCAACAAAGTTTCTCCTGCAACAGTTCAGTTTTCAAAATTTATGGTAAACTCCCTACTTATGCTTCATTCTTCTGAAGAAACGAATAAAACAAGATCACATTTGTTACGTATGACAGAGACAGGATGTAATCGCAAGGCGTATTTATTGACAAACAGCACAAGAGTCAGATATATACGAAGGATCACAGGAAACACAGGCGGGCGGACACAAGGCTGATGGAATGGTGACGCAGGGACTTCGGTGGACAACAGATGGTGGTGCTCGGTCCAGTGATGATCCCTTGAATCCCGCTGAGTGTGTAATCCTCGTGGCGGTGCTCGGTAATCCAGTGCTGAGTGATGATCCAGGAACGAACGACGATAACAGGAAGACTCAGGGAGGAACTATGGACACAGGAACAGGTACGGGAGCACACCGGGGAGAAACAACGATCTGACAACATGAAACACAAGTTACTGAACTTATATAGGGAACAAACAATTGAAACCAGCTGGCGCTGCTGATCATCGCTGATCAGTGACCACGCCCATAGACACACACACAACAGCACGCTAGACGAGAGAGAGAGAGTGAATTCATGAACCGTGACAGTACCCCCTCCCCTAAGAACGCCTCCTGGCGTTCCCTGGCGGACTTACCTGACGATTGTAATCATCGATCAGAGAGTGATCCAGAATGTCTCTAGCAGGAACCCAACTTCTCTCTTCTGGACCGTAACCCTCCCAGTCCACCAGGTACTGTAATCCGCTTCCCCTCCTTCTCGAGTCCAGAATACGACTAACCAAATAAGTAGGTTCCCCATCTACGAGACGCGGCGGGGGAGGAACCGGGACAGGCGGATTAATAGGTGCCCAAAACACGAGTTTGATCTTTGATTCATGGAAGGCGGGGTGAATTCTCCTGTATGTGGGAGTAAGTTTGAGGCGGTAACAAAATCTTGCGCGATGTGGGACCAGGGTCTTGAAGGGACTGACAGCGGTTCTAGTAACCCATCAGGGGGTCGGTTGGACGTCTTACCAGTGGCACAAACCGGGCAAGCCAAAACAAAACTACGGACATCACGAGCCATTAACGGCCACCAGAATCATTGCTTAACCAAAAAACTGGTACGATTAACTCCTGGATGACAAGCTATACTGGAGCAATGACCCCACTGAATGACTTCAGACCGATACTCCTCAGGCACAAATAACCGGTTCGGTGGGCAATCGGGCGGAGGCGTTACCCCTTCTAAGGCCTTCATGACCTTCGATTTGACCTCCCATCTGAGAGTGGAGACCACTAATGTCTCGGGTAAAATACACTCGGGAGTGGACGGGCGTTCGGAATGGTCAAAAATACGAGATAAAGAATCGGGTTTGATGTTCTTGGAACCCGTGACGTGATGGATCAGGGGCAACGAGGATGGTAGCCGAAACTAAGTGGCTCTTAAGTTTGGCAAATACAGCCTCCACTGTATCGGACCACCTGAACGTCGTTCTGGGGGAGGTCAAGGCGGTCAGAGGAGCGACTAGTTGGCTGAAGTTACGAATAAAACGTCGATAAAAATTGGCGAATCCCAGAAACCTCTGTAGGGCCTTACAGGAATCTGGACTTGACCAATCTATCACAGCCTTAACCTTGTCAGGATCCATACGCACTCCCTCAGACGAGATGATGTACCCTAAAAATGGGAAGGGCTGTGCATGAAAAACGCATTTCTCCGCCTTGACAAAAAGCCCATTCTCTAGCAACCTCTGAAGCACTCGTCTGACGTGCTGAACGTGTTCCTGGAGAGAAGAGGAAAAGATCAATATGTCATCCAGGTAAACATATATGAATTGATCAACCATATCTATCAGCACGTCATTGACGAGTGCTTGGAAGACCGCGGGCGAGTTGGAGAGCCCAAAGGGCATAACCAAGTATTCAAAGTGCCCTCTGGGGGTATTAAATGCGGTCTTCCATTCATCTCCCTTCCTTATGCGAACCAAATGATAAGCGTTACGTAAATCCAATTTTGTGAAGATGGATGCTCCCTGCAATCGTTCGAAAGCTGAAGACATCAATGGCAAAGGATAAGTATTCTTTACTGTGATGTTGTTCAACCCTCGATAATCAATGCACGGTCGCAGAGACCCATCCTTCTTCCCCACAAAAAAGAACCCCGCCCCCGCTGGAGATGAGGAAGGTCTAATGAATTTGGATGCTAGAGAATCAGAAATATATTTCTCCATAGCCTCCTTCTCTGGAACAGAAAGTGAATATAACTTGCCTTTAGGCGGAGACTCACCTGGTACTAAGTCTATGGCACAGTCATAGGGACGATGTGGAGGAAGAGAAGCAGCACGAGACTTACTGAACACTTCTCTCAGGTCCTGGTACTCTTCGGGCACGTTAGATAAATTCACCGCCTCCTCCTGGAAAACAGACACAGGTACAGACGAACACGCAGACACTAGACATGACTCATGACACTTATTACTCCACATAGAGATAGAATTGTGCCCCCAATCGACTCTGGGATTGTGTTGAGTGAACCAAGGATGACCAAGTACGATGGGTGCCAGAGGTGAGTTCATGAGGAGGAATGTTATTGTCTCAGTGTGGTTGCCAGACGTGATGAGAGTGATGGGTTCAGTAGCATGTGTAATGTTGGAAAGCTGTTGTCCATTGAGAGCATTGACAGAAATCTATCCAGGAATTCCAAACGTCTGGTCTCCATGCCGCGAACTGGATGGTCTTGTTGGAAACGGCCCATTCTGCTCAGCCGAGCATCCACTCGAAGTGCTAATTCGATAAGTCCATTGAGACTAGTGGGAAGGTCCAGCATATAAATTTCCCTCTGAATACGGTCAGCCAACCCATGCAGGAATCTGTCCCACTGCGCCTCCTCGTTCCATCGGCACTCTGCAGCCAGGGTGCGGAACTGGATGGAATACTCCGACACCGAACCGTGACCTTGGCGAAGATCGGCAAGTAGTCTGGCCGCCTCCCTACCCGCCACCACCCGATCGAAAACCCTCCTCATCTCTTCGGAGAGTGCCTGGAACGAGGCGCAGCATGGGTCTTGATTCTCCCACACCGCCGTTCCCCAGAGAGCCGCCTTGCCGGAAAGTAGCGTCAGCACAAACGCCACCTTGGATCGCTCTTGGTTGAACGTCTGAGGCTGTAATGCAAAGTGCATAGAACATCGGGTCAGAAAAGCTCTGCAAAACTCTGGTTCACCTGAATAACCTTCTGGTGTCGGCAGTCTCGGTTCTCGCCGCGGCTGCGGCTCTGGAAGAGGGGGTGGAGTCGGCGGTGTGGGTGGCGCAGTGGAGACTCGTAGCTGTTGTATCTGCTGGGTGAGCTCGGACACCTGCGTCACAAGCGCTTGGACCGCCCTCCCTGTGAGTGAGATGTTCTCCTCCTGGGTGTCCATTCTAGCGATGCTTCGAGCCGCAAACTCGTCCCACGTGGAAGCGTCTGCTACATCCATAATGGTCAGATCGTTCTGTTACGTATGACAGAGACAGGATGTAATCGCAAGGCGTATTTATTGACAAACAGCACAAGAGTCAGATATATACGAAGGATCACAGGAAACACAGGCGGGCGGACACAAGGCTGATGGAATGGTGACGCAGGGACTTCGGTGGACAACAGATCGGTCCAGTGATGATCCCTTGAATCCCGGTGAGTGTGTAATCCTCGTGACGGTGCTCGGTAATCCAGTGCTGAGTGACGATCCAGGAACGAACGACGATAACAGGAAGACTCAGGCAGGAACTACGGACACAGGAACAGGTTCGGGAGCACACCGGGGAGAAACAACGATCTGACAACATGAAACACAAGTTACTGAACTTATACAGGGAACAAACAATTGAAACCAGCTGGCGCTGCTGATCATCGCTGATCAGTGACCACGCCCATAGACACACACACAACAGCACGCTAGACGAGAGAGAGAGAGTGAATTCATGAACCGTGACAACATTCACCCTATATGTAGCCTGACATTTTCACTCCTCCACCAGATATCTGGAATTCATTATTTCAGTGAACTACAGATCATGGAGTGAGGACTTTACTCTCTTCTAGGTATCAGATTGTCGGTTTTTTAGGATCAAGACGAGATATGATAAGTGTGATTTTAGAGACTGTGAAACAAGCTCAAGGTAAAGGTATTTTCTTATGTGAAAAACTATGTTTTCAGTGATTTTCTCATATGATTTGTTTCCACCGTTTTGACAACAGAAGGTTTAAGAAACATTTATGCATAGATCAGGTTCTGGGTTATTCTACTTCCATACTTTTTTATTGTTCAGCAGTCAGAAACTCTCATTTACATGAAAAGGACTCATTTTGAAATAATTATTTATGGATTGATAATATCTTTAATTGTATGGATCTATTAATGTTTATTTGACAATTAAAATGTATCATTTTAAATATGATATGGGATGTAAAGTAAAAAATTTCTAGTTTGCAAAGACTATAATAATAATAATAATAATGATAGCAATAATTATGAATAATATTACAAATGATTTAATAAATAATAAAATAAACTATCAAGGTCAGTGTGATGTAACATGTAGGGACCCACTTGAAATCTTGTGACAACAAGACCATTATATCATACAGGAAATGACATCACATATCATCACAATATGGGTTTTCTGTGACATGCTTACTTCTGTAATTGCACTTTTGTTCACTTTTTTTTTTTTTTTTTTTTTGGTTCCATTTGACGAGTATGACAAAATAAACCTTTTAAAGTCATCAAAGTGACTACTATGACGCCATTACATAATGATCTTTGTTGTGTTGTTATGTTGGAGTCCCATAGCAACAGTCATGACGGACCCCTGAACATTGTATCTGTTATCAGATGTACATTTTGTAATGGATGACAGTGATGTATGAGGTGAGGAGGTTTCCTCTTTGCCACCCACTCCTAGATGCCATTCTGCCTTTCTATAGCTGTCTCTCCAGCACACAGTCTCAGAACGCTACTGGTTCAAGCATGTCCATACAGACACATTCATCCCTTTGTAATTCCAGCCCAGGGAAACATTCCGGTAGGATTTAGACATCTGCCAAACCGGTGTATTCCTGCCCTGCCCCCAGATGATGGAGGAGCCTTTCAGGTGAGATGTTATAAGTGTAATAATTAAAGGAGAAACCCAAAAAAATCCAAGCTGCCACCTATTAACCATCCAAGAACAGACTAGCACCCACCTAGAACATCTTAGCAACTATCCCAGAACACCCTGGCAACCGTAGCATTGTGGCCGTGAATTCTGTGCATGCAGACAAGCAACATTTACTTCAGAAAATCTAGGGTTGTGGATCTGTCTTATAATGTATCTTTTTTCATATATATATATATATATATATATATATATATATATATATAGAAGGTGCACAATGTCATTCACACAAATACTAAACATCATCATGACAGCATTTACATTTGACCATTTAGCAGATGTTTTTATTAAAGTGACTTACAGCAGAAGCAATCAAACTCAAGTCATTATTAATAAAGTAGGTCGAATAGAAATAGCTAGTTTTAGAAGGTCACGTTTTTATAATAAATAAAAGAAAACAACTAGATAGAATAGAAACAGAATAGAGACTGCTTGTGTTAGAGGGTCAGTTTTTTAAACAAATAAATAGAAAGCAAGTAGATATAGTAGAGATAGAATAGAGAGAGCTAGTGTTAGAGGGTCATGGTTTTATAACAAATAAAGGAAAACAAGTAGATAGAATAGAAATAGAATATAGAGAGCTAGTGTTAGACGGTCAAGTTATTATTATTCCTTTTTATAATGAATAATAACAAGTAGATAGAATGGAAAAAGACTAGAGAACTCTAGTGTCAGAGGGTCAAGTTTTTTATAATAAAAAAAAACAGATAGAATAGAAATAGAATAGAGATTGCTAGTGTTAGAGGGTCAAAATCTTTCCTCTATATATATATATATATATAATAAATGAAATAAAACAAGTAGATAGAAAAGTAATAGAATAGATAGTTCAGTGTGTGTGTGTGGGAGAGAGAAAGAGAGTGACAGTGAATGAAAGCATGACAGAAATTCTCACACACACCTTTCATTTCAGTCTTTATTCTACACCTGAAACTCAGGTTGTGGTTTTACCTTCAGCCTCAGTGGTTTTACAACTGTGACACAAAGGATTATGAAACTTTACGCAACACTGCATAGCTCTGATTACATCAGTTTCCTTCCTGTCCTCCTTTGAATAAAATGACTTATTCATATGCAGTTTTGGGACTCACCCTATTCTGCATTTGCTGTGTCACAGTTGTCATTCATCCGGAATGATTTCAATCATTCAGTTCACAGCATACTCAGATTCCTTCCCATCACCTTCCTTTTTAAACCTTATCATTTCCTTAAAGTTTCTTATTCTTTACATTTCTTATGTGTTATATCAGTTCACACGTGTTAAAAATGGTAAATAGACTGCATTTATGTAGCTCTTTCAACAGAACACATGGCCACCCAAAGCGCTTTACAGTTTGCCTCACATTCACCCATTCACACACTCATTCACACACCGACTGCAGTGTCAGCCATTCAAGGCGCCATCCAGCTCGTCGGGAGCAGCTGGGGTTAGGTGTCTTGCTCAAGGACACCTCGACACTTGGTCAGGTGGAGCCGGGGATTGAACCACCAACCTTCCGGTTTGTAGACAACCTCTATTCAACCAGTATTCTCATTCTTCACCTTAATTAGCCATCTTCAGACATCATGGTCATTTCAGTGATGCCATACATGCCTTTGAAAACAGCACAAGTACATGCATGTAAAAAACGCCAAACACCAAATGATACATTAACAGCACAGTTCTCACAGCAGTGATTTCAGGACAAGCAACAGAATACTGCTGATGCTGAGTAATAGGATTGCTAGTCAAAGAAGTCTCAAAAGAAGTCTCTTTTGCTCACAGAGACTGCATTTATTTCATCACAAATACTGTAAAAACCATAACATTTTAAATAATGAATTTAATATATTTTAAAATATAATTTATTCCTGTGATCAAAGCTGAATTTTCAGCATCATTACTCCAGTCTTCAGTGTCACATGATCCTTCAGAAATCATTCTGATATACTGATTTGCTAATTTTGTAATTATCAATGTAGCAGAAGTTGTGATATATATTCGGTCATGTTTTTCCAAACTTCTGACTGATACTGTATATTGCGTTCATTATTTATTTAACTATGGCGGTTACAGGTTCTGTTAAGGTGAATAGCTGCATGAAATGTGTGTGTGTGTGTGTGTGTGTTTTAAAGGTTTATACTTACATTTACACAGTGCTTTAAGTGGCCCAAAAGAGGTGCCGGTACTATATATATATATATACATATATATATATATATATATATATATATATATATATACATATATATATATATATATATATATATATATATATATATATATATATATATATATATATATATATATATAGTTTTTTATTTTTTTTGATGACTCCCCTCATCCCGAGGTAACAACAACTATATTGAAGGGGTTTTATATACAGCAGTCAACAGACGACCTTATAAAAAATAATAAATCCTTTTATTCGTTTGTGGATTTGCTTGAGCTAGAAAGAGCTACTGAACATAAATAAAATGTGCAAAAGGATTTTGAAAAAATACCCTTAAATTCGGGACAGGACGAGGGGGTGGGGGGGTAAGGGGGTGTCTGTGGTCTTGGGTGACGGGATGGGGGGGCTTATGATATTAGACTTCGTAGCATATAATAAAAGATAATGAATTTCAAACCTTAACTAAACACATTTTTATTCAAAGATCAACCGTCTGTCATTACTCTTTCGTCTGCCACAAGAAACAACAACATTAAAATCATGAACTCAAATGTCATTGTAAAAAGAAAAAAAAAAACAATGACTGTTGTAACAGTGCGTAAATCAGACCTTTCTGTAACACTAACGCTAATGAGCTTAAACTTATTTTTTGTACACAGTGCCGCGGACTGTCAATCACTCGTGTATGCGTGCATCACTGTCCTCCTCGCAGCTGCAGCATTGCGCTCTCTTTATCAAGCTTTAAAACAAAAAGGGGACAACAAGGTCGTATTTTCTTTTGGCATATAGATTAATTAGATAAATGAATATCTAAATTCGTACCTAGCCGCCTACGGTATTTTTTTTAGAACTTAGATAAAAGATACTGCAGCCAATGAGCAGCCGGCGGGGGCTGGTTGCAGGACGACTCAACCTCCGCAGACAGTTTTTAATGTTTATCAGACATCAACAACTCAAGATTTTGCTTTAATATAACTTTTTGGGACAATTAGGGCCAGATTCGGGATTCGGGACAACAGTTTAGATTTCGGGACTGTCCCGAATTTTTCGGGACGTCTGGTCACCCTACCTGAAAGAGCTACTGCATTACTTCATTAGCTTGCGTCTGACCTGCAGCGATAACATCCAGGCTTGATGGGGTGTCAGCGAGTCATCTGATTCTGAACGTATTGTTTTAGTACTCTGAGTCTGAAGCCAGGAGAGCTTATTAAATGTTGTTCATTGTAGTGATGGGATTTATGGCTCTTTGAGGGGATCCGGATCTTCGTGATCCGTTCCTTTCAAAGAGCCGTTCAAAAGAACGGCTCTTTTGGCTCTTTTGAAATATTTAGTCAGTTTTCAGAAGCCAGCTTGGGGGCATCTCAGTTTATCCTGGAAATAATTACTGGGAGGAAAGATGAGGTGAGATTTGTAGTCAAATAATTAAAACTCAGATATCACACACCAATATCTGAGTTTGAATTATTCTGAAATATGTTTGAATTTTAACCGAGCCGAGCTTTTTACTCGCCCTCTCCGGCCATGTTGAGACAATGGGAAAAGCGACGCGTGTGCTTTTCACTTGTAAAACTCAAAGGTGTATAGGCAATGTAGTCTCTGCTCTCAGTGGGACGAATTAGGAAGCTTGCATTGTGAAAGGCGCGCAGGCCAAAGATTAAAACCTCTATTAAAACAGGTGTCGAAATGAGCGTACAGGTACGCTAAAAGCACGTTCTGGGCGCACGGAGAGGTGGCGGTACCGGTGCGTACTGGCCCACTTAAAGCACTGCATTTACATATTTACTACACACTTTTATGCAAAGCAACTTAAATTGCTTTCAAGGGTTCACTGGGAACCAAACCCACACCAGCAGCAGGCTTTCGCACCGGAAGAACTTTTTCATAATTCCTAGAACTATTATGCCTTTTTGGCTTGTTCACACCGCATGATAGTAAGCTAATAATAATAATAATAACAACAACAACAACAACAAAGTTAAATTAGCTTCTACTTCAGAGTCTTCAACAGTTATTTTTCTATAGGAACTATCAATGACGTATGTGTATGCTGATTGGCCAAATGCATACGAAAAGCCATGTTAAAATATTTATTTTTTATTTCTTTATTTGTATTCATTTTACTCAATTCCTAGAACAACACGCTGCGAAAGCTTGTTATCTGAGATAAGTCTGTCTGAGGTATTTATTCGCTCTGGAATAATGGATTTATGACTGTGAATGATTTTTTTTTCTTTTTTATTATTGAACAAACCAATTAATGAGAATAACTGATTAAAACTGTTCTTCTTAAGAAAAATATCTAGTGAAAACGAAGTGCAGTGCACTTTTAAAAATGAAGGTTCAAAAGGTTTTGCAGAGATGCCATGGAAGAAACATTTTTTTAATCTAAAAAACCTTTTTACACTATATAGAACCTTTTGTGGAATGGAAAGAGCCAACATGATAAACCATTCTGACTTAAAAGTCTGCAAAAATGTTACTGATTGTGCCAAACATTTAATGTTATTATAGCATTCTCATCAAAAAGGATCGACTTTTGCACATGAGATTTATGAGATTGTGAGATTTATGAGATTGTGAGATTTTGTTCAAGGTATCTCTCAAGCTCATGCTAAGGTCTGATCAGACTAACCGGAAATGACACTTTGGCACAGAGTTGAGGCCAAACACGTGCAGGATCTAGAGCTGGAATTTTGTGTAATCGGTCTTTGATCAAGCCCCAACAGGCCGGACACACCTTGGCCACGGGAGGAATTCTCCTTTTCTCTTCTTTTCTCACCACGGTATCTTTTTTCATGTTGTAGCTCTCGGTTTCAGGGCAGCAGGCGGGCTTCATTTATGTGACTCACTGCTCTGGAATGCAAGCTCACAGACACATACAAAGAGAGACGGCAGGGATGAAAGGACAAAACCAGGAACACCAGGAGGTTTGCGTGCACGGGGAGAGTGTGTGTTTGGTTTGGGGGAGTTCAAATGTAAACCATATCATCTATTTCTATTTGTGGCTGTGGAAAGTAAATGGTTTTTTATGCATGTTGGAGAGAAAGTGCATCGGGGAATCTCCCACAAGACTTCCTTGTGGGCTGCTGGCCACAGTTTCCGCCAGGGTCATACATCTGTAAACACAAATATGACAGATGAGAGTCTGTATATGTGTTTGTGTGTCTGAAAACACATCAGAGGAGATTTCTGAGGATTGAAATCAATAGTCATTCTGATTGGCACAGGATGTGTAAGAAAACCGTTTTAAACAATAACTACCAAAAACATAATTTAGTTTTATTAATTTAGTTAAACCTTATTAAGCTACTTTAAAACAATTTGAAAGTGTAATATTGCAGCAAAATACAGTACATACACTATTGCAAATTTGATACGCAAACGTAAATGCAAAAAGCAGAGGACTTATTTTATAGATTCTCTCATAATAATACCATATTATATTATTAGATTATAGTAAATACATATTAACAAAAATATAAAAGATAGGATATACATTTTAACAGGGAAATGTAAAATGTAAAATGATTAATTTGCAGTAGTGACAAGCCTATAGATTTAAATTAAGTTACAATCACACACACACACACACACACACACACACACACACACACACACATTTTTTTATTGTTACATTGCTACTTATCTAAACAATGTGTCATATATAATCTTATTTTCAATGATTTTTGATGAGCTGGTCATTCCCCTAATTGACCTTTTTTCCCAATATCCATCGCCAAATGAAAGTATGATACATTAGCTTGAAAAAGCACTCTATTTTCCAGTATTTTGTCGTTTTTTAAGAATGTGTCAGTGAGGTTTGGTTAATGATACACTCAATGAGTTAGTTCAAAGAGTTATTTAGGCATGACCTTTTAAAATAACGTTCATTAGTGCAACCGAAAGAAGCCTGAGTGATTCAGTCAAATCTGGTGTTTTCAGATTTCACCACATCTTAAAGTGATCTGCATGGCAAAATATTGTGCAGTGTGTTTTCTGCCATGTAATGAAAGTGAAGAATGACACAAAACATTATTATGCTCTTGTTGCAACTTTATTCATTATATGAACATTATTGTACCTCACACATTTTCACCCTTCTAATGCTCATAATAATTATTACTAGTGTTAATATTATGATGATTTTCTCTTAAACTCTAACAAAAAAACTAGTAATTAGCAAGGCATTTCTGTTCCAATATTTCAATCAAATCCACAAACAATTTTTTTAAAGAGCCATATCAGCATGCATGCACAACACATGAAACAATAAATTATGTTTTTTTTCTTTTGAGTATTGAACTTTTAGATGTGATACTGAGAAATCACAGTATTATGAACCAAGTTTGTGAGACCAGAGCTCATTCTAATAATATTACAAGAAGACAATGAAAAAGTATATAAGAATTGTAAATGCAAATATCAGTTTATTTTCACAAGACAATAGGAAATAAATAAGCAAATAACAATAAATAAATAACATTAAATAAATAGCTACAACAAATATTTCTTCATGTTACACATAAAAAATCTTCAATGTGAGATTCAAGTATTTCTGCGTGCAGAAGCGTTCAGCAACACAAATGGTCATTGCGACACCCTCATGAGTTCAGACGTACAACAGGTCTACTTGTGAGACTACACTTCAAGTGAAACATTTTTAAGTAGTTTTAAGTTCAAGTTTCATTCCACTATAATATTCAAGTCCATTGGATGTCTCCTCGGCTTGTGTTTTCCATCACTTCATCTTCCGCTCATCAAGTTCTCCAGGCACGTCTTGGGTGCCACAGGAGCCTGTTTTTCTTCTCCAAGAAGGTTCAGTGAACTTGATTAGTCCACAACCTTGATTCTGAGTTCATTCAGTTCTCAGCGCCAAGTCATGGTACACTGGGTAGAGAAGGGCCACCACGTATCCATTCCTCCTGCTCTGCTGGTAGAGAGTGTTGATGTCCTCCTCCCAGCTTGAGCTCGGGCATGTAGTGTTCAGAAGCCAGGAACTCTCTTTCTGCTCCTCACTGCTATACATCATGCTGTAGTCTTCAGGACAGCTGCCCATCATTTGTCTGGCTTGCTCTTCAGCAGACTGGAAGGGGAGAACATTGTAGGAAGTAGCATCGGTGAAGGTCGGTGCTTCACTCTGCGTGGTCTCGACGGATCCCTCCTCGGTGTAGATCTGCATGAAGACCACCAGGCACAGGACGAGCAGCCAGCGCTTGGCGGGGCTCTTCTCGGCCGGGGGGAGATATTTGCGCACTTTGGAGGGGTACATGACGCGCGTGTTCCTCTTGCGCGGGCGCACCGCGGCTGCACGGGGAGGGAACGCCGGCTGCTGCGGCTCCGGGATCCGCTCAAAGGTGAAGATCTCCGGCTGGGTGTTGCGCGTCATCACCGGTCTCAAATTAAACTGCGTCTGCGGTTGGAAGATAGTGTTTGTCGGTAGCGAGAGGACCAGGCTGTCTGATCTGCTGTACATTGTCGGTTCAGGTCAGTTTCAGTATGCGTCAGTTGCTCTGTGTCTCCTGCTTCTCAAAAGTGACTTCTCTAACTTGAGCGTGAGGTTTATATGTTTTGCTTTAAAAGAGACGCCCATAAGAGAAGCCACACCTTCGGGCGGCACGGAGACGGAAAAATACATGGTTTTTGCCAGAAATTCCAACAGTTTAAGTGAATATACGAGCTCATCGAATGTCATAGCCAAGTGTGCTTGATTTCAGATAGCTCAAATGAAATAAAAAAGGTTATATAAAAGCAAAAAGATACATTTGTCAAATTATATTTTCAGTTTAAAACCAAAAATCATATAGGATTACACTGAGGTAGATTTTAATTTATATAGGCTTATAAAAAGCGGCGCAAGTTGCTTATTCGACAAGTATAGATCGCTCTCTAAACATCTAATCGATCTTTAGTCATCGAAATATTTAAAAATCCTGTTGAAAACCATATGAATAGGCCTATAGGTTATAATGTCATCCCTCATTGATTTTGGAGGAAAACGGTTTTGCGAAAATTAAACATAGCCTATTTCAAAAAATAAATAAATAAAATAAAATAAAAACTTGGGACACGACCTTTTCAAATAACTTCCGTTTCTTTCTTTCTTACTTTCTTTCTTTACACATACACATTTCTGTCTTTTAGGCCACATTAAGTAAATAAATCAAAATGAGTTTTATTTTGAAAACGTTCATCAGGTGTTTTCAATACAAAAGGTGTATTCAATCATTTTTATGCTGCATTTCTAATGTAAATTAATAGAGCATCACATCATTGACCTAAATGCACACAGTTTAATATGAACAGTTTACTTTATATGACAAATTTAGATGTTACAATATTCATATTTCAGTTGTTTGTTCTAATTTTGGATTAGTCTAGGCCTATTTAATTCCACATAAATTAAATAAAATTGTATTTAATTGATAAATTGATTTATAAGTGTATTAACAGTAGTGAATAATGATTTACTTTAATTTGTAACTTGTTTGTATTAATTTGTCAAATTTACTAGCAATTTTTGAGTGAAAATTGTTTCAAAGTAAATCCTACATCATTTATTTTCAGTGACTCAAACTCTACTCACTGTGCCTGGAT
Organism: Carassius carassius; assembly: GCF_963082965.1. Taxonomy (NCBI): domain Eukaryota; kingdom Metazoa; phylum Chordata; class Actinopteri; order Cypriniformes; family Cyprinidae; genus Carassius; species Carassius carassius. The sequence goes on from NC_081759.1 coordinate 4,576,583, forward strand.
AAGCAGTTTAGTATTTGATGTGTTCTGAGGAATTTTCAACACACAGCTTGAAGGCATAGTTTTCACAGTAACATTCTTGATGTGATTATGGGGCAGTAAATTAAACTGAACATAAAACTACTAGTTTGGCAACCTAATTTATGTTTTTATTTTTTATTTTATTTTTTCACTGTTCTCTTGTTTCCCACATAGCTACTGATTACAGCCGTAACAAGCAACAGTATGAGATTTCCCAAGCCTTATCTTAGATTGGAGAGAGAAAAAATGTTTTCGGTCAAGCACCCACAGTGTAGTTTAGTCTAGAACTTCCTCAGGAAAACTTCAAAGAAGAAATGCCTGAAATGTGAGTTATTGATTGTGATGATTGAGGTGGAAAAAAAACAGAATTGCGGGGGGTGTAATCTCAGAATTGAGAGAAAAAAAAAGTTAAAATTGGCTGGATGTAAACTCAGAATTTTAGATAAATGTTCACGATTCTGAAAAAAGTCAGAACACACAGAATCTCACATCTCACATTTTTCCCACAATTGTAGTTAGTTCAGACATACAGTTTTTTTCTGAACTTGCAGCAGACGGCTAGTTGGTTAGCAAGTGGTTCACTTGAGATGCACTGCACCATGACATGCTGTAAACTTTTATGAGGATTCCTTATGCTAGTGTTTTTGGCCTCATATAGACTGGTTCCCCTGTGTACCTTTCATTAGCTTCATGATATGAATGAACTTATTCTGTCCAATCAGAGGGCAGCACCTTCATGTCTCACCCTCTGTGTTCTGTGGGGAATGTCTGCTCCAGGTGAAACATCAGGCCTGGCATGTTTACTTTAGGAAGGGCCTTGCAGGCTTTGCGTCACCTTACAACAATTAACCCTCAAAGTATGAGAGCGAATATGCTTATGGGTGTGAGCGTCGAGCTGTATGACTTATGGTTTCAGTGGTGAGAAGCATTGTAGCTCGGCATGCGGTGAATTTAACATTGTGCTCTTTCAAGTAGCCTAGCCTATCTGAGCTTAATCATGCATAAAACAATTGTGCTATCACTAAACTATGGAAGTACGATTTTCCTCCACGAAAAAAAAAAACCTCCTTTATCTTGTAATTCTGGCATTTTTCCTCACAATTCTACATTTCGGTGTCAGAATTCGGACTTTGCTTTACGCAATTCTGAAAACAAAAGAACTGCGAGATATACAGGTGCATCTCAATAAATTCGAATGTCGTGGGAAAGTTCATTTATTTCAGTAATTCAACTCAAATTGTGTATTAAATAAATTCAATGCACACAGACTGAAGTAGTTTAAGTCTTTGGTTCTTTTTGTTGTGATGATTTTGGCTCACGTTTAACAAAACCCCACCTATTCACTATCTCAACAAATTAGAATACTTCATAAGAACAATACAAAAAAAACATATTTATACATTGTTGGAATGTTTTTTTTCACCGTAAAATTTTTCAGTTGGAGGTTAATCTAATGTTTTTCTTCTTAAAATGTAACGTAAGGTTTGCAAAATTCTAATATGGAATGTTTCCTTTAATGTTCCCATAACTAAAAACATTGTAAAAACTGGACGTTTTGAATGGTCAGAGAACATTCCGAAATAACGATTACACAACCTAATACGAACCTTAGCAAAACATACTTAGAACATAGGCCGTTTTGGGTTATTTGGATTATTTGGGCTATCATAGTACCACAGAACTCAGGGAAATAAGTCATAATTGTGAGATATAAAATTTCAAGTAACAATTAGCTTCATTCATTCATTCATTCATTCATTCATTTATCATTGGGCTTCCACACTAAACTGCACCAGTCAGTGTGAACTAATGCAGACTCAACTGGAGCTCTGAGTTTAATCTGGTGTGACTGTAGAGTGTAGATTCTCAGTAACAGAAGGGAACAGTTCTCATGAGCATGTTTGACTGAGCTTGTGTTTTTGCGAAGGCAACAGATGCAACTTGACAGGCAGAACAGTGAGCATCTGAGTTCTTGGTTTGTTAGCGAGATGTGGGTCATTGTTCGCTTTTATTCCTCGTTACACTGAGTCCTTCATGTCAAGTGCCTACGTGCTGATTATCTCGACAGTTGAACGTCATTTATCAGCAGTGCAGCTCATTAAAGACAGGGGGCGGACTGCTTCACCTTCACATACAGTAGCTACTTGTTTTAACAGTGTGCCTTAATTACTTCTTCATTCAGTTTCATTCAAACTCATTTTAGTGCGTTGCATATAGTTTGATTAGGGTTGAATCTGGAACTGGATCTCACAAAAACATGTTCCTTTTCACGCCAAAATAATGATAAAAAATTAAAAAACTAAATAAAACATAAAGAAATATTATTATAAAAAAATCACAATCATGATTATAAATCATTATTATAAATTATAAAAAGAAAATTAAGCTTATTCTAATATATTAATATCAGTAAATACTATTCAGTTTTTCATGCATGATAATGTTAAAATAAATGTGAAAAAAGTCTTAATGGTCCAAAAGAGAAGCTTTCATTTGCTTAAATTTGCAAAATATAAATACATTGTGATATAAATATAAATTTGCAAAATAATTTTTTTTTAAATGTGCAAAATATAATTTCTGTCTTTCTTTTTATTTATTTATTTATTTATTTATATTTTTTATTTTTTAAGATGACAGACATCACAACAGGTTTCATGATATTCCATATAAAATATAATTTTAGCATATCAGTGCTAAAGAGCATGAAGATGACAAGGAGCACACAATGTTTCTGGAGTCTTAAAATAGATCAATTCATTATTGACGTGTGTCTGTTTATAGGTTGGAATGCTTCCTCATTGTTTCGGAAGACAATGTCTCAATTCAGTTGTCAAAGAAGGCGTGAGAACTCTGTGTGTCTAACACACGTGGCGTCATATGGATTAAGGCATCTCATATGTCTAAAACATCTAAATATTTGACCCCCAATTAACCATCAGCAAGTCTGCAATTTTAGACGAGTGTGGATCAAGCACTTACGCATTTGGTGTTTTGTTTGAGAATTAAACCTGTGACGTTTGCAATGGAGTACTCTGACAACTAAGTTACAGGGTCACTTTCAACTCAGTTGACAAGTCAACAGGCTTTAAGTCACACCGACTTCTTGAGAAGTGCATTGCTTAACTTCAGAGGTCACGATTGGTCTCTTTTGAAATCTTCATATGTTTTAAATTCAAATCAAATTCTGTGTAAGGAAATGAATGATACCTTCGGGAACCAGACTGATGCATTCTGTAGCAATCATTGTAATTTGGTATGGACCAAATGACTAACGATCGCAAATAAATCACTGCAATGAGAGTTTATTAAATGATAAATCATGAAATCAATGCAAACGAAGCAGGTGTACAACACAAGCAGATGTAATGCATCACACCTGCTCTGTATGAAAGATGAGAAAACGTCATGAGAAAGCATGAAGTCATTGCTGTTCAAGACTTCATTTTCTTAGCTGTAATGTATGCTAAAACACACACATACACAACTGTAAAGAGCCAAAGGGGTTTTCTGTCAGCCTCAGCAGGTGTTACACATTGTCATTCATTTTAGACAGGTGTTTGTCTCATGGTGTTTTCACAATGAAGTAATGATGACTGGTGGGTTTCAGGCAGTGTAATGACACAGTGACAGTCATCATTAGCAGAGAATCATATTAGCTCAGACATTGGAATGGCAGATAGATTTAATGGGAAACTTGTCATTAAAATACAAGTATATCTTTCATCACAGATGCCGATGGAGGTCAGATAATGTGTGTTTAGAGAAGATAGAAAGACAACTCTTGTGTGTGTGTGTGTACGTGTTGGAGTTTCATTTCTGATGAGATTGTTTGATTGAGATGAGATATTTATGTGGCACAATTGTGTGAAACTAGCTGCTAGTCAAAGTGCAGTCAGCCATCAACGTCACATTCACGTGCTAGCAGGTAGATCATATCGCACTACATTGATATCAGTGCTAAGGCTGTGTGTTTGGTGTTAAAAAAATGAAAGATGTGCACCTTCATTTCAGTGAGTTGATTTGTATAGATGTGTCTGTAAACAACAAAATTGTTTGTATAAACATGTCTGAACAGTGTGTTGTTCTTTTATTAGATGTGAAGACTTATTTGTACGTCTTTTCCTTTTTCAGAATTCTCTGCAGTTATAATAGCTCTAACACAAATTCATTAATTACATTAGATTATCTTTATTCCCAGACAGCAAGCTGTTTCGGCCCAGATCCGGCCCACATCTGGCCCGCATGATGATTGATTCCCCTCAAAATTGATAGATAGATAGATAAGATAGATGCACTTTATATACTGTATATTAATCTATTATAATTGACACAAAAAGTTTATTAACTTAGAAGTTTTGATTTGTTTATATACATTTTTGATTTTCTTGTGGATCTCTTGGGTTATTTTACTTTTAATAAATGCACATCTAGTTAGCATTTCTTTTTTATTTGTCATTTGAATATTAATGCATTCTGCTCAAGGAAGAAATAAAACAACAACAACAACAAAAACATTGCATGATGTTACATGCAACTACTGTACATACCAAAAACAAAACATATTAAAACTGAATTGAAAGCCATCATACTGTTTTAATCTTATTCTGTTATATAGTTTTCTTCTCCAACCTTTTCTGCAGTTTATTTACAACAGAATTGAATTTATTTTTCTTTACTGCTTAAATTTACATAAACATTAGATAAACTTTATTGTGTGTGTGTATAGATGTGTGTATGTGTGTATATATTTATTTATTATTTTGTTTTCATGGTTTCTTTTGCTGCCTTTCAAGTAATTTGCAGATTAATTGAGCACTCACAAAGAAAACGTTCACAAAAAAAGATTACATATTTATTTGATTAAAGATGCATATCATTGCTGGTATGTGGTCTTTGTAACAATTACACAGTGATTTTTAAGCAGACAAAGAAGGACTCAACACATCCAGATGGAGCACAGACATTTAACATAATCACACAATCTTATTTTTTTTTTTACCCATTATGAATATCCCCTGGAAATACATTCAATCGGACACATAGTATTATACATATTTTACAGTCAAAACACACACACACACACACACACACACACACACACACACACACACACACACACACACACACACACAATTGTTTTTCACTCTGTGATTCACCACTTTCCCCCACACTATGTGACATGCGTGCATATCAGGTTACAGTCAGAGCCTCAGCCCAGTGTGGCGCTTCAATAAACGCAGGAAATCCAGTCCATTCAGTCACGCTGCTTGTTTCTGCAGAAGGGCCCCTTCTTTTTTCCCCCATGTGTGTGTGGGCATCTGCACACATACTTGTGGCCAAGCACGGCTGGAAACGCTCACTCAGTGAATAGACTAACCCATGCAGCCCACTGTCCTGTACAGATCAGCATGCGTGTTTGCATTCACACACTGCTGTTATACATTTGGCACTGGTCTCAGAAACAGCTCCTCATTTCCCAGTACAAGTTGCATGACTGTTCGATTCCCCAGCATTGAGCCAAGTCTGCTTCTGAAGGCGGCTGGCTGAAGGGAATCTCCTCAAGCGTCGAGCCTTGATCATCCTGGGCCTGCGGTCGGTCTGGGACACCCTGAGTGTCGCAGAGCCCTTCTTCCATGTAGATTTGGAGAAAAAGCAGAGCAGAAAGCAAAAGCAGCCAGCGTCTGGCAGGATCTGACTCCTTTTTTGGCATGATCTTCCTCAGGCCAGGAGGGTAAAGGACCCGTCGAGCACGAGGTCTGTGGGGTCTGGAGGGTTTTGAGGGGATGGAAGGCGACGATAGTGGTGGCTTTTCTCCATCTCTAAACCTTTCCAGACAAGAATGAGGATGTTTTGTGCATGCAGAGCACATCTTTTCTGGTGTTCTGTTCTTGTTTTTCTTGAAAATCTTCTGACTCTTTGTCCTAATTTTCTCAGCTTACTCTCAATTCTTGCCGTCTATTCTTTCTTCTCTGCTTATTTCATTTCTCCTTTTTATAGATGCACTCAGCATGGGTGTAACCTGCACACCTGAGGCTTCTAGGCCCGCCTTGTGTGCGGTTGATTGGTTCCTTGGGTTATTTTTAGAGATGCACATGTCTGTTTACCTTTGCCACCTCCTCTCGCCCTCATGCTCTGCGACATGCCTTGCATACTTTAAGTTTTATTTGTTGCAACCGTTAACTGTTTAAGCATGTCGCTTCAGATGCTGATTAATATCACAATATACTGAAATATTTTTGTGGCTTTTCAAATTAGTGTGTTTTCAGGAACGCCTTGGTTTGGTACTCTGAGGGAACAAACATAATCTATACACACTGTCTCAACAATTCTCATGTTTTCAGTAAAAGTTAGAGGCTCTGCATCTGCTTTTTGCACAATCATGATGCAAGTTGAGCAATGTAGCAAACACAACATGTGTACCTTGCCCGAGCCTAAATGAACTGTGCTCTGGCCCACCTCTTCCAACTCAGGCCAGGGCCAGCTAAACAAACCGTGAGCAATCACGCTCACCGCAACCGAGCCCAACCGAACCGTGCCCTGGCCGAACCATGACCGAGCATGGCATGGAGTGCTCACACTAGTCAAACGAACCAGGCTTTGGGGGTATAACTGCCATACACATTGTTTTGTAATATTTGTTTAATCTTTTCATGAATATTGAGCGTTGTTAACTAGGTACTAAAGTTCAATTGCATTGCACATGGACTCTTTTTTACGGTGCAACAGGAAAAGAATATACATTTGGTGAAAAGTTATTCTCTGTGTGTGAATATAAGAGCTACTAGTATTTGAGCAAAGAAGTAAAGAAGATGTTTTACTTTTTTTGTTTTTTGAATCGGGTATTTTCAAGTGAACTCATTCCCTCTTGGTTATATGCAGCCAGCGAGGTATGTGTATTACGTTTGTATTTCCCGAGTGTATTTATATTTACTTCTTTAAGGTTCAATGCAGAAGCATAAATCAGCCTTGAGATTACCTAGTGTGAGTACACGCTTATTTTCCCACATCCCACACACATGAGTCTCTACCCTCTCGCCCCCGCACTCGCCCATCCAGTGTTGTCCCGCATGTCCTGGGATAGTGCAGGTCTCTACTCGGAAGGTGCCGGTTGAAATGCTATGGTTGATGCTCTGGACTCTGGGCATAACTAGTTTTTCCATAACAACCTATAAAACATTTTCTATAAAAATGTCAATGCCCTGGCAGAGGCAAATAGCTTTGGTTTTATATAAAATTTGATTACATTAATTGTATATATTGAGATTGACAAGAAATATTTTAACTGCTACTAAAATGCTGTAAAAAAAAGCACCTTATTTGTTTTAAGTGTTTGCAAACCAAATCTTATTGCACTTTTGTCCATATAGCAGTACTTTTAGTGCAAAAAACACTACTTTTTGAATTCATTATTGAATTTTGTGCATTAAGTGCATTTGTGTTTAAAAGAACAGCATTTATGTGAAATATAAATCTTTTGTAAAGATGTAATTTACTGTCACCTTCGATCAATTTAATTTATCCTTGCTTAATAATAATAATAATTTCCTCTAAAAAAATCTTACTGATCCCAAACTGTAGAGTATATTTCCAATAATTATTTTCAACAGTCTTTTACCTCACAGTATTTTAATCAGTCTGGAGACGTCAAAAAGAGAAACAGTATCCACATCTGCTGCTGGTGCTATTTTGAGTAGTTTGAAGACAGTTCTCAGAAAATGTTACTCAAAGTCTCCAGTGATAATATTACAGGCTTCTAAATGGTAGTGAGCAGCCTGAGGCACAACGAAAGCAGACAGAACATCCTGGGCGTTTCTGAGATCTCAGGGAACACCTGAAGAAGAATGTTTCATTTTTATTATTTTAGGCAGTGGCTTTCAAAGAACTCCTCATTGATGCTCATTTGTTCCTCTGTTGCCAAGGAAACTGACAATTCACTAACCTGGAGAATCTATGGTTACTAAAATTAAACACTGCTAGAAGAAAAGCTAGGCTCCTACACAAAAGCGTGCAAATGGCACTGATGACATGCACATAGAGTCAGAGATTACTTAGTCTTTGAACTTTAACCGTCCTTATAATCACCACCCACACAAACATCCAAAATCTGCAATTAGTGTTTCCCCGGATGTATTTTTTGGGAGAGTGATGGGGTCACGTTACCTTTTAGATGATGTCGTAGTTGTGAATGATTTCCACTTTGTGACTGGTTGTTTGTGGAGGCGTTTTTATATACTACCTGCTGCATCACTGACAAATGAAATGAACTTTCACATAGGTTATGTACAAACTCTTAAGTCCTTAAAACATTTAAGATCTCCTCACTGATGGACATAGCAAAGTACGGCCGAATAGTGTAATTATAACACTTGATATTGCTTTTATAGCTAAAATGAAGATGAGAAAATTCATGGTGAGATTATATGACCTGTGACTGCACAGCATATTAAATCAATCTTATCTGAACTGTCTACAGTTGTACTAAATTACACTTTTAAAAAACCCATGCAAATAATAAACAATGAACTGTTTTAATATGATTGAATTTTTGAATGATTGAATTTATTTTTACAGATTTGATCTACACTCACCTAAAGGATTATTAGGGACACTTGTTCAATTTCTTATTAATGCAATTATCTAATCAACCAATCACATGGCAGTTGCTTCAATGCATTTAGGGGTGTGGTCCTGGTCAAGACAATCTCCTGAACTCCAAACTGAATGGGCTACAACAGCAGAAGACCCCACCGGGTACCACTCATCTCTACTACAAATAGGAAAAAGAGGCTACAATTTGCACGAGCTCACCAAAATTGGACAGTTGAAGACTGGAAAAATGTTGCCTGGTCTGATGAGTCTGGATTTCTGTTGAGACATTCAGATGGTAGAGTCAGAATTTGGCATAAACAGAATGAGAACATGGATCCATCATGCCTTGTTACCACTGTGCAGGCTGCTTGTGGTGGTGTAATGGTGTGGGGGATGTTTTCTTGGCACACTTTAGGCCCCTTAGTGCCAATTGAGCATTGTTTAAATGCCACGGCCTACCTGAGCATTGTTTCTGACCATGTCCATCTCTTTATGACCACCATGTACCCATCCTCTGATGGCTACTTCCAGTAGGATAATGCACCATGCCACAAAGCTCGAATCATTTCAAATTGGTTTCTTGAACATGACAGTGAGTTCACTGTACTAAAATGGCCCCCTCAGTCAGCAGATCTCAACCCAATAGTGCATCTTTGGGATGTGGTGGAACAGAAGCTTCTTTCCCTGGATGTGCATCCCACAAATCTCCATCAATTACAAGATGCTATCCTATCAATAGGGCCCAATATTTCTAAAGAACGCTTTCAGCACCTTGTTGAATCAATGCCATGTAGAATTAAGGCAGTTCTGAATGCGAAAGGGGGGTCAAACACAGTATTAGTATGGTGTTCCTAATAATCCTTTAGGTGAGTGTATATTTAAATTTTAAACGTATCTGTGTGGTTTTTAAGGTTAATGGAATTGTATAAATAGAACCAGGCAGCAGTTTACTGTCGGGGATTTGTCGTGTCACACTCTGTCCATTGTAGACATAATCATAATTGTAGATTATAATGGGTTCTGTAGTGTTTTGTCACACACCTCTTTTTTAGGCCTGCACGGCCATGGGAGCACAAAAATGGGCGCAAATGCATTTGCTATTTAAACAACGATTGCGCAGGATGGGAAAATGAGTACTGCTTTAGGCTAAAACTAGCAAAACCACTTGTGCAGCACCTTGAGCGGCATTGCACCCGGTGTATGATAGGGCCTTTGTGGATTCAGAGCCAGCAAGCAACGGACTTCCATAATTATAACAATAATAATAATAATAAAAACTACATTAATGCGTGATAAAGTAATTGTAATATGCAATATATTACAATATGTTAATGCAATAATAGCGAGTTAACTTGCCCAGCCCTTAGATAGTTGTATCTCAGCCAAATATTGTCTTATCCTAACAAACATCAATGGAAAGCTTATTTATTCAGCTTTCAGATGATGTATAAATCTCAATTTCAAAAATTGGTTTTGTGGTCCAGGGTCACAAATATTTTATTTTATGTATTATAGTATAAAATAAATGTTTCTAATTTATATATAAAATGACTAATTTATTTATTAAAGTTCAGTGTGTGTACTGGCATGTTCAGTCAACATGTTGATTGTGGTACATAGTCTTATAAACACTCTGCTAAATATAAACAGTGTGATCAATCACAAAATAAACTAGATGTTTACATATTCTGTGAACAGCTGAGTAGTCTCTAGTTTGCCGTCATCAAGACATTGCTTTGCAATAGCTAAGGTAGTCTTTTTAGAGTGTTGCTATGTGGTTCTGGGTGGTTGCTAGGTGGTTTCTTCCTGGCTTAAGTTAAAAGAGGCCAACCCTAGTCTGTATATGATATTCTGGTCCATAAACATGGCTCTTTCTGTGCTCGTATGTGGTATTTTTTCACCATTTTAGTGTGGCAGATCAAAATAGAATCCTGTTCACAAATCATTCACATCTGTACACGGTCAAAAAAAGGTACAAATGCTGTCAGTGGGATGGTCCCTGTCAAAAGTTACTAAATTGCACCATTTTAGTATTAAAATGTAGATCTTGGGTACTAATTTGCACCTTTTATGGAGCAGTATGTGCCTTTTATCTTATTATTTTACCTTATTTATCCCTAAAAGTGCATATTAGTACCTAAAATGTACATTTTAGGGATAAAAGGTGAACCTTTTGAAATTTGTATCACCCCATTGACAACTTTTGTACCTTTTATTCAAAGAGTGTAGCATATATGGTGCATGACAAATGACAATTAAATAACTTACCGTAAGCAATAATAATAGTGATGATTTACTTAGTAAAATGATAGAGTTCATTCTACAGTAAGTGTATGCCAGGAAACTGATATAATTTCCACAAAAGAGGCAAAACTGATGTTAACAGGCCTGTGATTTGCGTCACTGGGCAAAACTCAGAGGAGTCTGATTTCAGTATTCTTTTTCTTTTTTTAATGCAGTGTGTTTTCAGTTCCTGATTTAATAGGATATTTTGTATGTTTTTATCTGGCTTGCTTTACTATGTTTTCCTGTTTCTACTGCAATTTGCAACACTAAACACTTTATATCTAACATCAATTTAATAAAGCAGCAAATCTATTGTATAATGCACAGTAATGCAGCAGTGGAAAGTTCTGGAGCGCTGAAAGATCCTGTTGCAGGAAAATTGCTGGCAGCTATACAAAGTTAGTACTGGCCTTTGTCTCCACCTACCCTTGGATATTTACTCTTTGGTCACAAAAGCTGCACGCGATCTAAAGATCAGGTGCCCAATCAAACCTCCACGCTTGACCTGTTACCTTTCAGTTTCTCTTATGTTGGCAAATGACACACAGAATGCTTCTTTGCAAACTGTAAATCGGTTGTGGTGCTGCTGTACTGTCAGTTTGTGAGAGATGTAAAAATTTGACCCCTCCAGCAACTCCATTGGCCTTTTCCACCCTTGTAACTATGAACCACAATGATTTACCAGAAAGTTCAAATCACATAATTGAACTGACTGTAAATGCTGCAGTCAAGATTATGCATGTCTAAACATTCATACTGAGGTTATTTAACCTCCCCATGGCACGTGCTTTAATTGCAATAAGAACAGTGTGCAGTGAAAAAGAAATTAAAGTAACTATGCAGAATTAGGTCTAGGTGTTATGGCAATATATATAGAAAATGTATATTTTCTTATTTATTTGAGATATAATTACAGTAAAGTATAGTACAGTAAAAATCTAGTTATTAATAATCAGGGCATGTTGTCAATATTGTTAATACAATATATAATACTTCATTTAAAAAAATTAATCAGATGGACAAAACTGATAAAATTATGCAAAAATTGCAGATATACCTGAAACTATGCTTTACCTTGGTATTGTACTTTTTTGTTAATTTACCACAAATTTAAACCTGGATTAATGCTAACAATGAATTGTGGTGCCAGTGGTAAATTACAACTTAAAAACAGGCTAATATGAGCAGTGTGAAACTTGGAACAAGAAAAGTCAGGATTGACTGTTAAAAATACTCTTGCATAGTGGAAAAGCCATGCATATCTAAATGAATACATTGCAAAGTCAGAATTACTAATTTCAAGACATTTTCTCCTGGGTAGAACACGTGTGCACGTGTGGTTATTGCGTGACATTAGCTTTTCGGCCGTGCCTCGAAGTGATTAAAAGTCAATCTTGTTATATTCAGCATTCTCAGACAGAGGGCTGTAGGCAGCTATGGGCTATGTAATTGGGATCCAAAATTATTTGTGGTGGTAACCAGGCTTCTGTCTCTTACACACATATACACACAAGGGTGAAATCAACCTGCCAATCACAGAGGAGGAAACCATCCCAAACAACAAGCATGCGAAAACAGCAGCAGTTGTATATGCTTCTATATACAGTAAAACACAATTTAAATATTTCAATGCTGCAACAAGCAGCCAGATTACTTTAAATATGATTGATGGTTCTCTCCATAAATTCTTCTTCCTCAAGGCTATTAGCGAAGCATTACAGATAACATTCACTTTAAGAAAGTAATTTTGCAGTTTGTTGTCCTTTTTGTTTAATTTTGAAACTTAAAGTGATCCATCTTTTAAAAAACGTCTCTAGGTTACGTATATAATCCTAGTTCCTCGAGGGAACAAGACGCTGCGACGAAGCGCTACGGGGAACGCGTCTAGCGTGAGCGACTCTGAATATTGTGTGTAATCAGTCCAATGGAAGAGTGTGACGTCACGGGCGGGGTGACGTAAGTGACCAGGAAGCTATAAAAGCATGTGCCGCACAGCTGGCATCAGCTTCGAGTATCAGCAAGCGGGGGTATGGCCTCAATACGCAGCATCTCTCGGGGAACTTGGGTTACATACGTAACCTAGAGACGTTCCTCTTCAGGAACTCGAGCTGCGTCAAAGCGCTACGGGGAACGAGTACACACGCTGCCAGACTACCAAACCCCTGCCTAGTGTGTAGCCGAATAGCACAGCTTAGGACGAGAGGACTGAAGCGCCTGGAGTGGCTGGCATTTCTAACCCATAGAATCTTTCAAAGGTAGAAGGCGTGGACCACCCCGCAGCATTGCAGATGTCCAGCATGGAAACACCTGCTAGAAAGGCCTTGGAGGCCGCACTACCCCATGTAGAGTGAGCCTTGACCAGAGGACTCATAGGTGGCGTTGATAGTCTCGACTATCCAACAACTAATAGTCTGCTTAGAAGCAGGAAAACCCCTCCTTGCCTCACGGAGGCAGCGCCGTGTGACCTTGATAGTTCGAAGTGGATTGCCCCTCGGGGAGATTCCCTTGGTTTTGAGCCACCACTGTAGGGGTCTCATCATCTTTAATGGTTAGAGAGTCGGACTCCCAATCGAAAGGTTGTGAGTTCGAGTCCCGGGCCGGCAGGAATTGTGGGTGGGGGGAGTGCATGTACAGTGCTCTCTCATCCTTCAATACCACGACTTAGGTGTCCTTGAGCAAGGCATCGAACCCCCAACTGCTCCCCGGGCGCCGCAGCATAAATGGCTGCCCACTGCTCCGGGTGTGTGCTCACAGTGTGTGTGTGTGTTCACTGCTCTGTGTGTGTGCATTTCGGATGGGTTAAATGCAGAGCACAAATTCTGAGTATGGGTCACCATACTTGGCTGAATGTCACTTCACTTTCACTTTCACTTTCACTTTCACTTACAGCAGGCCAAGAGGTATCACGTTGGTCGCAGCTGCCATCAGACCCAACAATCTCTGAAATTGTTTGACAGTGAGTGACTGGCCTTCTTTGACTCTCTAAGACTGAGATGAGGATCGACTTGATATGAGCAGGGGACAATCGTGCCTGCATCACAGTCACACTCTTCTTAGCATTCAGTCTCAAACCCAGCTCCCCCAAATGTGCGAGAACAACATCTTGATGCCGAGCCGCAACCTGCTCTGACTGAGCTAAAATCAACCAATCGTCGATATAGTTGAGAATGCGGATGCCCTGCATGCGCAGGGGGACCAGAGCCGCATCTACACATTTTGTGAACGTGTGGGGTGAGAGTGCAAGGCCGAAGGGAATTACTCGATATTGGTAAGCTTCGCCCCCGAAAGCGAACCTCAGAAACTTCCTTTGTTGTGGAAGGATGGATATGTGGAAGTATGCATCTTTGAGATCTATTGTGACAAACCAGTCCTCGGACCTGATCTGAGCTTCAACATGCGTGATCATGAGCATTTTGAACTTCAGTCTCATAACTGATTGATTTAAGACCCGCAGATCTATGATCGGACGCAACCCCCGTCCTTCTTTGGAAATATGAAATACCGGCTGTAGAACCCAGACTCCCTGTCTTGAGGAGGGACCACCTCAATGGCCTCCTTCTCCAAAAGGGTTTTCACTTACTGTTCCATAACCAGAGCCTGCTCGGGGCCGACAGAGTAACCCCGTTGAATATCGGCGGTGCAGAGCCGAACTGAATACGGTAGCCTTTTTCTACTGTGCGCAGGACTCTCGTTCCCACTCTGTTTTTGAGCCTCACAATATGAGGAGCTGGCATGCGGCTGGGGCACCTCCCACCCAGATGCCCTGAGAGAGTGACGAGGGAGGAATTTATGGAACGCCGCCGCCTGTTTGCGTGCCTACTGAAACCTGTCGACGACAGTACTGACTGTGTCGCCGAACAGGCCAGAAGGCTGGATTGGCGTCCATAAGGCAGACCCTGTCCCGCTCTTTCATTTCGGACAGGGTCAGCCATAAATGTCTCTCCGCGGCCACCATTGCTGCCATGGACCACCCAATCGCTCGGGCGGTCTCCTTGGCGCGGAGGGAGAGATCAGCGGTCCTTCTTAGCTCAGAGATATCATGGGACTTGATCTCCTCTCCCTCGTCTTGCTCTTTAAGCAGGTCGGCTTGGAACGCCTGTAACACCGCCATGGTGTGCAGACTTGCACCACCCTGTCCCGCTGCCGCATACCCTTTGCCCACCAAAGCCAAGGTTGTTCTGAGCGGCTTGGAGGGCAACGCCGGGGCCTTCAGAGGTGATGCAGCTCCGGGGGACAGATAGCTCGCGAGCGTCTGTTCCACCCGAGGCATCGCTCTGTAGCCGTGCTCTCCCATCCCCACCACATTGCCATAGTAATCTGATGAGGGTATGTAGAGGCGGGCTGAAAATGGGCGTTTCCACAATCTGGCTATTTCTTCGTGCAGATTGGGAAAGAATGGAAGCCCCCGGCTAGGAGGTGGTCCTCCCCCGCAGGATGCATTCATCGAGCTTGCTTCGCTGTGGTTCAGTTGTTTTCTTGGCGGGCCATTCGATGCTTAATTTGGCCACCGCTCGAGTAACCACCTCTAAGAGCTCCTCGTATTGTGGCGAATGGGGTGGCGAATCCCTGTCGACAGACTCCACATCGACCTCCTCGGAGGAAGAGAGGCGGAGTGTCGATCCCTCTCCCTGGTTGGAAGGAACCATAGAGCGTGCTTCCGACTCCAGAGATTGGGCACCGGATCTGGCTGAAGTAGAAGGAGATAGGGACTCGCCCGTCTCCATTCCCTCCACCAAATCCACTTGCAAACCCCAGGAGTGCAGCTGCCATTCTGCCTCAGCAGAAGCGGGGCCAGCACTGTAGGGAACGCTGGCGAAGGCTTCCACCTCAAAGAGAGCCCTCCGGGAACGAAGCAGCCGCACCAACATTCTATCACAGTGCAGGCAGGCTCCCTCGAGAGCCGACTCAGCGTGCTTAAAACCCAGGCAGACCATGCACAGACTGTGTGTATCCCAACTCGTTATATATCGCGGGCAGGGAGGAACACACAGCCCGAAACACGAGCTCTTGTAGCTCTACTGGGGACATTCACACACAGAGCGCTTGCTGAAGACGTGAAGCTGACGCCAGCTGCACGGCACGTGCTTTTATAGCTTCCTGGTTGCTTACGTCACCCCGCCCGTGACGTCACGCTCTTCCATTGGACTGATTACACACAATATTCAGAGTTGCTCATGCTAGACGCATTCCTCGTATCGCTTTGACGCAGCTCGAGTTCCTGAAGAGGAACTGCAAGTTAATGCCAATATTTGTGGGGTAATGTTGATTAGCCACAATAATAAATAATCTTCCTTTTTCCAAATATCGCAAAACTCTGAAAATGTCAGCATATCCATAACCATTAAAATCCACACTGGTTCAGATAAATAAGGGGCACTAGAAGTTCATCCTCTGAGTAAATAGTGCTAAATCAAAAGCATCAACTGCAATATTATTGCGTTGCATTATTAATTGTTGACTGTTTTCTGAATATCTGATCTTGAGGACCATCAGAATTATTTTCTATATAGAAATCACAAAATATTGTCAGTACTTGTATTGTAGCATTTGGACCAATCATACACACAACTATTTGTTATATTTAAAAAAATGTATATCTAATGCCCCCTTATCTAACCAATGGGTCTATGGACCCTTCCCTCGAAATGCAACTATAACCTCCAAAAAGGCAGAACAGGCCTCTGGTTTCATAGCAACCATAGGCACACTATCTGATAACACTAGTTTATGGCTCCCAGGAATGCGGCAAAGCAACTCTTAAACTCAAGTTTCTCAAAAACAGACACATAATGGACATAAAAATGGGCTCTTCCCTAATAAGTAATTAGTATTTTAAGAATCTTGAAGATTCTTCTCTTGAACCCCCACTCGAGTTCCATTTTGTAAATTGCCATACTTTCACACAAAGGGTTGTAAAACTCTTGACTAGTTCCAATCTCCCGCTTGGAATTTCAGCCTTTCTCATTGGACAAGCCCGTCCTGAGAGGCGTGAACCTTCTCAGACCTTAAAGGCCTCACATCAGTGACCCACCTTTAGTCTGCGGTTCTTCTAGATTCCAGGAATTCCAGGAGAAGATGCTGAGCTAAGAGCCTTCAAATCCACCCTAAGCTTGCGCCAGGCTTCGGCCTCGTCTTTCCATTCATCAAGATTCTCTGATTCAAACTGGTCTTTCTTATCAACTCACTTCAGCAGAGACCAGCTGGAGCCCCAAAGTGCACCAGGACTCTTTTCAAAAAGGCAAGACTTATTAACTGATACATTGAGTATCATATGTACCTTTTACAAAGGTGTGTTTGAACTAAGAAACTGATGTTTCCTTCAGGCTGTAGATCTGCTGAAAATCTAATTGTATGATAGCTTCATGTTTTTATTTCTCTTCTCTTTGCTGCTTAAGCTTTAACCCTTTTTCCTATGTCCACTGTATGTGCATGTGTGTGTGTGTATGTTAGATGTGTTTCTGTGAATACGCACAACTTTTTTGTCGGATAGGCATTTCATTCACATGGATCTGGCATTTTCGAAAGGTGCACATACTGATCTGGCATGTATACTACATCGTTTTCAGTCTGTTTCACTTTTGAGCTGATTCGATACAGTATTGGATTAATCCTTTACCATTTTATTTTTTAGAAATGCTTTATAAAAAGACATGAATTATAGATTATAAAATTTAATTAAACAAAATACAAAAAGCTATACATTTTTAAGTGCCACAACAGCTAAACATGAATTTCACTGCCGTGTAATGTTATTGCAATTTAAAATAATAAAAATGTCATTCATTCCTGTGATGCAAAGCTACATTTTCGGCAGCCATTACTCCAGTTGTCGTTGTTGTTACATTTATTGTCATATCAGCTTCGCGTCACATACTTTTATAGATGAAAAATTCAACAATATAATAAAAACTATATAATAAAGACAACCATTAAAAAATTGCACTTAGACAAAAAAAAAAAAAAAAAAGATTTGTACATATAATCTAATTTAAAAGGTTCTTTAAATGTACTGGTGATAAAAATTGTAAAAGTTTTTATGGGTCCATCTCACAAGTTTGTCCATTACTTCAGTCTTCAGTGTCACATGATCCTTCAGAAATCATTGCTGCACTTTCTAATTATTATCAATGTGGAAAACAGTTGTGTTGATTAATATTTGGTGCAAAATGTTATTTATTTTCAGGACTCTTTGATGAATTGACAGATCTAAATAACAGCATTTATTTGAAATAGAACTATTGTGAAATATTATAAACATCTTCACTGTCACTTTTCATCAGTTTAGTGCATCCTTGCTGAATAAAAGTATTATTTTGTTGTAGTGTATGTCACTAAAATGTGATTTTGAGATGGCTGAATAATGAGAATAGTGCACACTGTCTGAAGCTCTCTCAAAGCAGGTTCACTTTTCCCACTACTTGTCTGCATCCAGTTTTTGCGTACTGCCTTCCAGCTGCAGTGTGATAGGCCAGTTCATCTGCCAGTCTCTCTACATGACTGAGCTCAGGGTAAAACCCTTCGAGGGTCATTTCCTCTAGAAAGCACTGTATGACATGTTCCCGCTCCAGCAGGGAAAGAGGGATGAGTTCGACTGCGGGCTCCATCCATAGAGGATGGATGAGAGACAGGGCCTGGCGGAGCGGTATATGGGCCCCGGCGGTGGAGGCGTTTTGAAGAACATGAGCCGTGACCTCCCTTTGCCCCAGACTGCTGAGAAAAATGTAAACCACGTTCAGAAACTCATTGGTCTGATTGGACTGAAGAAACATTTGCAGGATGTCCAGCAGCGGAGGGGGCATCAGTTCCACCTCGTCCAGGATGAAGAAGGGAATCTGCTCCTCTTCATCGGCTCGAGTCACTACCTCTGATATACGCTGAGCTAGTTTAGAGGCGCAGTGCTGTGCCGCGTCCTGTAGGGGGCAGTGGTGTTTCGATAAATAATGCACCACTAGCTTGTCATCGACTACTGAGCGAAAGTGGCGTGCCAGTAGGCGACCCAGGTGGCTCTTCCCAATGCCAGACGCCCCGTGCAAAGACAGGGCGAGGGGTTTCTGGTGGGCGTAAGTGGAAAGGTAATCGTTCAGATGGTCCAAGAGCTCCTCTAGTGCCTCCGACTGGCCAAACACCTCCCTGTGCAGCGACCTCTCCAAACCCTCAAGATCGTACTTCAACACGTGGTCGTCCAGATTCTCAATAGCGTTGTAGACCTGGGAGAAAAGGAAGATTATCTTTTTAATAAAACGTTATGCATGTAAAAACACAGTTTTATTAAATTTTTGTATCATTGCTATAATATTACAACAGCAATTTGTTTTCATTGGTTGTTTTTTTTTTTTTTTGTGAAAGAAAGAACCTGCAAAATAACATATTATGCTAAAGTCTCGGTCATGCTAGATTTTTCACCAAAAGCATTGTTTTAAGGCAGTACAGATCTTTGTGGACCAAGTATCATTTGTCAGATTTGTTGTGCATACACAAATCTCACTCTAATAGTACAATTAATGGCAAAAATGTATGCTTAGAGAATTTTCTTATATTCTAGATTCATTACACACACACTGAAATACTTCAAGAGTTTTTTTTGGTTTTAATTCATGGTTACAACTTACAGTTTAGGAAAATTAAAACTTCAGTATCTCAAAAAAAAAAGATTATTCCATTTTGAGCTTGATTAGTTTGTTTAATTTTGAGTATAAATATTGGGTAACTCTTGGGCTAGTTTAGCACATGAAACAACAATTTTGGGAAAGACTACTGACTTGGCAATGGTCCAGAAGATGATCATCAACACCCTCCACAAAGAGGGTAAGCCACAGAAGGTCACTGCTGAAAGGGCTGGCTGTTCACAGAGTGCTGTATCAAAATATATTCATAGAAAGTTGACTGGAAGGACAAAGTGTGGTAGGAAAAAGTGCACAAGCAACAGGGATGAACACAAGCTTGGGAAGATTGTCAGGAAAAGCTGCTTTAAAAACTTGGGAGAGCTTCACAAGCAGTGGACTGAAGCCAGAATCAGTGCATCAAGAGTCCCCACACTCAGACATCTTCAGGAAAAGGGCTACAGCTGTCACATTCCTAGAACCAAGCCACTCCTGGACCATAACATATCGTCAGAAGCATTTCACCTGGGGTAAGGAGAAAAAGAACTGGACTGTTGCTCAGTGATCCAAAGTCCTCTATTCAGATGAATGTAAGTTTAGCATTTCACTTGGAAATCAAGGTCTGGAGGAAGACTTGAGGAGTCCAGTGTGAATTTTCTGAATTCAGTGATGATTTGGGTGCCGTGACGTCTGATGGTGGTGTTGGTCCATTGTGTTTTATCAAGTCCAAAGTCGATGTAACCATCTTTTTTACATTTTTTTGAGATTTTTGGAGCACTTTATGCTTCCATCTGCTGACAAGCTTTAGTACCTGCCCGAAGAGCCAAAACCACTTCCAAGTAGTTTGCTGACCATGATATTAATGTGCTTGATTGGCCAGCCAACTCACCTGACCTGAACCTCACAGAGAATCTATGGGATACTGTGAAGAGGAAGATAAGTAACATCTGACAAACAATACAGAGGAGCTGAAGACTGCTATCAAAGCAACCTGGGCTTCAATAACGCCTCAGCAGTGCCACAGGCTGATCACCTCCATGCCACGCCACACTGAAGCAGTAATTCATGCCAAAGGAGCCCCAACCAAGTATTGAGTGCATAATTAAACCTGCTTTGGAGATCTTGAACATTTCTGTTTAGTAACTCTTTTTTATAATTGTTCTTTGGGAAAATATTCTAATTTAGATACTGAATTTTTAATCTTCCTAAGCTGTAAGTCATAACCATGAGAATTAAAAAGAAAATCTCTTGAAATATTTCAGTTTGTGTGCAATGAATCTAGAATATTAAAAAGTTTGCTTATTTGAATTAAATTACAAAAAATAAATAACTTTTCTATGATATTCAAATTTCTTGAGATGCACCTGTATATAAATATATATATGACTTGTCTGGTAAAAGAGGACGAACCAATAGTAGATGAAAAGAAACAATCAGTTCTGGCACAGGAATGACACTCAAGGAAAAGATCAGGCAGAATTACCTGGAAGAAGACGATCACGCTGAAGAGCAGCAGGAAAGGTTTCGCCCCGCTGCGCTCTTTCTTTGGCCTGAATATCAAAGTGTTATTTGGGAACAGCACACGGGACCTCCTGCGCTTGGACTTCCTGGTCTGGGGACTCTTAGGGTGCAAACTCCCATCAGACACAGCCGAGTTAGTGCTCGACCTGACTGAGTTAGATCTCTTTAGGTACTTCTTCTTGATCCGGACCATGGCTTTCAGCTGTGGAGAGAGGATAGACTTGCTTTGCCCACCTTCCTTCTCCTCATCTTCTCTCTCCTTTTCCACCTGAGCATCCATTGAAACCCCTTCACAGTCCACCATCGGCCTGGGAAACTGAGAGAAGCAAACAAAAGTCTATTTATGTTATATAAAAGCGCACAGTTTTTCACATTAAGTGTGTGTTTTATAGCATACAGCTCCTCAAAGGTCATGCAGTTCTGCTAGAGGTCACGGTGGATAGCGTGACTTGCTTTTACCATTTAGTCCTTTATTTTGCTGTATCTTGGCAAATGCTTGATAATTAGAGGTAATTAAGAGCTGGATTTGGCAAAAATACAGTAGACGTGTGTGTATAGTGGGTGGATGTAGAGCATGACCCTGAGGCAAGAAAAGTGTAAAGCAAAGAGCATTATGGCCCTAAATCAACCTAATTGCTCTTTTATAGTCTATATTGTGGCTCATTAATGGTTTTCACTTTTCAAGGCTTTTTAAGGTCATTGAGAATGTTCTAATATTAAATTATGCTCACATTAAAAGCACATTTCTGGCTTTACTTTGCTACCAATCGCTGTAATTTCAGAGAGTCTATTGACTCTATTGACAAAAAAAAAAAAGGAAAAAAGAAACAAAGTATGGTTATAAATCACCAAATTAAATAAAATAATTATTTTATTTCTAAGTTTTGATTAGTTGAAGCACTAAAACTAGTCAATCTTAAACTGAAATAAATGTGAACAAAAACTATGATAAACTATAAAAGAAAAAAGTGGAAAAATAAAAAGGACAAAAACAAATAAATTACTAAATAAAAATGGAAAATCTGAAAATAAGTCACAAATATTACTATAGGAATAATAGTATACTAAACAACAATGAATCAATTATTAATTCGTTCATAATTATAATTTTAAGTATCTGGCATAAAAACATCTTGCCTGGAAGATGAAAAACCAGTGAAAATATATTATTACACTTATTATTAGACTTGAAATTATTAGACATGAAAGAAGAGACCTAAGCCATAGCTACAGATAATGTGGCCTCATGATGACCAAAAACACATCAGCGTAATTGTGGAAACATTTGCATGATCAAACACAACTATATTTTCTTCAGAAAACATATAGTAATCTATTTACTCGGGATCCACACGTATACACGTGGGGAAAGTCCAAACATATTTCTAACTAAATTTTTCGACACATGTGCTCTCTGTGTATTACTTCCTAGTCATATTATCCAAAGAGTATTTCCTCGTCCTTCACAAGTCTGGGCAGAAAGAGAGAGAGAAAGAGAGGTCTCAGTCCTGACACAGTATGTGAGTGTGTGATGAGTTGTTACTGTTTTGCATTACTCACATTACCGCTTTGCATTACAACAAATGCAATGGAAGGAAACAACAGGGATTTGATGTATGACATACTGTACTTTGACATTGTAAATTAGAAAGTAAATTAGTGTGATTATTGTGAAATTTGCTGATTTTTTGAGAAAAGATTTACTGTGTTTATTTTATTGTACTTTATCTTTTTGCATATGTAGATTTACATGATAAACTGTATCTTGAAAGGCTGTTTTCTAAAATTATAATTTTTCTCCAGTTCAGCATTACTTATACAAAAAACTTTACAGTTTTATTTACATCTACAGTGTATTGTTTATAGAACATTTGCTTGATTTCGTATGAAAATGCTGAAAGTTTTTTTTTTTTATGTGGCCATTGACAGTATTATCTGAATTAATTAAATAATAAACAACATTATCCAATTACATTATCCTCTGGTTTTGTATATTTTGAAACATGACATTTCAGAAAACTTGTAATATAGAAAATATTAGCAAAGTATAGAGAAATCCAGAAAATTTTATCTGTATTCAAATGTGGTGTCTTGCCTTAAATGCCTTGTTTATTTAATGCAATGACATTCAGACAGTTTTGAGTGCGCCTTAAGTGTCAAAAAGACATTGTAGATGCATTAATGAAAACTTGACTGTATATTTTCATCTTTGGAGTGATGGTTGGAGAATGGTGTTTGTTTGCACACAGCTCTGTGAGGTCAGTTATGCAAATTTTACAATGCAAATGGTTCTGTAGCACAGCAGCAGTAACATAAAAGACAAATATTCGCTCTTAAAAATAAAAGTTCTTTATTGGCATATGGTTCAGTGAAGAACCTTTAACATCTATGCAGTGTTAAAGATATAGATTCCAAAACATGGTTTTTGCAGAGATGCCATAAAAGACCCATTTTTGGTTCCCAAAGAACTTTGGTTCCCAGTCACACTGTTTTTTTATTTTTTATTTCTTACTGTGTAGAACATTTTAAAACCCCAAAGAACCACTATAAATGTCCAATGGAAAGTTTCTAAGATTGTTAGGGGTTCTTCATTGACCCTTAAATGACTAAAGAACCTTTATTTTTAAAAGTGTGCATCCATTCTGGTTTCTAAATAGTGGAAAAGAAAGCAAAAAGATGAGTGAGGAAACGGAGACTGTTACCTTCAAAGTTGCACGAGGCGTCTATTGGCTTGCTGCTCCTCGAGTCTTGGTTCTGTTCTTTAAGATAGATGATTGATAGTCGATGAGATTCCCTCTTCCAAACGCACCAGTCCTGTCCACCTGTTGGATACCTGCTCACTGAGCTCCACCCTCTTGCTGCATGTTGTCTTTCCTCTTCTTTTGATATGGAATAAACCACAAACAAGTAGCTTGTATTAGGGTCATTGTAAAACTGCAGCTGCCCGTTCAGATGGAAAAAGTCCCAATGCAAATCATATAGAAGACTGTGTATGATTTAAAGAACCTTTTAAACTAATATGGGATAGTATAATCATCCTGTTATTAATAATTATGGTTTTAGGTTAATTCTATTAGAGCATGGCCTGCTTTCTTGAGGCTCTGTAGTTTCAGATCACATAATGCAATGCAATACTGAGAAATGAACAAATAAACACAAGCCTGATGATCACATTTGATAATTACATTTTAACATGATTTTTCAAAAGAATGTGTCAAGTAAACATAAGCTGTTGTTCATCTTGAAATATTACTAACATATATAAAAGTTATTCTTACATGTACACTATACAATCATTAAAGATTTCTCAGCAAAGAGACACAGCAGGAGGACATTTGTACAATTATAAAGGCCTTTTACTTGCTAAAAAAGGATAAATTATCACCATCGACAAAGAGCTTGCCAGGCAATAGTGTTTTTCCATTCCTACAACTGTTTAGCATAATCTTGTACAGTCTTTTATTTATGGAACACAATATAGTTTCAATTTTTGAAATGACCCATCTCTGCATCACTGACGTATCTCTACATTGTTCACAAATTGTCTAAATAACATTTATATAACCGCTCTGTGGGTGGAACAAAAAACTAATTTATTTAGCATTATTTGCAATCTGTTTCACTAATTATTCAATTAGGGTATTTTTGCTAGAGGAACAGGATTCCTAACAGAATAATGAACAGTAGTAACTCTAAGTCCAAGTGTCCAGACAGAAACACAGCATGAATTTATTCATGAAAGTTCATGTCTTTAAGTTTCCACCTGTAAGATGTTTGTTACAAAGTTCGTCTTCTGTATGTTTTTTTGTACACAAGACTGCTTGAGTCACGATCTTGAAAGGACATTGAGTTTATGTTTTCATGGCAACATTACATGGCAACAATTTTGTTATTTGCAAATTACATATATTTTTTGCCATACAGTAGGGGAAACACACTTTGTAATTTAACCCAGAAAAAAAAATATTGTTATAAATAAATAATTATAAATCTACAACAATAAAAAAATTCAAACAAATAATCAATATAACAACAATAAAAAAAAAATATATTAATACATACATTTATTTAAAAAATATATTCTAATTACAATTAAAAAGTATTATAATTATTTGTAAATAAGAATTATTATTATTTGTGTTAGGAAATTGTTCTTATTGATAAATTAATAGTGTTAATAATTATTATAATTAATAATATAAATAATAATAATAATATAATTTATAATAAAATAATTTAATAATTTAATCAAAATATATTTGGTTATGGTTAAATTATTATTTATTATAATAATATTACTTTAATAATAATTAGCATTAAATGATTGTTAGTAAATTATTATTATTGATTTATCATTGCTGTTAATAATAATAATAATAATAATAATAATAATATATTTTAATTATTATTAAATTAAAATTATCACTTTAAAATATTATTGGTATTAGTCAACTGATTGCATGTAATCTGGAGTACCTAATCAAATTCCAAAAATGTATAATTTATTATTGAATTCAATTTGATTAAAGATCCTGTTAAATAATAATAATTATTAAGATTTTATTACATTTTAAAATATTCATAAACAGACTACAGTTACTTGTTTATTGATATGATGATTTATTGTTTAATGATTGAAATTATGACTTATTATTCACACAATAGCAATAAATTATTCATAATATATTTATATTTCATCTTTTTCATCTTTTAAATTTTTCGGTCTAAATTAACCTATATACAAATACTGTATCTGTCACTGTGATGTCTCTGAGACTGTGGCTGCTCTTTTCATGAGATATGTGATATGTATATAATAAAGGGATTTTATATATATAAAATACACAAATTTGCTGTGGCATCATTTCGTTAAGCTTCTGCAATGTCACAACATTTATTCCCGTCCATAGTTGCATTAATGTTTTGCCAGAATCTTGCATTGATGATGGGAGAGTTGGCCAACTGTGCAAAGTCTTCTCCAGCACATCCCAGAGACTCTCAATGGGGTTAAGGTCTGACTCTGGACTCTGTGATGTTGCATGCTCCCTGAACCACTCTTTCACAATTTGAGCCCAATGAAACCTGGCATTGTCATCTTAGGATATGCCCGTGCCATCAGGGAAGAAAAAAATCCATTGATGGAATAATCTTGTCATTCATCTATTCAGGTAGACCTCATTCTTTGAACACGTAACATAATCATCCATGCAGTAATTGTCCACTCGGAGGATCTTATTTGCTTAGTTAAATCCAGGTGGTGACTTTTTTGGATGGGCAGTGTATATATAAAGGGGGAGTGTTTCCTGTTCTTCAGAAAGTTGACTGATTAGTCATCCACTGGGAGAAAGGCATCAGGAAAACCCACTGTATGTGGGAGTGATGTGAGTAACATTGCACGTTTGTGGTAAACTCATCCGCCTGAAAGAGGGGAGAAATTTAGTGGGGTGGGAGGAAGCTTGTTTTGTTTGCCATTTTCATGTACTTCATAAAATGACTTCTTTTTTGTCCCTGTTGTTCTGTAAAGCGCAACAGTGACTATTTTAGCAGATTCTAGCATTTCATTTTCGCCATAGGGATGAATGTTTCAAAAGACTTCAATAAAACATTTTACAAATTGTACATTGTACCAAACTTGACAGCTCTGAGATTCATAGGAAAATTACAAACTAAGAACAAAAATGTATATATGCACCGAAAGTCAAAAAAGCATAAATGGAAAACAGTTGTTTTAAATGGTTTTTGTTTGAATAATTGCAGAGCATAAGAAATTTCTTTCAAAAAAACATTCTCAAAAAAACTTTCTCAAAAAAAAAAAAAAAAAAATTCTTAAATATACACTGCCTAGTACTCATAATCTGGGGTGCGTTTCCCGTACAACGATGCCACTCGCTGGTTTAACTACCATAGTACGATGCATCTTTAAAGAAATCAACTAGCTAGTCACTACTGTTTCCCGAAACCATAGTACCTGTGTCGCAGATCCATCGTTCAAACTACGCTGGTTTGAGCTGTCGTTCTTCTTCTTCTTCGATCTAATGGCAGACGGGAGACATGAGCACATACCGCCACCTTCAGTAATTTGGTTTTATTTTATCTTTTCTTCGACTCGAATTACGCTTTTGAAATGATGTTACGTAGGAGTCGAGTAATAACCGAGCGCCAACCTCCCGCTCTCTCTCGTGAGGCCAATAAGGAAGTGACTAAAACTGCAATTCATCGACTGGCCGCCTGAGGCTGGCTGCAAAAGGGAGTCAGTCCCATAGACTCCCCATGTTAAAATGCCCAACTTTACAGCAAGAAAAAAAATGTTTACAGCCTGGTTCAAAAAATGATTTTGGTCTAAATAGCTAATTTTGCCCTTCATGACAACTGTGAGGGGGGTGAATTTTTTTTATAACTCATCCGTTTAAATTATATTAAGACTTAAAGTTCTGCATAATTAAGGGCGTGGCCACTTGAGTGACAGGTGGATTGCCGCTGCTGACACTGCCGTCGTGCTAGGTGGGTGTGGCTACAGCAACTAGCTCCGGCCTTTTTGCCCAAGTTTGATTGTCCGGGAGAGTCGCGCGGTGACGCGCTGCCAAGATGGCGACGGCCCGCTCTACACACTTTAGGCTTCAAAAACTCTCTTCAGGAGTCTACGGGTGACGTCACGGACACTACGTCCATGTTTTTATACAGTCTATGGTAATAACGAATCATTCATTTGTTCTGCAATACATTATATACACAAACGGAGTTAAAAATGTGCACTTTTCTGATCTCAATGTCAATAATTTCACAATTTCATATACATACTATTTCTTAGGCTATTTAGCTAATACTGATATAGGCTACTTTTTTAACTGTGGTGTACTGTTGTGGACACCTGATGCTTATTGTGCTAAATTTTTCCTATTTAAGTCTCCTTGCCATTGTGCCATGTGTTAATGAAAATTAGTCGAAAACCCCAATTTTCAAAGCATGAAATTGCAGTTCTTTTGGAGGAGGGGAAAAATAATTAAGTCCAGCTATTTTCAAAGCTGCAAAACAACATTACAAATGCTGACAAAAATAAAATCTGTGCAGAAATCACTCAAAAAAAAAATTATGCTGGCTATGGATACGAACAAAGCCCAGAAGTCAGGAATAATGGAGGGACTTCGCAATTGTGACAAAACGGAGGGCTACGGCACGTAAGAGAGAAGCAAACAAGACTGATGGGGTATCAATACAGTTCCTCCTCTCCCTCAGAGGAAGAGAAAGTTTTGGCCATCCTGGGGCCTGTTGCAATGGAAGGATCCTTGGAGGTATACATGTGCATCAACCAGGCCTTTGCCTTCAAAGTTCAGGCCTCCAACATCAGGCCCTCTCCAGTCTGGCCCTCCAACATCAGGCCCTCTCCAGTCTGGCCCTTCAACATCAGGCCCTCTCCAGTCTGGCCCTTCAACATCAGGCCCTCTCCAGTCTGGCCCTCCAACATCAGGCCCTCTCCAGTCTGGCCCTTCAACATCAGGCCCTCTCCAGTCTGGCCCTTCAACATCAGGCCCTCTCCAGTCTGGCCCTCCAACATCAGGCCCTCTCCAGTCTGGCCCTCCAACATCAAGCCCTCTCCAGTCTGGCCCTTCAACATCAGGCCCTCTCCAGTCTGGCCCTCCAACATCAGGCCCTCTCCAGTCTGGCCCTCCAACATCAGGCCCTCTCCAGTCTGGCCCTTCAACATCAGGCCCTCTCCAGTCTGGCCCTCCAACATCAGGCCCTCTCCAGTCTGGCCCTCCAACATCAGGCCCTCTCCTGCCTGGTCCTCTAACATCAGGCTTCATATCTTCAGAGGGCAATAAGAAGGAACATTGCTTTAAATTCAGTTGTTAACTACACTCCATTATTATGCTGTTGGAAATTTCTGGAGGTGGTGGGTGATGGCCTGATGGATGGGTGATGGAAGCACACATGACTCTTTTGTGCGGGCCACTTCTGCAGTTTGCAGGTGGCTGAAGAGGATGCATGGCTTTGGTGATAGCTGGCTGCTGGGAGACAGAGGATATCTTCTTCACCCATACCTCCTGTCACCTATGCAGCATCCAGCCACCATTGCAGTTTAAACCATTTATTTAATCTGACATAACATCTGTTAAATATTTGGTTTATTTGCTGATATGCAATAAATGAACACTTAAAAACACGCACAAAAAAATAATTTTGCAAACAGTGTCTATACTGTGTCTGTCTGTCTCTCTCTCTCTCTCTCTCTCTCTCTCTCTCTCTCTATATATATATACGTACATACACAAACACATTTGTAGAGAGTATTCTATTTTATAATTCTGTAAAAATCACAAAATCTCTCACATATTTATACATTTTTGTTACTTTATTTTGGTACATTCATTTACTATAAAATTACTTTGATTTGAGTGTTAACATTTTATATAAGTGAAAACCTCTAACACACTGTTTTACCAATATTGTTATATGACAAATATGTCTTTTGGAATGTTTTTACAAAGGTAACTCACTCGTCAAACTCACCGTTTCTTCGCACAAATGAAACGATGCGGCTGTGTTCCAATCGGCATGATTAATGTTTTCAGAGGGCACTTCGAAGGGAGAATAATTGCGAGGGCCGCGTTGCTATATAGTTTCAAACTGCATTTGTAATAAAAATAAAGAAGGCGAATTAGGTAATAAACTTTAACCACAACTTTAAGTCTTTTAAATCATTCAAAGTGGATGGTGAAATCGTCTAAAGGAATTAGGGCATAGGGTCGATAACTCTGAATAGAACACAGCCCAGGTGCGGCGCAATCAACGACGTCGACACAGCAAACTAACGTCGAACTATGCTTCTAACCACAGGTGGAGAGCTGTCGTTCCAACGACACAAGTTTGCGATGCAATTTGCGAATGTTCGTTTGAACTATGGTTTCGGGAAACACCAAATCGTTGAACTACGTTGGTAACGACGGAACTTGCGACCATAGTTGGCTAACGATGCTTTCGGGAAACGCACCCCTGGAAAGAAATCTTTTTTTTTTTTTTTTTTTTTATAAAGTAGAAATTACTCTGACTTCATATTTTATATCATTATGTAATCTCAGGGTTTATCTGTCTTTCATATGTAGCCTTTCTGAGAGGTTTGTACATTATCAGTACAAACCCGTTTCTCAACAAAGAAAATAAAGGGTTTATCTTACTTATGGAGACTGCTCTGTTGTAAGAAAAAAAAAACACTTGCAAACAATAAGACAGTAATAACTGTGGTAAACATTATTTAATAGTACTTAAACATCAACAAAAGCTTCTCATGTAGTATGCCACAACTCTCATTCTCATAGTAGTACACACACACACACACACACACACACACACACAGAGAGAGACCCAACATGCAAAACAAATCTGACCTCCGCAAAAAAAAGAAAAGGAACAGACAAACCTTGTGCCAGTTCCTATGAAGGACACATAACCAGCCCACACTAGTTTACTGAAGTGGACAGACATTCATAAACACACACAAGTCTCTTTCTACATCAGTAACACATTCAAAGCAAAATCACAATAATTGAGCACTGTAGTTCACATGCTGTACACAAGCAGAGCAGTAACACAAACAGACTGCTGTAATCCGGTCTGCTCAGTCTTTGTGTTGGCTTAAGCATCATCTGACGTACATTAGCATTAGCTGCGACAATACGAAGGCAGAGATGTATGATGCATTATGACATCAATGGCTGGAAGAATCACTGCGATCAGTCTAACCCAGTGTTTACCTTCACTACAGTACATAAAAAATCATCTCTACAGTACAATCGAACCTTCTCTAAATCAGAACTTGTAATGCCTGTGGATATCTGACTCAAATCCACACAGAAATAACCAGTGCACATTGTACATTTATTTTGAGACCAGATGTTTCTGAAACACTTTACAAAAAGTCTCATTTTAAACATCAGCTAAAGTAACAGTTCATCCAAAATGAAAATATGCTAAACATTTACTCAGCTCAGAACATCCGAGATGTAGATGAGTTTGTTTCTTCTTTCATTGGAACAGATGCTCACAGTGAATGGGTGCTGTCAGATCCAAACAGCGGATTTAAACATAAAAAAAATCCACAAATAATCGACACGACAGTCTATCACTTAACATTGTGTGAAAAGTTGCTTGTTTGTAATGAACAAATCCACCGTTAAGATGTTTTAACTTTAAACTGTTGTTTCCAGCTATGGAATATCGTTTTCTTCAGTCTCATCTAAATCAGGAGTGCAAATTATAAACAGCTCAAGCACTGCTTAAATGCCAAAACAGTCCTAAACAAAGGATTTTGATGTGAGAGGACAACGAGGGATGGACTTTTTTAATGGAGGAAACATTGTTATGGTTTATGGATTTGTATTTTAGCTGGTTTGGTTAGCCTACTTGCGGATCATTGTGATATTGCATTAATGCTAATGCATTAGCTAATGTTAAATGAGACTTATTGAGTCGTTGTGCTCATGCTGTGCTATTTTTAGATCTTTCCTGTAGAGCACTTATGGATTGATTTCAAAATTCTGAAAAAGTCCAGCTAGTTCAGTGCAAAGTATTACTTTACTTCCTTCATTTTTTCCACACATCCTCTTATCTGAAGTCACTTAAGTTACAAAGAAAGTAGTTTCCCCATTTCTGGGGTTTCAGATAGCACACATCTTTTTACTGGTTTGTCTGGTTTTGTCAGCCATACCAGGCAAGAGACTGGGAGGGGGCAGCTTCAGAGCTCTGGTACTTTTCCATTGCGAAGGCAGCAGCGCATTACTAGAGCTCCGTGAACGAACTCTGGCGAGAGGACGCCATCTGCTGCACGTATCTGCCCTCTTTTTGTCGTTTCTACATGACTGTGACAAACTTTGTTAATGCTATCGCTATGTAATCCAGTGGCGGACTGGGACAGTAAATCAGGCCGGGTATTTGACTCCACCCCAGGCCACCTCTGTTGCTGCAGTCACCACCACCCAATTCATGTGTCCACCAGACTGCTAAACTCTTTGGCTCTTTCAGTTGTTTGAACTGGGTTATGCTTAAAAAATAAATCAAAATCCTTGGACTGTGGACGGGCAAAATAATTAAATGAAGTATCAAGGCATTCACTGTCTCTATCATCTTTCCTTAATCCCCCTCTCTCTCACTCTGCACACCGAGTTTCTCTGCAATAAGAAATAAGCACTTTCAATAATCTATATTAATTATGCAGCCATCAGTTGTATGTCCCAATGATCACAGTCCTACTACTGATGACCTTATAAATCATAAAAGCACATATTTTTCTAAGAGTATAGCCAGCATGTTAAGTTTTGCTTATAGCTTAAACTTTACCTGAAGGTTCCTGCTCTGACTCAAAAGCTGAACTGTCCACCCTCTTGTTCAAATCAGGAGCACTAGAAGCACTACTGCTACTGTTGCTTCCTTCGTCACCTTCAAAATATATAAGCATTGTACACTAGGCTACATATGGTAGGCTAGAAATGGAAAATCAATTTCTGGTAAATTTTGGCACTAAAAAAATACTGTATCCCCATATGTAAAACAGTGTGCTAGTTTGACATTAAGATTCTCTTTTAAAACATCTATCATTATATACATTTGTAATATATATGTAATATATATATTTTTATTTATTTATTTTTTTAAATAGATTTTATCTATTGTAAGTCGCTTTGAATGAAAGCGTCCGTCTGCCAAATGATTAAGTAAACATTAGGGTGGAACAGTTCAACTTTTTCACAGTTCGGTTTGTTTCACGGTTTTAGAGTCATGGTTTCGGTACCGTTGTATGTGCTATGTTTATGGAAAAACTATCCTTTCAAAAAAAAAATATATATATTATCATATTATTAAGAATATTCTAACTACAGGCAACAACACAAATAAAAACTAAATGTTCGTAAGGTATGGTGGATATGAGATATTACTTTTGTTTACTTAAAGGGTTAGTTCACCCAGATAGCAAATTTATGTAATTAATAACTTACCCTGATGTTGTTTCAAACCCGTAAAACCTCACTTTATCTGTGGAACACAGTTTAAGATATTTTAGATTTAGTCCGAGAGCTCTCAGTCACTCCATTGAAACTGTGTGTACGGTCTACTGTCCATGTCCAGAAAGGTAAGAAAAACATCATCAAAGTAGTCCATGTGACATCAGAGGGTCAGTTAGAATTTTTTGAAGCATCGAAAATACATTTTGGTCCAAAAATAGCAAAAACGATGACTTTATTCAGCATTGTCTTCTCTTCCGTGTCTGTTGTGAGAGAGAGAGAGTTCAAAACAAAGCAGCTGGATATCCGGTTCGCGAACGAATCATTCAGTTCATTAAATCGAACTGAATCGTTTTAAACGGTTCGCATCTCTAATACGCATTAATCCACAAATGACTTAAGCTGTTAACTTTTTTTTTTAATGTGGCTGACACTCCCTCTGAGTTCAAACAAACCAATATTCCGTAGTAATGCATGCACTCAAACAGTACACTGACTGAACTGCTGTGAAGAGAGAACTGAAGATGAACACCGAGCCGAGCCAGATAGCGAACAATAGACTGACTCGTTCACAATTCAGTTCGATTTGGTGAAATGAATGATTCGTTAGCGAACCGGATATCCAGACTGCTTTGATTTGAACTCTCTCTCACAACAGACACGAAAGAGAAGACAATGCTGAATAAAGTCATCGTTTTTGCTATTTTTGGACCAAAATGTATTTTCAATGCTTCAAAAAATTCTAACTGACCCTCTGATGTCACATGGACTACTTTGATGATATTTTTCTTACCTTTCTGGACATGGACAGTATACCGTACACACAGCTTCAATGGAGGGACTGAGAGCTCTCGGACTAAATCTAAAATATCTTAAACTGTGTTCCAAAGATAAACGGAGGTCTTACGGGTTTGAAACAACATGAGGGTAAGTTATTAATTACATAAATTTGCTATCTGGGTGAACTTACCCTTTAAAAATGTGCGTTTAAATGTAAGAATGCTTTGGTCATAATCATAGAGAGTGTCATTGGAAATGTGTGCGATTTCAAACATTTATGACATGTTTTATGATATAGTATTCGAATGATGGTCTTTCAAAGTCTTATTTCGCCTAAAATGAACCATTAAAGATGTCTTAAAATAGAGCAGAAAGACTTTATTAATATAAGTAATGCCATTGATGGTTGCATGCATTGCAAAAAAAAATCATATTTGTAATCTTTTTCATTAACATTATCAAAGATTAGTAGATACTGTAACACATATATTGTTCATTGTTAGTTCATGTTAATTAATACATTAACTAGTGTTTACTAATGACATCTTATTGTAAAGTGTTACCTCTTAAATTGACCTTCATATGTCTTAATATGACTTTTTGGGGACATTGTCAATGAGAAGAAATTCAGAGAAGAGACCCACTTCATGTGGCTAGAGTACTGTAATTATCTGTTTTTCTTTCTCTGACAGACTGTATAGCCCTCAACTGTAAAAATTTCAAATTGAAAAAAAACTTTCAAGCCAAGCCAACCTAAATTTTGACTTGACAAAATTTATTAATTTAGTTTATGTTAATGCTGGTTATAAATTAAATCTCTTAGGTAGTTTACAGACAAAGAAGATAACACTTTTTCTAACACCGTGCTATAATATATTTAAAATATTTTCCTTGTAGGGCTCTTCTGCCTTTCTTCAAAATGATTTAATATTGCTTTAGTATTGTTTGTTCTTTTATGTAAATTAGGTTTCGTGAACTGGAGTGCATTGTCTGAACAATACAACCTGAGTTCCGGGAGTCATGTTCTCTGACCCAGTGCATACATTGCAGTGAGATATTTAAAGACTGTCCACCTGGTTGTGTGAGGAATCGCAGGAGGAGAGTCCTGTGTGGGTTTGATTCATTCAAAGAATCAGTTTGTTTTTTTGGAGGCACCATCCATAAAATGGGGTGCAGACACTGAAAATATACTGTATGTAGTCAACTGAACTTAAAACTACTTTACTGGCTTAAACGTTTCACATGCAGAATTGCTAAAGCAAAAGAAAAATGTCCAAATTAATAGTTAATAAATAGATAAACAAGAACCATAGCAAAGGAAAGATTAAAATAAGAAAGGCAGTGGCTATTTACACTAAGTGCAAATGGCTATAGATTCTATTAATACTATGTTAAAATAGCAGGATTTTCTGCTATTTATATTACTTATTGCAAATAGTGGCAATTATCTGCACCTCAGTATTGTAGTACATTATAAAACAGTATGCAATAATTACTGAGTGTAAATTATAATTTTAATTCAAATTATTAAATGGATGCCACCATATTAAAAAAAAAGCCCTCCCTCAAAACTGTTTGATTATTTCCTTCGTTTTTATTTAAAATAAATGCTTTTCTGATGTGATTTGAAATTTGAAAAGGGAGAAAAAAACTGTCAAAAGGCAGATTCGGACCCGGATTGATTGCATCAAATTGTGAACAACACACGTTTTACAATCACCATTAGAGCTGACGACTGTACTTTATCTGTTGTAATTTTGACTAGCTCAGTAAGAAATATATAAGGTGTCATTAAAGTGTAATATTACAATATACACAGTGAAGTAAAGTGCAACAGAATGTTAATATATTAAGACAGATATTACAGAATAAACTTTACTTCTGTATAATTTTACCTCAGATGAAACATGGTTAAAATAATCGTTATGGGCTGTTTTTTACTGTTGTTTTTCCCGTCTTTTACACCTTAATGTTCTTTAATACTTTAACATTTACTTTAACATCGTTTTAAAGCACGCACAACGTGAAAACAACTAACGTCATCACGCAATGCAAATTACAAGCACATGCGTGGTAAACGCATATGTGACGTACCTACGTGACGTACGTATGTGACGTCACCGCGCTACAGTCTGCAGTGAGGGGTGTCTCCCCTTACTGGCGAACATGGCTGTGATTTTTCAGCAACTTGCTGCGTCTGTGGCCAGGGCTTTTCTCCTTTTTATACGTTCCGTCTCTGCTCCTCCTTTGCATTTACGCTCCATTTTTTGCGCGATTATCTAAGATAAAGCCTGCTTCTGGATATAGCCAATTAGGCAGTGCTTCGCAAAAGGCTTCAATAGCTGTGCTGCTATTAGAAACAGAAATAATGAATCAACGTAGTAAACATGCATGCAAGTATTTTTCTTATTATTGTTTAGCCTATTCATATTCTTTTTCTTTGTGTGTAAATGTCAACAATACTTTCCCTTACGGAAATTAACTATGGTTTTACTGGAAATAAAAAATATATAAAATAATAATAATAATAACAATAATAAAAGAAAAACATGGTTACGTTAGGCTACACTGACCTTATGGTAAAAATGGTAGTCAGTACGCCAATAAATAAATAAAATAAATAAATAAATAAAAATCATGGTATTCATGGTTAAAAATGTTTGCTATAATAAAACCATGTTTAATTTTCGTAAGGGTTGGCAAGAAAGCCTCAGTCTTTTACCATGCAAATAAAGCTAATTGAATTGGAATTTAATTCAGTATAGGAGTTCAGTTCATTGAAATGGAATTACAAAAAAAGTTCTGATTTTAGTATTAGACATGAATTTAACACGGATGAAATCGAAGCTGTGAGGGAAAGAATTACAGTGCGTTTAATGGAATTGACTGCTGTTTAACAATTTACCAGTCTTTCAAAAAACAAAAAAAAAAAAAAAAAAAAACCAATAACCCTTAGTATACAAATTCAATATGGCGTCTTACCTGATTTGCAGTGGTTCTCAACAATAATTTAACTTAGCTGAATTGCTAAAAACATACAAACAAGAGGAAAACTGAAATTATTTTTTAACAAATTTCTGAAATCACAAAAAGTATTGTGGATCATTTTAAACACTATAGTTTCTGTTAGGGGGAGCTTTGTCATAGTCACAGTTGAAATACCTCACTTTATATTGATAGCCTTTGAATATCATGTTGGATAATGGGAGGCCTTTGAGATTCACCGGTTTATAAAACAAGACAACCCCTCTTTACTGTGGTAAAGACATTATATTGCACAACCTGCTCTATATCATTTTTATAATCGACTACAGCTGTATATAATCTACTTAAAAAATATTTTGGAGATATAGTACTACTGACTGTTATCAGTGTACTATCGTCCGCTTACATATTGTGAAGTTACTATACAGTTATGAGTGCCCCCTGGAAAAATTTAGAGCCAGAACATACCAAAGGAGTACCATAGTATGTTTAAAGTACCATAGATTTACCCTCCCATACCACCAGATTATTGTCTGTAAGGAACACAAAACAAAGGGGCCATAATATTTTGAACATTTAAACATAGTAGTACCACATAAACACCATGGTACCATTACAGTACTTTTTTTGTAACCACTATCCTCCTTGTTAAATATAGCAGTAGATTTCATGACAAGGGAAATGCTGATTTGTCTAGGATGGAAAAATTCAAAAATGTGTTTGTCATGTTGTTTGTTTGTTTTTTTTATGCTGTCATTTGACCTTTTGACACGAATGCAGTCAGTGCCAGTAATAATAAAGCCCAAAATATACTCTGCACAGTCGAACCCTCAGCCTTTTAAAGCCATTTAGAGTGCGCACACATGCGTTCAACGCATGCGCGATATTGATCCCAGTGCCTGAGCTTTTCCTCTCCAAATGTTCTGAGCGATAAAAATGTCTTTGTATTTGTTAGTCACTGGTTTATTTTAATCCCCTCAGACAATAGCTTGTCAATACAGAAGTCTATATTGTTTTTCTCATCGTAGTTTGTTACTGTTCTCATTCCATTTCTTTTATGACTCTGAAACAACGGCAAGAACCAGTGTCGCCACCTTGTGGACAACCTATTTAGTGCAAAAAATACAATTCAAAGCGCATGTGCAAATTGTGTATACATTGTACACCGCATTGGAAAAATGGAGCTTCGCACGATGTTCGTGTTACGCCACTGTACGCATGCTCTAGCGTATATATAAAAAACCAAAGTATCCGGGCTTACTTCCAGTTGATCGTGAAAACAATGGTGAGAATGACGGTCACAATTGCCACCATGCTCATAATAAAAGCTTTGCACAGTGGCGTTCGCAGTATGGTCATCAGCCGGGACCTCTCTCTATCCCCATCTCTGCCCTGCTGACCCTCCAAGCCTGCTGGGTTCCCGACGTCCAGAGTCTGGCTGACAGTCTGCGTTAGGGCCGGGGCAGAGCTAGGCACTCTCTTCACCTGCAGTTTGCCTTTGTTGCGGTTGAAGCGGATGCTATAGACGTGCTGCATGGCGGCCGGAAGGTAAGACAGCACCGTGGAGTCATTTGCTAGCTTGGGAAGACCCAAGTCGGGTAACGGGGTGTATGCACGGCACAGAGGGCACTGGACGGTGTCGGGTTGGGTGGACTTCACGTTCATCCGTGCAAGACACTCCAGGCAGAAGGTGTGCTTGCAGTGGAGTACCTTAGGGGTGTTAAAGACATTGTTGAACTGGGAGAAACAGATGGCGCACTCCAGATCGGGGGGTTCAACATTGTCATCCACAGGTTTGTAGGGGTCACGGAGGGAGTTCGGGTCAGACTCCATGACAAAGAGAGGAGGTGAGGGAGAGGGAAGTCAACGGGCATCCTCAAGATCCATGGCAATGTGGCAAGTCTGAAAAAATACAAGAACAGTTCAGTTTCATGAGTTAGACTGTTTTTTCTACCACCACAAAGAATAATGTTGGCTTTGTGACAAATTTCTTATGTTGCTCTATTTTAAGTCATCCTTGAATTGGATAAAATAAAATAATTTAACATTTATTTATAATAAATATATAAACATAATAAATGATATAAAAAATAAAAATACCTGGCTTAGTACACAGAACATATAGCTGATCTTGTTGCTTATGTTCCTTTATTGCAAGATGCTTTGGATTAAAAGTATCTGCTAAACGTATTAAAAAAATTATTAATTAAAACACCTGACTTTGTACATAATAGAATATAGTTGGCTCTTATAATTGCTCATGCTCCTCTAAAATAAAATAAGATATAAGATAAATAAAACCCTGTGATTGTCTGGCCATTTAAATAATAATAAAAAAAAACTGGCGTTGAACAAAATGAATATTGTTGTCTTTGTATGAAAGCATCCGTTAAATACATTAAAAATAAAATAAATCTGTAAACCTGTGATGATCTGGCCATTCGTTTAGAGAGTTTCTCTACCTTCAAAAAAAAAACTAAATTACAATCTAAGGAAAAAGAAAAAGACAAAAATCGCTGTGTGTCGAATTTCACATATCCTTCTTTAGATAAAAGCATCTGCTAAATGCACGAATGGTAATGTCAAAACAATACAATAAAAGAACATTTTGAGACTTATGAGCACTGTATATGGTCATCATGTGTTTTGGATTTTGGTTTGCACCTGTATTTTTTAACTAGCTTGGCTTGCAAGACCTGCTCGTTCAACCAGCTTGTTCAAAGAGCAAATTTCTCAACAAGATACTTGACTTCAGGTTGCTCTGGATGGACTGTCTTTACCCCTTTACTATAACTTAGCTATCAGTTGTAGAGAATGAAGTACGACTAATAAACAGACTTGTTTCTCGTTCTGCCCATGCACTAGACCTGTTCGCAATAACAGATTTGCCTTGGAAATGCTTACAGGTTTCCATCAAAGAACAGCCCAAAACTATGCAAAGCAGCAGAAGGGTGTCCCATTGCTGACGCCCATGATGCAGATAGAAAGGATTCGGTTGCTTCATTAGAGGTCCATCAGATGACCTTTGGTTTGGCCTCAACTGATCATAGTTTACATTTATGATGGCAGTATAGTCAAATAAGATGTGTATAATGGCTTTAGCATTTAACTGCAATGTTTCTTCGTCTACTAACACCTGAAATTGTATTATTTTTTAAAAGTGGATTTGAGTTGCTTCACAGTTGGGACACTGACAATTTATTGCCATACATTTACCAACATCCAATTTTTCAAGTGTTAAACATCTGATAACCTGAAGGTTTTGACACATTTGGATTTCCAAACCCGTCTTGGTCTCTACCCACATGGAAAGAACCTAAATGTGGATATATGTGCATATATGAAACTTATATGCAGTGTATATGCACATATATGCTGCATATATGCACATATATGATAATATATATGCTGTATATATGTGCATATATGCTGCGTATATGCCATATATATACTGCATATATGCGTATATATACTGCATATATACTGCATATATGCGTATATATGCCACATATAGGCAAAATATAGGTGCATATACAGGAAATATAGGTCTCCTGTATTGCTTCTTCATATCCACATATAAGCCCTAAACATACAAGATATGTCTTCTATATAGTTAATGGCAGGATCTGGTCATTTTGTAGCTCATATCCCATTTTTGACTGTCATACATGATGCCTAGCTCATATTTTCTATTATCAAGGCAAAAACTAAGAATTAACGAAAAAAATTATGCAAGAACTTATGTGCGAACATGTGAAATTGGTATCACATGTAATTGGCATGTTATGGAATTTAACTATGGCAATATATTAACATGATATACAGAGCCGGACAGTAACGGAGTACATTTACTTGAGTACAGTACTTAAGTACAATTTTGAGGGATCTGTACTTTACTCGAGTATCATTTTTGGGGAGTACTCATGACTTTACTCAACTACATTTGAGAGGCAAATATTTTACTCTTTACTCCGCTACATTTCTATCCATAACCGTAAGTACCCGTTACTTATTCGGCCCACGTCCACACGGAGACGGAACCCCGATCTTTTTTTCCCTCGTCTCAAGAAATATCCGCGTCCACACGAAACCAATGTAGTATACATGCCAGACCAGCATGTGGCGCTGTAATTCTGCCACAGAGATACACTTAAAACGGAGAAGAAGACATGGATTTGCTGCATGTGGTACACAAACGAACATGGAACAATACATTTATTAATCCGTGTTAATGTTAGCGTTCAGTGTTTGTTCATGTTTTTGTTGCTGTTACGTGATGTAGTGGTGTTTGACTAGGGGCGAGACGTGGGCTGATGACGCCATATTTTCAGAAAATGTACGGATTCGCCGTCGAGAAGAAACGCAAAGGCGGCGTTTTCAAATATATCCACTCTGGGACCCGATTTCAAAACATCGGTTTCACTCTTCCAAAACGCCAGATCCGTGTGGACGAAAACCAGTGTTGCCAGATTGTAAATGTCCAAGTATCGTACCAGAAGTTATCGTATTTGGAAGAAAATTATCGTACACGAGTCAAAAGAGTTATCTATTCTAAACCAACTACATTTTAACACAGCCTGCAAATTACCAATAAGCGATAAGCTGTATGGTTGGATGGAAGCAGTACAACAAAATACTATCCCATTATTTTCAGTGACTGTCTGCGTCGTGGCGCATATTAAAACATATTAAAATGATTTTAACATTTGCTTTGTCGCGTCCAGTGTAGGCGGAATTTAGCTGTTGCAACTCATAACTACACATCTGAGCCGCTTTCATTGGAAGACTGCGTGTTGCCAGATATTGAAGGATTTCTTGCTGTCATGGA